>NC_084801.1:128126231-128439481 GCF_963169125.1 Humulus lupulus
TCTGTGTTTGCCTCTCCTCTCCGCCATTATTGTTCAGAAAAAAGCTTACTGAAAGAGGAGGAGGTGGCCATGGAGAATCGATTTCAATGGAAACTTTTTCCTCTTCTAGCAATACTAGCTTCTTATTTGCTCTTTATTTACGTCCAAAGCTATTTCAAGGTCGGGTTTTCTTTCCCTTACTCAATAATCTTCAATTCAGATTAATATATATATATATTTATATTATATATATACTAGATACAAGCAATATGCAATATACATGTTTGCTTAGTTTTATTTATAGATTTTATTAATTATTTTTATTAAATTTTTATTAATGTCATATAAATTTCAAATAAATATCATATTTTAATTAAATAATTTATTTATTTATGTTTGTTCTAGTTTTTAAATTTGGGAGTGACAACAAGAAATTATATATTATATGTTTAATGTAATATTAAATATTATACGTGGATTTTAAATTTAAGTTTATTGCTAGTTTTTTTTTAAAAGCAATTTGTTGCCAATTGACAGTAGATTATATTATATGTTTAATATGATATTATTCTAATAAATGAGTTTAAGTTTAATTAAATTTTATTTAATTTATAAAATGTATGATTTTATTATTTTTAAATAATTATCATCGTAAAATATCTCAAAAATATCTTATTTTAATTTGTTTAATTATTTATTATTTTTAAATAAATTGTCATTGTAAAATATCTAAAAAATATTCTATTTTAATTTGTTTAATTATTTATTATTTGTAAATAATTATCATTGTAAAATATCTCAAAAATATCATATTTTAATTTTTTAATTATTTATTTTATTTTATTTAAGTTTAAGTGTTTACAAACTACCGTTAAATATAATAATATTCTGTTAAATATAAGAATATTCCGTTAAAGTTAACATTAAAAAAATAAAAAACCGTTAAAACCAATAATTTTCGTTATCTACACACTTATTATATAGAACCGATATCAATTTTTTTCTTTCTCAAAAGAATAAAAAAAGAGTGAGAAGAAATTGAAAAAAAAAATCACGTGATAGTGATGAGGAATCTACTGTACTGACTTCTGTTCATATATATATACAAGATACAAGCAACGTGCATATGCACGTTTGCTTAGTCTTATTTATAGAATTTATTAATTATTTTTATTAAATTTATATTAATGTAATATAAATTTTGAAATAAATATCTATTTTAATTAAATAATTTATTTATTTTTGTTTAAGTTTATGTTTGTTCTAATTTTTGAATTTGGGAGTGACAACAAGAGATTATATATTATATATTTAATGTAACATTAAATATTATACGTTGATTTTAAATTTAAGTTTCTTGTTAGTTTTTTTTTTAAATGTTGCTAATTCATAGTAGCTTATATTATATGTTTAATATGATATTATTCTAATAAGTGAGTTTAAGTTTAATTAAATTTTATTTAAGTTATAAAACGTATGATTTTATTATTTTTAAATAATTATCATTGTAAACTATCTCAAAAATATTATATTTTAATTTGTTTAATTATTTATTATTTAAAAATAATTATTATTGTAAAATATCTTAAAAATATCATATTTTAATTTGTTTAATTATTTATTATTTTTAAATAATTATTATTGTAAAATATCTCAAAAATATCCTATTTAAATTATCATTGTAAAATATCTCAAAAATATCATATTTTAATTTTTTAATTATTTATTTTATTTAAGTCACAAACTAAATATAAGAATATTCTGTTAAATATAAAAATAATCCGTTAAAGTTAACATTAAAAAAATAAAAAATCGTTAAAACCAAGAATTTCTATTATCTACACATTTATTATATATACTAGATACAAGCAACGTACAATATGCACTTTTACTTAGTTTTATTTATAAAATTTATTAATTATTTTTATTAAATTTATATTAATGTCATATAAATTTTAAAATAAATATCTTATTTTAATTAAATAATTTATTTATTTTTGTTTAAGATTATGTTTGTTATAGTATTTGAATTTGGTGGTGACAACAAGAGATTATATATTATATGTTTAATGTAATATTAAATATTATATGTGGATTTTAAATTGAAGCTTATTCCTAGTTTTTAAAAAAAAAAACAAGTTGTTGTTAATTCACAGTAAATTATATTATATGTTTAATATGATATTATTCTAATAAGTGAGTTTAAATTTAATTAAAATTTTATTTAAGTTATAAAACATATTGTTTTATTATTTTTAAATAATAATTATTAAAATATCTCAAAAATATCATATTTTAATTTATTTAATTATTATTATTTTAAAATAATTATCAATTTTAAATATCTAAAAAAATTATATTTTAATTTGTTTAATTATTTATTATTTTTAAATAATTATCATTGTAAAATATCTCAAAAATATCCTATTTTAATTTTTTTATTTTGTTTTATTTAAGTTTAAGGGTTTACAAACTACCGTTATATATAAGAATATTCTGTTAAATATAAGAATATTCCGTTAAAGTTAACATTAAAAAAATAAAAAACCGTTAAAACCAAGAATTTCCGTTATCTACACACTTATTACATAAAAGAGATATATAATCGAAAAAATGACATGAAATTTCGTTGATTTCGATGGATGGAATCTTTGTTGTTATGATGTACATTTGAGTTAACTATTTAAGTTAACTTAGGGAAACTACACTAACCAACCTTATTTAGTAGTCTAATACTAACTCTAACACCTTTTTAATGTTTCTCACATTTTTAAACTTAATTTATGTGAAATGACTAAGTTACCCTTATTAACATTAGTGCTTCTTCCTCCTCTTTCCCATTTCTTTTTCAGCTACCAATCACCATCTCATTCGCCATTTCTTCTCACCATTTATCACTCCTCACTATTTATTCTTTGAAATATTTATTTATAGGTTATGGCTGTCTTATTTAATAGTTCATATGGAATTTTCAAACTATTTCGGGTTGAAAATTTTGTGAAAAAAATGTTTTTTATGGTGAGATGACCAAGTTCCAACTGATTTCTACGATTTAGGTTATTGGGTTCACACATAGTTCACACATAGTTCTCACATAATTCACACATAGTTTACACATCATTCACACATTATTCACCATAAATTCAGAACATGGTTCACACACTATTCACACCAAATTCACACATGGTTCACACTCATTCACACATTGTTCACCATAATTTCGGAACATGATTCACACATGGTTCACACACTATTCACACCAAATTCACACAATGTTCACACTAAAATCACACATGGTTCACACATCATTCACACATTGTTTACCATAAATTCGGAACATCGTTCACATACTATTCACACCAAATTCACACTGAAATCACACATGGTTCAGACAGCATTCACACATCATTCACCATAAACTCAAAACATCGTTCACACACTATTCACACCAAATTCACACACTGTTCGCACTGAAAGCACACATGGTTCACACCAACTTCAATTCATACATGATTCACACTAAATTCACACCACAATCACACATGGTTCACACCAATTTCACACATGGTTCACACTAAATTCACACCAAATTAAAACATGACTCAAATAGTTAGAACAAAGTAAGAAATTTAACCAAAGTCCGAACCTTACCTTCTTCTAACATGTTTCCAACCACAACCATCAAATGTTTGAAAATTCCATATGAACTATTAAATAAGACACCCATAACCTATAAATGAATATTTCAAAGAATAAATAGTGAGGAGTAATAAATGGTGAGAAGAAATGACGAATGAGATGGTGGTTGGTAGCTGAAAATGAAATGGGAAAAGGGAGGAAGAAGCCCTAATGTTAATAAGGGTAACTTTGTCATTTTACATGGGTATAAGGTTAAAAACGTGATATACATTAAAAAAGGTGTTAGAGTTAGTATTAGACTAGTAAATAGGGTTAGTTAGTGTAGTTTCCCTTAACTTATTACTATTTGTAACTATTTTTATTGAATTAATAAATTAATATTTAAAAAAAATAATAAAACTTAAATGTAATGTTATCCCCAAAATTTCAGTTCGATGATGTGGCAATCAAAAGTGACAAATGGCAATGCATGGTCAGTAAATGACACATTAATAGTCAATAAATGTGTTGGCTCTTCGGAGTTGTGATAAAGTGATCTGACCGATCTGATAGAATTTCTGTCCAACCGGTAAAGATTTTTGACTGACCAGTCAATTGTTTTGGCCGACCAATCAATTGTTTTGGCCGACCAGTCAAGTGTTTTGCTAGACCAGAGAAGTGTCATGCTAGACCAGAGATGTGCCATGTTAGACCAGAGATGTGTCATGTTAGACTAGAGAAGTGTCATGCTAGACCAGAGATGTGCCATGTTAGACCAGAGATGTCTCATGTTAAACCGGTGGAGTGCATGGCTGACCAGTGAAGTGTTTGGGCGACCGGTGGAGTGCATGACCGACCAGTGAAGTATTTGGTCGACCGGTGGAGTGCATGGCCGACCAGTCAGCTATTTTGGCCGATCAGTCGAGTGTTTTGGCCGACCAGTCTTTCTTCAAGGAGTGAAGTTGGCCGACTAGACAGATCATCGTTATGCAAGCGAAGTTCCAGTAACGGCTTCGGCTAGAATTAGTTGTATCTACGCGGGAATCTCTCAGTTTATCCCAAAGAAGTCGCATATTGTTGTATTTTAAATATTATTATTAATTAAATATTGTGAAAGTAACAGAAATGACTCGGTCAAAGGGAATATCTGATGTACGATCTACGAGCCTATAAATAAATGGCTCATGGCATCATTTTTTGGGAGCTGATCTTTTTAGACTGAGAAAAACTCTCTAGTTTGGAGACTTTGGGACTGTTACTTGGGGTAATCTTGGGGCATTATTTGAGAGAGTTTAGAGAGAGAAACTATGTATTTTTCTACTTACACTTAAGAAACTCAGTTGGCTCAAGTTCATCTGATCTTGAGCGTAGGATATATATCACAACTCCAAGTGGATTAGGCTATTACCAATAAATTGGGGCTGAACCACTATAAAATTATGGTTGTCGTATTTTTCTCTTGAAGGTTTATTGTAGTTTTGACGTCTACTCGTCGTTGGCCAAAATCGTGGTCTAACATGTAATATAATTTTCAAAAATTTACAATAATTGTAAATATCTAAAATATTTATATGTATATATATATAAAATCTCTTATTAAATTTGTGACAAATATTTTTCTCTATTTTTCATTATGAAAAATTTCTTTATTAAAATTCAAGGTCCAAACAAGATTTAAAAAACTTGAAAAACCAAAACATCTCATTTTAAAGTTTTTTTTTTTTAAAAAAAAATGTTTTGATTGAGTTGGTTAGTTTAAATTTAATCATAAATAAGAAGAGAGGACAAACAGTAATGGTTATTTTTAGTTTGTTTAGTAACTCATTTTAAATTTGTTAATAATAAGTTTAACCCGATGGGTGTGAAAGTGGTAATTTAAAAAAAAATGACAAACAATTAAATGTAACTTTTTTTTTCTTTTGACAAATTCGACAAACAATTTTATATGTATATGTTAAAAAAAATTATAAAAATCTATTTAAAACAAAATTTTTTGTTTGGTTGCGGTTACACATGTAAGTGTGATAAGTGGGGAATGACTTTGGGTCACATTCTAAGGTGGGCAAACTATAATACTTAATTAGGAAATTCCAAATCTTAAAATTCAAAATTAAAATACATATTTAGGAAAAGAGAATTAATTAGGTAAGAATGTTTTTATATAAGAAAAAGAAAACAATAAATGAGAAAAAATAAATTTAAATTTCCCATCACAACTTTTAAAAAAAAAAACAAAAAATAGCTAGCTAATCACTTTTCTACATTTATTGACTAATGTCACCAAGTATTACTTTGGCCCACTACTTTTTTTTTGGTTCACTATCTATATCTATATGTACTAAATAGTCATTGTTAGAATCTGCAGCTTCTAACTCCAAGACACAAAATTAGTACACAAATGAAGTTTATGGTATTTTTGCAATTATTTCATGCGTCCACAAAAAATGGCAAAATTAAAAACCAAAAAAAAAAATCATTAAAGGGCCCAGTCCAGCCCAACAGATATTACACAAATAAAACACTGAGTTATTCTACTCAGAACTCAGAAATAAAAAAAAAAAACCTTTATATCAAGAACACGGGCACACACACGAACAACAATGAAAAATTAGGGCTAGAGTTCAAGAGAATCAAACAAAGGGAGAGAGTCTGAACACCAAAGTTGATCTTGGAGTTCACCCCAGAATGATGGGCTACGTCTCCGTCAAGCTACCTCAGAGTGCTTGATTATCCACTAGTCACAACAGGTATTACACAATGTTAGCAACAGATTTCGAATCACAATCTTTGATTGAATCTTTCTTTCTCTCTGTGTTTCTTTTCTTTTCACTCTTTCTAACTCTCTTTCTGTTCTTTCTTTTGCATGCAATTACAACTGAGCTCCTCGGAGCTTCTCTCTCTAACTCAGCTCACAGGGAATATAAGAAGCGTTTTTCTCCAGGTTGATCTTGTTGGGGTTTTATGCCTTAATTAAAACCCAAATTCTTTGTAATCTCATTTTATTATCAATAAAAGAATAGAAATCATTTTTTGACTTGGTCAATCACTTTGCTCACATGTTTTATTTTCATGATTATTTGTTTAATATAAACTTCTATTAAATCCCGAGCATATAGCTAATCTTATTTATAGTGACGTAATCACAGTGGAATATAAATATGATTATATGTTCAAAAATAAGTTAGTCCTAAGATTAGTCAGTGCACCGGATTTACACTGACTTGCCAATCTACGATATGATTTACTTACACATTACAGTGTTATGTTCTTTCCAGAACATTAGCAAAGTAGATAAGATCAGATGTATTTGTTACATCGGACAGGACCGATATTGACAATTGATAAGATAAGTAAACATACTATTATTATCTATTCTAGTCATATCATATAGTTGACCATAGGTTAATTCAATCTCAATTCTGAGTGGTTAGTATTCTAACTGATTGTATTATTTGAGTTCTTTGACTTGTTCGTTACCAGCTTACCCTACGGACTAGCCCATACTTACATCTTGGGAACTCGGTAGTATAATTGAGTGGGAGTGTTAATCATAGATATGAACATCTATAGCTTCTGATGAAGAAGTGAAACGATGGTTTCCTTTTAGTTTGGTTCAAGGTGATAAATGATAGAGATCTCATTTCAGTAATTAAATTAGTTTACTGAAATATCATTTACAAGGAACTAAGTGTTTTAAGGATAAAATACAATGAGGGGTAAAACGGTATTTTAGTCCTATCTCATTGTAGACCGTCTATAGAGGATTGAGTGACAATTATGGTTGTAACAATGGATAATTAATAGCGTATCTATATTTGTTATAGAGCGTTCTATGAATTCAAGAGTGCAATTCCAAGTCTATAGTGGAGTCACGAGGAATTAATAAGTTAGTAAATTTATTCGTTAGATTTATGATAACTTATTGGAGCTTGATTTCATAGGCCCATGGTCCCCATTGTACCTTGGATAAAATCATCTAGATAGTCTCAATTAATTGATTTAATTATCAATTAGAATTATCAAAGTTGACCAGGTCAATTTTGGATAGTTTCACAGAGTTGTGTAATTTTGAGAAGAAAAGAGAAATTATGGCAGATTTATTAATTAAGATAAATTGGTATCTAAATTAATAAATAAATTTAAATCAAGGTTCAAATTATAAATAATTAATTTGATAAAGGATTTAAATAATTATTTAATTAATTAAATCAATAGAAAATAATACAAGCCTTGATTTTAAGTCCAATGGGCTTATAATCAAATGGGAAATTTCACGGGCCTATAACCCATGATAATTTCGACCTAGGGCTTCAAAATGACTGTTATTTTATTGATTTTTTAATTAAATTAAATGGCCTAATTGAGTCTATAAAAGGAGTGCTTAGAGAGAAGATTTCAAAGACGACAGATAAGTCACAAGTCAGATTTTCTGATAGTTTTATATTCTCTCTAAACACAAGTCCTTTTCTAAGCCACTTTGTTATTTTCTCTTCTTCTCTCTATATCTATCTCATGTGTTGAGAATTGCCCACACTAGTCTAGGTGGTTCTAAGGATACATTGGAAGATCGTGAAGAAAATAGAAGATCGGTTCAGTTTCTTGATAATACTCTGCGACAGAAAGGATACAAGAGTTAGAGAAACTGAAGGAAGGACTCTTAATTCCGCTGCGTATACTGTAAGTATTCTATTCTTTGTTTCTCTTGAATTCAATTTTAGAAACATGTTTTAGGCTATCTCGTATTAATTTGTTTAATATTAGATATACATGAAAATAAATAAAGATCCTGTATAAACTTTTTCCAACAGATCTCTCCCAACTTGATCTGATTAATATATATACTGAAGAAGTAGTCTAGGTTGTTGAGTTGTAATTAGTTAGACCTTTTCTTGTTTCTGTTAATTTCTGTTGTAACTAAAAGATGTGGTTGTTCGAGTCTTTGTATTGTGTGACTGTACTGATATTTGGCCTACGGGCAAACTTGTAATTTAACCTGTTATAGTTAAACTGAGCTTATAAGGAGATTTACATAACAAATTCCACCTAAATCTCCTTATGAGCGATGAAAGTTTAAGGCACTCTGAGGGTCTTAGCTTGATGACCACTAGGGTCAGTTTCCTTTGTTGATTCCTAGCAAGTTCATGCAATGCTTGGACTTAGCTAGGGTTACCACTTTTGTTCCCATATCAGCTGGATTGTGTTAAGTGGGAACCTTTTCCACTGTGACCTCTCCCTGAGTCACTTTGTCTCTGATAAAGTGGTATTTAATCTCAACATGTTTGGTTCTGTCATGAAAGACAAGATTCTTACTGAGATGTATACAGCTTTGGTTGTCAGAGTAGATTATAGGGATACTCTTCAGTAAATTTAATTCCTTTAGCACACCCTTAATCCATACAGCTTCCTTGATAGCTTCTGTTGCAGAGATATATTCTGCCTCTGTAGTCGACAATGCAACCACTGGTTGTAATTGGACTTTCTAACTTATGCAATTTCCCCCAACTAGAAAATAGTAAGCAGAGGTGGATCTTCTAGTGTCCCTATCACCAGCATAGTCAGAGTCACAAAATCCTTCTACTAGAGTTGGGTTTTGTGACTGTTTAAACACTAATCCAATATCTGTAGTTCCTATTAGGTACCTAAATATCCACTTCATAGCCAACCAGTGTAATTTTCCAGGGTTAGCCATATACTTACTTAGCACACTTATAACATAAGCAATCTCAGGTCTATTGCTTACCATTAGGTACATTATAGACGCAACAACATCAGGGTAGGGTACTTTGCTCATCTCTTCTGTCTCTTTATCTGTCTTAGGGCATTCATCTCTAGAGATCTTGTATTGACTTGTAATTGGCTGACTAGTCTTCTTAGCATTAGTCATCTGAAACTTTTCAATAATTTTCTGTATGTAATCTTCTTGGCACAGCTTTAAGATCCCTTTGCCTCTGTCCCTGACAATAGTGATCCCTAGGATTTTAGTAGCAGTACCTACATCCTTCATTTCAAACTCAGACTTAAGCATTTCCTTAACCAGGTTTACCTTAGACCTTTCTTTGCTGATTATCAACATGTCATCTACATATAACAGTAAGTAGATGACATCCTTGATATCACTTCCATGGAAATACAGACAAGTATCATAGTAGCTCTTAGAAAAACCTTGCTTAGTCATGAAGACATCGAATATCTTATTCCATTGTCTGGGAGATTGTTTTAGTCCATACAGGGATTTAACTAGCTTGCATACCATATGTCCTTTTCTCTTTTCTATATAACCCTTAGGTCGTTCCATGTAGATATCTTCCTCTAGTTCCCCATGTAGAAAAGCAGTAGTGACATCCATCTGATCAGTTTCCATGTTGAATTGATTTGCTAGAGCAAGCATTAGTCTTATCATTTTGTACTTGACTACAGGGGAAAAAATCTCTGTGTAGTCAACTCCTTCCTTCTGAGTGAACCCTTCAGCCACTAATCTGGCTTTGTACCTCACTGGTTCATCCCTGCTTCTCCCTTCTTTCTGTTTGAACAACCACTTGCATTGCACTATACTCTTCCCTTTAGGTCTAGGAACATATATTTAGGTCTTCCTCTTCTTTAAGGAGTCCATTTCCTCATCCATTGCTTTACTTCATTTCTTTGCATCCTTGCATTTAATAGCTTCTTCATAAGTTCTAGAATGCTTAACAATGCATAAGTTGTATCCTCATTCCAGATATTGAAGCTGTACTTAGGATTAGGTTTGGGAACCCTTCTAACCCTGTCCCTGACCAACTGATAATCTGTCATGTTCTCAGTTTGGATTTCCTCTTGGTTTTCCTGCTGTTCCACCTGAATAGTGTCACCTCCTTGTTCCACCTGATCGGCATCCTGGTCTAGTTCATCTAATTCAACTTGTCCTGAATCACGAGCATCTCCTGGAATAGCTGGCTTTAAATCAAAACTGATGGTGTTTCCTGCAGAATTAGTATTAGTGCTATTTCCTGAAACATTAGGGTTAGTAGTAGTGCATGGAAAAATGTTTTCATTAAAAATCACATCTCTACTGTTTATAGTTTTCAAACCAGGTTTCTCCCTTACCCATAGTCTGTAGCCCTTAGTACCTTCAGGATAACCCAAGAAAACACATTTTAGAGCTCTAGGCTCTAACTTACCAATGCTTTGGTGTGCATATGCTGCACATCCAAAGACTTTCAAATGTGATAAGTCTGGTGGTTTACCAGACCACCTTTCTTCTGGAGTTTTGAATTCCACAGCACTTGATGGATACCTGTTGATCAAGTAAGCTGCTGTAAGCACAACCTCTCCCCAGAAACCAGTTGCTAATCCAGCTTGAAACAACATGCATCTTGCTTTGTTTAGGATAGTTCTGTTCATTCTTTCTGCCACACCATTCTGTTGTGGTGTTAGTCTGACTGTTCTGTGCCATTGAATACCTGTTTTTCTACAATATGAGTCAAACATATCATTGCAAAACTCTAGGCCATTATCTGTCCTTAGAGTCTTGACCTTTTTATTAGTCAGATTTTCCATTAAAGTTTTCCAGTCGTGAAACTTGGCAAATGCATCATTTTTATGTTTTAAAAGAAATATCCAAACCTTCCTAGAGTAATCATCAACTATAGACAAGAAATAACTACAACCCCCATGTGTAGTAACCTTTTCTGGACCCCATAAATCAGAATGCACATATTCTAGTATATCTTTAGATTTATGTGTCCCAATTTTAAACTTAAGTCTATGATGCTTACCCAAAATGCAATGCTCACAAAAATCAACTTTACTTACTTATCTTTGCATAAAAGATTCTGTTCACTTATTAATTTCAAACCTCTTTCACTGATGTGTCCCAACCTCCTATACCATAGAGTAGCTCTAGAATCCTCAGGTGAATTTTCTGCTGTGTTGTGGCAATTAGAAACTGGTTCCCCTTTTAGATAGTAAAGACCTCCCTCCTTGTAGCCTTTTATTATTGTCATGGAACCCTTGCTTAGTTTCATAGTACCTGTTTCAATTTTACTCACAACACCAAGGTCATCTAGAACACTTATAGAGATTAGATTTCTGGCTAAATTAGGTACAAGACTTACCCCTGTCAAAGACCTTACCACACCATCAAACATTCTGAAGTTTACAGTACCAGAACCTTCAATGTGACATGTTTGATTGTTGCCTAGAATGACCTTTCCACCTTTAGATTCCCTGAAATCAGTAAGTAAAGATTTATCATTAGTCATATGAAAAGTATAACCTGAATCAAGAATCCATTCATTTTTAAAATCAGAGGCAACAATATAAACTTCTCCACTTTCATAGCCATCACTTAGATTGGTTGTTGTTTGTTTTTCTTTCTGTTTTGAGAAGTAGTTCTCTCCATGATTTGCATCACTGTCTTGATCATCAGGCTTATTCTTATTATTTCTTTTCCATAAGTAGCAATCCCTCCTGAAATGTCCTGGTTTTCCATAGTGAAAGCAGCCATTAGGATCCTTAGGACCCCTAGATTGAGACCTGCCTCTTCCTTGTTTTCCACCTCTATTAGGGCCTCGGTTGTGACTTCTCCCTCTATTGTTCCATGGCTTCTTTTGATGAGACCTTCCTCTGCTTAGGTTTAATTCCCCATTAGAACTGCCTAGCTTATCATTCTTTAATTCTAGGTCCATCAATTTTAGGGCAGAGATAACTTCATCCAAGGTTATAGAAGTCCTTCCATATTTAATGGTTGTTTTTACTTCCCTGTAGGATTCTGGTAGAGAATTTAAGATGATGATGGCCTGGTTTTCATCAATTAAAGACTCATTCTCACCAGAATTAGCCAGTTCTATATGCATTCTCAGAAACTCATCTAGATTCTGCTCAAGATTCTTGGATCTGTTCATCTTGAAACCAAAGATTATTTCTTTGAGAAAAATCTTATTGGTTAAAGACTTCTGCTGGAACTGTTCTTCTAGCTTTCTCCATATCCCTGCTGGAGTCTCTTCTTTGTCCACTAATCTGATGATTGCATCACTCAGATTGAAAATGATAATTCCAGTGGCAGTTTCCAGGTATTCTTCCTGCTGGATCTTGGTTGTATTTTCTGGCCATTCAATAGGTTCTTCCAGAACCCTTAGCAGCTTTTGTTGTGCCAACAAAGATCTGATCTTTCTCCTCCAAATCCTATAGTCACCTGAGCCATCAAACTTATCAATGTCAGTCTTAAAACTACTCATATTGATTATGTTAGAATTTAAATAAGAGATAAGGTTAGGAATCTCAGGTTGATCATTCAGTGACACATCCACTAAATCTCCAATGTCATTGTCATCTTCTTGTGGATTCAAACCCCCCTGATTTTGAGGATCAACTTCCTCCGGTCCTTGATTATCAATTTCTTCCAGTCTTGCTTGTTAATTGTATCAATTTGTGTCTTGAATCTTGCGGAATAACTTGGCTTTGATACCACTGTTAGAATCTACAGCTTCTAACTCCAAGACACAAAATTAGTACACAAATGAAGTTTATGGTATTTTTGCAATTATTTCATGCGTCCACGAAAAATGGAAAAATTAAAAACCAAAAAAAAAAATCATTAAAGGGCCCAGTCCAGCCCAATAGATATTACACAAATAAAACACTGAGTTATTCTACTCAGAACTCAGAAATAAAAAAAAGAAACCTTTATATCAAGAACACAGGCACACACACGAACGACAATGAAAAATTAGGGCTAGAGTTCAAGAGAATCAAACAGAGGGAGAGAGTCTGAACACCAAAGTTGATCTCGGAGTTCACCCCAGAACGATGGGCTACGTCTCCCTCAAGCTACCTCAGAGTGCTTGATTATCCACTAGTCACAACAGGTATTACACAATGTTAGCAACAGATTTCGAATCACAATCTTTGATTGATAATCTGTTCTTTCTTTCTCTCTGTGTTTCTTTTCTTTTCACTCTTTCTAACTCCCTTTCTGTTCTTCCTTTTGCATGCAATTACAACTGAGCTCCTCGGAGCTTCTCTCTCTAACTCTCTCTCTAGCTTAGCTCACAGGGAATATAAGAAGCGTTTTTCTCTAGGTTGATCTCTCCCAACTTGATCTGATTAATATATATACTGAAGAAGCAGTCTAGGTTGCTGAGTTGTAATTAGTTAGACCTTTTCTTGTTTTTGTTAATTTCTGTTGTAACTGAAAGATGTGGTTGTTCGAGTCTTTGTATTGTGTGACTGTACTGATATTTGGCCTACGGGCAAACTTGTAATTTAACCTGTTGTAGTTAAACTGAGTTTATAAGGAGATTTATATACATATAATATTTATGCACATAAATATTATATGGCATCCACTAAATCTTCTCTATATATAGATAACATAAATTTTTGGTTTTAATATTTTTTTATTTTTTTTAATGTTAACTTTAACAGAATATTTTTATATTTAACGGTAGTTTGTAAACACTTAAACTTAAATAAAATAAAATAAATAATTAAAAAAATTAAAATATGATATTTTTGAGATATTTTATATTGATAATTATTTAAAAATAATAAATAATTAAACAAATTAAAATATGATATTTTAAAGATATTTTAAAATAATAATAATTTAAAATAATAAAATCATATGTTTTATAACTTAAATAAAATTTAATTAAACTTAAACTCACTTACTAGAATAGTATTATAGTAAACATATAATATAATTTACTGTGAATTAGCAACAATTTTTTTTTTTTTAAATTAGCAAGAAACTTAAATTTAAAATCTACCTATAAAATGTTACATTAAATATATAATATATAATTTTTTGTTGTCACTCCTAAATTAAAAAACTAGAATAAACATAAATTTAAACAAAAATAAATAGATTATTTAATTCAAATAGAGTATTTATTTCAAAATTTATATGACATTAATATAAATTTAATAAAAATAATTAATAAATTCTATAAATAAAATTAATTGCACATTATTTCTAGTATATATATATATATAAATAAAGAATGAAATAGGGCGGTAAATATACACAAAATAGGATGGGCAATGGATACTAAATAAAGAGTGTGGCTATACATATAATATATATATATATATATATATAAAATTGACAACCCTCCAACTATAGTAAGTCCGTCCTTGTCCTTTGTGATAAGCAACAAGTGGATTCAACTAAGCTATTACTAGAAAAACTTTTTTGGCTTTTTGTGTATTCCAGACAGACCACTCTAAAAAAAGAACCATTCATATAAATATAATGGTATTATTAAATTAATCACAACTTGTTATTCCACAAGGGAAATTTCATTATTTATGTCTAATAGTGCCTAATATTACCAAAAAATCCCAACACTAATAATATTTTCAATTTAATGCTAAACATTCCTTTCATACCCAAAATACCCCTCCCATTATATCAAAAAATCACAAAACCTTCTCTTCCACTCTCCTCCCTCTCTCTCTCTCATTCTCACGAAATCATCCATAAAACCTACAGTTTTGTATAATTTTCTTGTCAAAATCATTGTTAGTCATCTCCATTGCCTCTGTGAAGTCGTTAATATCAAAGGCAACATCTATTTTGAGAGTTTTTGGAGAAGAAAAACCATGGGTAATAAGATTTTACATTTTATGTGTTGGGTATTATTTGTTTACATTTTTTTGGCTATTTTGAACAGATCTGAGCCTATATTGGTGTATTTTTCGGGATTTTTTGAGAGATTCCGCAATGTGTGTTTTTCTGGGTTTTCTGCAACTTTTTTGCTCGATAGCAGCTCGATAACGGTTCGATATGAGCTCGATGGTATGTAGAAGAAGGTCTTGTAAGAGCTCGATGTGAGCTCGATTATAGCTCGATAGGTTTGGGTTTTAGTGCTCGATTGTGCTCGATGGAAACTCGATAAGGGTTCGATTGGACCCTACAATATTTGAGCTCGATAGGTTTAGGTTTTCTCGATATGTGCTTGATATGAGCTCGATAGGGTTCGATGGAGGGTTTGGTTAGGTTATATGTTTGGTTTTGAGAAATGGTAGCTCGATGCTAACTCGATAAGAGCTCGATACGGTTCGATGGAGGGTTTGGTTAGGTTTTATGTTCGGTTTTGAGAAATGGTAGGTCGATGTGAACTCGATAAAGCTCGATGTTAGCTCGATAATGTTCTTTTTTAATGTATTTCTGAAAAAATGACAGTTTTCTTTACAATGTTAATGTTTTTTTTTTCCAACACAGGCTCTATTGTCTACGGTTTTGTATCCTACAATGGTGTTTGGGAATTACAAGGGAATAAGTGGATTTTCAAGGACCCTCAATGCATGGTGATACCGAAGGAGGATACTGTAACGTACTTGCAACTTCTTGACATATTGCACAAGGAACTTAAAGTTGATAAACAGATGTGTGAGTTGAAATTGGAGGTTCCTTACACTTGCGGTGACCAACCGTTTACACCCGTTCATGTTGAAAGTGATCTTGGTGTCCGTGCATTCTTAGGAGTAACATCTAAAGAAAGGTTGTCCTTGTGTGTCACTCCTGTTAAAAAGATTGTCATTGCAAACCCATATTCCACTCCCGGACCTGAGGGAGCAGCTAGTACTTTAGGATTTCCTATTGGTGACCTGAGGGACAACCAGTATGAGTACAACCCCTATGTGAATGACAATCTGGTAGCTGAACACAATGAGTACTTATGAGATAATTCAGTGGATGATGATCTATTAGCTGAACATTTGCAAGTAGAAGAAGCACAAGAACAACCAATACGTCATATTGCACGGACGAACCCACCAAGTCAAGGACGTCGAACACCTGGCACCAGCTCTAGTCGTCCTGGTGGAACATAATATAACTATACAGGGAACATTTCAATATGTTCAACAGAAGATCACAGAAAATGGAGTGCTCCCATGTTTACAAAAGAAGATATCATAGCTTGTAGTCGTTCTGAATCACCCTCATCCGGTGTAGTGTTGGGGGAATTACATCTTGGGAAGACATTTGAGAACAAGATGGAATTGAAAACCAAAGCGGCTCTCTTTGCAATGAAGAATAATTTTGAGTTTATGGTTAAGAAGTCTGGTACTGATGTGTTGTATATCACCTGCAAGAATCCTGATTGTGGTTGGAGAATAAGAGGGAAAAAAGTAGCGCGATCGGAGATGTTTGAGATCAATGTTTATAATAGTGTACATACTTGCTCACTAGAATTGCGACAAAAAGACCACCGTCAAGCAGCACCTTCTGTCATTGGGCACCTTATCAAGAACAAATATGCTACTGATGGCACTAACTATCCACCAAACAGCATAAAGGAGGATATGAAGAATAATTTTGGGATCGATATGAGTTATATGAAGGCTTGGAGATGCAGAGAGAAGGCACTCGGTTATGTCAGGGGGACACATGAAGAATCGTACTCCAAGTTACCTTCTAACCTGTACATGCTGCAGCAAAAGAATCCAGATACAATTACTGATTTTGTCACAAATGACGGTCGCTTTCTTTACTGTTTCTTCTCACTCGGAGTTTGTAGAAGGGGATTTACATCATGTCGTCCTGTTATATGTGTGGACGACACTTTCTTGAGGTTAAGGTACGGTGGCCACATGTTGTGTGCTGTCGCATTAGATGTGAATAACCACATTTATCCAATTGCATTCGCGATTGTTGACAGTGAGAATCATGCTTCTTGGAAGTATTTCATGATGAAATTGAAGGAAGCCATTGGAGTTGTTGATAATCTGTCTTTTGTATCAGACAGGCATGCTAGCATTATTCATGCTCTTGAGTTGGTCTTCCCTGATGCCTACCACGGCGCATGCTACCATCACATAAGTATGAATGTAATCGCTAAGTTCAAGACCGATCACTGTCACAAGGAGATGTGGAATGCGGCATATGCATTTCGGAAGTCAAAATTTCACAGGTTCTTCAACAATATAAAGCAAATGGATCCTGCCATAGCTCAATATCTCGAGGGTATTGGCTTCGATAAGTGGACTCGTGCGTACTTTCCTGGGAATCGGTACAATGTAATGACAAGCAACTACGCTGAAAGTTTCAACAACAAAACCAGAGATGCAAGAACCTTCCCAGTCACTACTTTTGTGGAATTCATTCGTTTCACAATTCAGTCATGGTTTGCCGCGCGTCGTGAGGAGGTAGAGAAGTGCACATCCAAATTAGCAACAATATATGAGAAAGATGTCTCAGGCATTGCGGATGATGCAAGGTACTTGAAAGTCCATCCTCTTGGACAGTTTGAATTTCATGTGGTAGACCCAGAAGGTGATGGTGAGGTGAATTTGATGACCAAATTATGCTCTTGTGGTCAGTTTCAAATAATGGGTTACCCTTGTGTTCATGGTGTGGCTGCGGCCATGTTGCGCAGTGTCAACATTTACTCACTGTGTTCCCCATATTACACTACTGAGATGTGGAGGGAGTCTTACAAAGAAAAAATTTACCTAACTGGCAACGAGGATGATTGGGAAGTTCCCGAGAACATAGAGAAAATGCAAGTTGGGGTTCCTGTTGAAAAACAACCAGTTGGTCGACCGAAGAAGAATAAGGTGGGAAGAAGGAAGACAAACCGCACTCCATCGAATGGAGAAATCATTCGCAAAGAGCGCAAGTGTAGCATGTGTGGTGGTCTTGACCACAATAGGGCTACATGCAAAGCTAGGCTTTAAACTCTTTTTTCCCATTTGAACTTGTTGTATAATAAACTCTTTTTATTTAATTTTTCTTAAAAGTTATGTTAATGGTTCGATATGAAAATGATATTGCTTGATATTAGCTCGATAACATCCCATGAAAGTTATAAAAAAATGATAACAGTTCGAAACTGTACATGTAAAGTTTATCATGAAGGTAACAAATTTCTCATATATTGAATAACAGTTCGATATAGCTTGATATTAGCTCGATAACAGCCCATGAAAGTTATAAAAAAATGTGAACAACAAACTGTACATGTAAAGACCCTGTATATATACAATCATCAAGGTAACAAATTTTGATACCACAAGTCTGTGGTCCACTTGTTCCTGAACACCTCCATATTTTCATCGCAAATAGTTTCCAATGGAAGACCGACCATTAGATGCTCAATATACTTGATAGCATACACACCACAATCCCCACTGTAAAAAAAAAGTAAATATTAAGTGCACATTACTATAAATTTAGTTAGAAACAAAATTAGTATGAAGATGATGTTTGTTACCTTCTCTTTAACTGAGGGAGCTCGTGTTTCTGTTTGCGATGCCATGTGAACTGATGCGGCCTCTTTCCTGCTAATGGAATCTTCAACATCAAGCTATCAGTAAACAGTTTACTCTGCATTAACAGAGAAGGAAGCATAAAGCACCATGGACTCATAATATCCTCAAGCTTTGCGTCACTAATCACCGAGTTGTCCGAATCGTAAACAGTCAGAGTCCAACTAGAAATGGAAGCCTCAATGGCAAACCAATGTTGTTGTCCATAGTTCTGGCACCAATATACACCCTCAACTCCTCCCCAAGATGCCAGAAACTGTTGCTCGATGCCAGTCAACATGGACATAATGTCAGCATCCCAAGAATACTTTGTTTTGTCGGCTGTTTTATTGTACTGATCATATCAGGCAGGTATCACTTGTGAGAAACAGCTGTTCATCACAACTGCATTCTGTCGATATATATTGGGAAAATACTTACGACGCATACGAAGCATGTGTTCTGCCGCATCAATATGCTGCAAAAAGAGTACGATAAAAAATTTAGCAAAGACCATCATAAATTTCTGCTGTCGAGCTCCATCGAGCTCATATCGAACTACTATCGAGCTCACGTCAAGCCAATCTGAAACAGTAAAGAACAACCCTATTTTAACATCCCTATCGAACTCCTATCGAGCTCCATCGAGCTCACATCGAGCCAGTCTGAAACAGTAAAGAACAACCCTAATCCATATCGAACTCCTATCGAACTACTATCGAGCTCACGTCGAGCTAGTCTAAAACAGTAAAGAACAACCCTATTTTAACATCCCTATCGAACTCCTATCGAGCTCCATCGAGCTCACATCGAGCCAGTCTGAAACAGTAAAGAACAACCCTAATCCATATCGAACTCCTATCGAACTACTATCGAGCTCACGTCGAGCTAGTCTAAAACAGTAAAGAACAACCCTATTTTAACATCCCTATCGAACTCCTATCGAGCTCCATCGAGCTCACATTGAGCCAGTCTGAAACAGTAAAGAACAACCCTAATCCATATCGAACTCCTATCGAACTACTATCGAGCTCACGTCGAGCTAGTCTGAAACAGTAAAGAACAACCCTATTTTAACATCCCTATCGAACTCCTATCAAGCTCCATCGAGCCAGTCTGAAACAGTAAAGAACAACCCTAATCCATATCGAACTCCTATCGAACTACTATCGAGCTCACGTCGAGCCAGTCTGAAACAGTAAAGAACAACCCTATTTTAACATCCCTATCGACCTATCGAACTACTATCAAGCTCCATCGAGCCAATCTGAAACAATAAAGAACAACCCTATTTTAACATCCCTATTGAACTCATATCGAGCTCCATCGAGCTCACATCGATCTTGTAAACTCCTATCGAGTTATCATCGAGCTCATATCGAGTCAGTAAAAACAAAACATGTAAAATTGAAAACAGTCCATAATTAGGTATAAATGGCTTACCCCATCATTGAGCCACGACTGAGGTGTCTTCAACGTCAGAAACCACGCTGGACCATGACTCCCAGTCTTTACATCCCGCGGGGTCTTGTTGGGCATGTCTCCAAGTAGTCATTTGCACATTGTCCTATACTGTTTGGGATCTGGCTTCTTGAGAGGGTCCAGCACATGTGTAGCCTCCTCTGCTGGTGCAGTTGCATCAGTGCGAGGTCTTTTCCTCGTGGGATCGGTATAGTCCTCAAACCAATCTGGCTTGCGTCTTTGGCATCTAGCCCTCTGAAACTGAACCCCAGCAACATCCTCAGGGTTGACAATAACGACTCCCAGAGTCTCAGCATCAGGTGTCACAATGATGGTAGGAGGCGTCGTTGGATCATCAACATAGTCTAGCGGAATATCCAATGACTCTGAGTCTGAATCTTCATTGGAGCCCCTCGGTTTCTCCTTAATAAATGTCAGGATCTGACTGACTACGTCCAAGATCACTGACTGGTTCTTCAGGAGGGTCTCCTGTTGACCCTCGACTCTGTCCAACCGCTCAATCAAGTCGGAGAGCTCAGGGGCTGAGGCTGAGGCTGGTGTCGGGGTTGGTGTTGGGGTTCCCGCTGAGGATGGGGCTGATGTTGGGGAAAAGGTTGAGGCTGGGGCTAAGGCTGGGGCAATAGGAGGGGTGGGACCTGCAACCTCCTCCCCCGGGCCAACATCAACAAATATCTTGGCTGCCTCGGCTGCCTGAGAAACTATCTCTGCGATTTTCTCAAAAGTCGCATCCTCCTTCTCATCAGTCTCCGAGGGATCCTGGCCAAGCCCAGGATAAAGCGGAAGATCTCCCTCAGTCAAAGACAAGTAATAGTCTTTTTCTGCTGGTCGAGGCTTCAACATCGGAAGAACAATTAACTGCAAACAACATAAAACATTTGGTTAACTCAAATAATGATAAAAGATAAGCATATAGATAAAAAAAAAACATAACTTACATTCTTCTTCAATAATATCGGTGCGATGACGGACTTGGTGAAATCCTTGTTCCTCCGATGCGACCAACTAAGCATCCTTGGGAACATGTTTCCCGAGCTCACAACAAGCTCCACCGCAAGCTGTTGGATAGCCTCATATGCCCAGTACTGTAAGGCCGGGGCATAACCATACATACTGTACTTGGACTCTTGTTGCACCTTGGCATCCTTCTTGGCATCATAGTTGGCCTTTTGCTTCACCATGTCCTTCTTACAAGAATGCAATAGTCTCCTATAAGAGTACTTCCCCCATGGATAGCTGAAGATGTACTCTACATTCTCAACAATTTTTAGAATATCTCGCCAAATGTGCAACTTGCTCCCAATGGCATTCAGAACCCCCTCAACAAACAAACATAGACCAAGCTTGTACACATCTTCCACAACCGTACAAGTCTTGAAAGCATGGTCCACCTGTGACAGCTTTACTTTCTCAGCATTGTTGAAATACTCCTTTATCAACCGGTCGCTGAGATTACGCCCTTCCAACTCTTCTGGTGACGGGAAGGTACTGAAATCCAACCCCGTCACCAGGGAAAACTCTCCCATGCCGAATCTACAAGACTTCGACCTCAAGAAAAAATGCACCTCATCTTTGTTGTTGTTGGCGATTTTCCTCAGCAACAGTTGATGCACCAAGACTCCGGAGAAATTAAACTTCAAAGCCAAAAAGAACTGCTTGAAAGGGGATTCCTTAGCCCTTTCAAGTAGCCCGAGCTCCAAAAACCTGGTCTTAATGTGATTTAAAGTATTACTACCTCGATATGTCACTCGACCAGGAAAGTGATCACTGAACGGAACAAGCAACTTAGGCATCTGTAACAACACATGACAAAAAATTGGTAAGAAAACAGAATAATTTTTTTCTTCATAAAATCACTGAAATAATTTGTCATCGAGCTCTATCGAGCTATAATCGAGCTGCAACATACCCTATCGAGCTATAATCGAGTTGCAACATACCCTATCGAGAAACTATCGAGTTCCATCGAGCAATATCAACAACCTAAATCTATCGAGCCTATCGAGCTAAGCAAAATCTGTCTACATAAATAACCATCGAGCTACAGTCTGGTCTAATATCGAACCATTATCGAACCTATCGAGCCCTTGTAATATAATACCACATATCCATCGAGCTCTTATCGATCCACCATCGAACCGTTCAAACTGCCCTATCGAGCCTACTATCGAACCATAATCGAGCCTATCGAGTTAGTTTCATATATTGCCATAGATCTATCGAGCTCCTATCGATCCACCATCGAACTGTTCAAACTACCCTATCGAGCCTACTATCGAACCATAATTGAACCTATCGAGCCACTGGTTCAAACTCAGAAAAAATTTCCCACAAAATCGGATAACCCATTCCACAAATCACAGATTCAACAACAATATAAAGCAAATATGGACTCGGGTTCAAGATTTTACCTTTGTTTTTGAAACTTTGAAGGAAATATGCTCCGTGGGTTTCGGGTTTGACAGAGAAATGGAAGTTTGCTGTGGGTCTCGAGATCGACAGAGAAATGGGAGAAGGTGGGGGTTCGACAGAGAAGGTGGGGGCTCGAAAACTCGACGGTTTTTGCGGGCTCGACGGAGATGGGGGCTCGACGGAGGGTTCGATGGTTTTTGGGGGATTTTTGTGAGACTAAGAGAGAGAAACCGAGAGTGGATAGAGAGAGAAAGCTGAGGTTGAATTTTTTGGGTGTGGAAAAATGAGAAGGGTATTTTGGGTATGAGGGAAAAGTTTAGCATCAATTTGAAAAAGTTAATAATGCTAAATTTTTTTTGTAATTGTACATATTAGTATGTATAAAAAGTGAAATTTCCCTTCCACAATAAGCCAGTTGAGGATTGTTGCATATGAGTGCTTGAGTCAAGTCTCCACAAACAAACATGATTGGATTGGACCCCAATTGTTCTTTATCATCCATTTTTATTTTAGGGTCCACAAGTATGCTATATTATATTATGTTTTTTTTAAGAAAGTTCTCAAGAATTGGTAATTGTCATGTACTTTTAAATTTTGTTTAGAATTTTTTTTTCAATTAGTAGCTTCACTTTATAATTAGGGATGGATGTACATTCTTTTTTCGAAGATTTGCCTCGTGAAGAAGACCCACTAGTTTTAATGGAGTGGAAATTCCTTGTTTAAATGGAGAAACTAAGGGAGGATGAGAATATTAAACTTGTGAGATACTGCCTTGTTTTTTTTTTTTTAAATATCTTTATTTATGTATTTTTTGTAGTATGTCAGTAACTTTAAAAAATATTTATTATTTTAAATTATAAATATTATGCAATATTTTATTTTTATACAATTTACCTTTTCTAAATTAAAAATTAATATTTAAAAAAAATAATATTCCTCGAGGGGATTCTTTTTTTTTTCTTTGGAAAAAAATTGATAATTAATTTTTAGAATGTTAAGTAAATTATCTTCTACGTTTTATTTTAAACTTTAATGTAGCAAGATAGTGTAAAAAAGAGTTTTTTTTTATATTTATTTTTATTTTTTGCAAATAATTTATAGAAATGATTTTATTATGATATTAAAGCAATTTGATAAAAAAAAATTGTATTTTTACAGCTTTCACAGGAAAAATGCAGTTTGCTACCTTACCAACATTATTGGATAACTAGTAAGCGCATTGTAACACCACAAGGAATTATTTCTGGAGCAGGCATGTTTTGACAACTCATTTGTATTCTAAATCTCATCAGTAATATAAATATTTTTATAATTGTGAACTAAAATACCCAATATGAATTTATGAAACACAAAAACTGTCTTAGCTCAGTCTTTTTTGAAGTGGCCACACAATTCCATTGAAGTTGGTAATTAATTTTCTTGTCAAATGAGCACAGTTGAGGTTAAGGATGGGAAGATTGCCTTCATTGTTACAGAAGTGGAAAAGCTTTGGAAATCAGAACTATTGCAGATAATTGACTATGGTGATGCTGTTGTTATGCCCGGCCTAATCGACATTTAAGATTTTGTTTTTATTATGTCAAACTTTGAAAAGTGCGCTAGCTCAAATGATCAGGCTTGAATTCGAGCACTCCTTATATGTTACTCAAATATTATAAGGTTATGCAAGGAGTCTAATCTAAAAAAAAGTGCTGTTTAAATTTTAACGATAATGTATAATATTATGAAAATAGATTCTTTACACTTTTCATAAGAAAAATGTTTTATCTAGTGTCAAACACATGATGAGTAATTGGAATATTTTGATTTTAATGGCAGGCATTCACATCTTGATGATCCTGGAAGAACTGAGTGGGAGGGATTTCCTTCAGGAACTAAAGCAGCAGCTGCTGGTACTTAACAAAACCCTTTTAATTCCCATTTTCTCAATACATTTTAATTGCATTTTTTCTTTGAATTAGTTTGGTTAAGTGAAAGACTGAAGGTATATGAGAAAATGAATGAATTCTCTTTTAAGACTTATTTGAAAATAACCATGCTATGTCCTTATTTTAGAGCCATGTTTATTACTTTTTCTTATTGAATATTTGACACATTTCTTTCTTCTATAGGTGGTCTGACATGCCTCTAAATAGTATGCCCTCAACTGTGTCTAGAGAAACCTTGAAACTTAAGGTATTGACCTACTTATGGTGTCAAGTTAGACTTATTTTCTTTAGTAAAATATAAGTTTAAGCAATATATCTCCTCTTTAGTTCATTGAATCTCTCTAACCAATCTTTTCTGCTTCTTTGCTCAATAGCTTAAATCGGCGAAAAAGAGAATATTCGTCGATGTTGGTATGTTCATGGACTCATATTTTGTGGTAATAATATTTCAGAAACACTAGTTTTCTGATTAATCTTTGTGTTTAATAGGTTTCTGGGGTGGTCTTGTAAAATGCATTTAACCCATCTGCTCTTAAAGATCTTTTGAATGCTGGTGTTCTTGGTTTGAAGGTACTAACTATTAGACAAGTGAAAATATTCATGGTTAAGACATTGTCTTGGTGAAAATTAGTTTATGCCATAAAGAGTATATTTTACTGAGTTACGTTTATCCATCTTTTTATTAATAGACACCTAAGAGGAGTAGCTCAAATGGTCAGATATGTGGTTTGCTCTTCAATACATAAAATTGTTATAAATTATCTATTCTTCAAATATTATAGAGTTAAACTGGGAGCGTAATTTTATAAAATTATCCTTATTAGTAGACATGTAAAATAACTTTTTTTTATTAGTTTGAGGTTCAACTACAGCTGTTTAACAATTTTATGAGTATTATGGATATTACATCCTTATCTAATTAAAGTTATTGTTCTATTTTGTAGTCTTTTATGTGTCCTTCAGGGATCAATGATTTTCCCATGACAAATGCTAGTCATATTAAGGTATATTTCATAATACTAATGCCAAACAATAATGCCTCACTACTACAAAATACCTTTTACGGGACACTTTTTTAGGACACGGACATAAATGCAAGTCCTTAAAAATATTTATGAAGTTTTTAGGACACTCATTGAGAGTCCTGGAAAAACGCAATTTAGGACTCGCAATGAGTGTCCTAAAAGAAAATGCGAGTCCTAAAAAAATCTGGGCTATAAAAATAAGTGTTTTACTTAATATTTTTAAGGACTTATTTTGGGAGTCCTTAATACTCTTTTAGGACTCGCAATGAGTGTCCTAAAAAAATCTGCGGCCCTAAAAAATCTGGGCTAAAAAAAAAGTGTCTTACTTAATAATTTTAAGAGCGAGTCCTAAAAAAGTATTAATGACTCCCAAAACAAACCCTTAAAGACACTCAACAGGATTTTTTAGGACTTGTACTTAAAGGCACTCAACCCAATTTTTTTTTAGGACTATTGTTGTGAATCCTAAAATGTTACTTAAAGACACTCAATGCGAGTCCTAAAAAAAACACGAGTCCTAGCGAGTCCTAAAAAACCTTTTTGTAGTAGTGCCTTCTTGTTTGCTTGGTTACAATTACAAATATTTCTGTTATTTATTCCAGGAGGGACTATCTGTACTAGCAAAATATAAAAGACCTTTACTTGTACATGCTGAGATTCAGAAAGAACTTGAAAAACCCTCGGATCTTGGTGATGGCTCAAATGATCCTCGTTCTTATTCGACGCATCTCAAGACTAGGTCACCCACAATGTAAAATGTTTTTCGATCACTTTCTTCGCAAAAAGAATTGAACAAGTTATTAGGTCCAATGAGAAGTTTAACACTGATTTACTATTGACTTAAAACTAGGGAGTAGGAAGCTATTAAGGAGCTCTTGACAGTAACAAAGGACACAAGAAGTGGTGGCTCCGCAGAAGGAGCTCATCTTCACATAGTTCACATGTCTGATTCAAGCTCCTCCTTAGATCTTATTAAGGTAAGTAATGTACTTTTGTATAGAAGTAATGATATATATGTGCACCAAAACATCACACAATGACTCAGATTAAATAAATGTTATTGGTTAAGAAAATCTGTACAGTACTGTCACTTGTGTAATATTTTGGTATATAATTTGTGTGCACTTATCATTGCAATTTGAATAAATATAAGTTTGGTTTTGTTGCTTAAACCAAATCTTATGTGAAACATTTGCCTTGAAATTCCTTTTCTCCTCAATGATTAGTACATCTTTCTTCATGCTCAAAATAGTTTGTAGCGGTTGAAACTTGCCCCCACTACTTAGCTTTCTCAGCAGAAGAGATTCCTGATGGAGACACTCGCTTCAAGTGCGCTCCGCCCATTCGTGACGCAGCCAATAAAGAAAAATTATGGGAGGCCTTGATGGTAATGAATTGATGACACATCCTTTAAAATTTGAAACCAGACGAGACAGAGAAATTGGACAGATGATTTGGATGCAAATTATTCTCATACTCGAATTTCGTAATGTTTGCAGGATGGACATATTGACATGTTGAGTTCTGATCATTTACCGACAGAGCCAAGACTTAAGCTCCTTGATGATGGTAACTTCTTGAGGGCATGGGGTGGAATATCATCTTTGCAGGTTGGCTTTGTTCTATTTCTCATGTGGATGTATGATATAATTTGTGTAATGTGATTGAAAAAACTAACTGAATTTTTCTCTCTTTATTGGAGACATTTACAGTTTGTGCTTCCTGTGACATGGACATATGGAATAACTTTGGAGCAGTTAGCTTCATGGTGGAGTGAGAGGCCTGCTAGGCTTGCTGGAATGGAATTAAAGGTAAATTTGTCATTTTGTTATTTCTATAACATACTCTTACTCACCTTATTAGTGTAAGATATCCTTATGTGAATTTTATTATGATCTAGCTATGTATAACTAAAACTTAATTTAATTAAGAAATTATCTTTTATATATGGGATAGGATGTAGTCTCCTTTGATGATTGTTCTCGTAGCATACAATAAATAATTTTGTTCATTCTATCTAAACCTAAGTATATTTCAATTGGATTAGCAACACAATTCAAATATTTAGTTTTTATTATCGCTAACAACTCATGATAGCAAGGTTTACACCCAAAGGTAGCTTAAACTTTGCTCTTACAAGATTTAAGGTTCGAGTTCCTTCTGATACCTGCATAACAATTATCTTTATATTTAGGCAAAGTTTACCATTAGTTATCTCTCTCATAATAATTATACTAAATGTATTTTGTTGTATAGACCAGAGAAACAACCACAGAAAAACTCTCCCAAATGAGTTTTACCTTATGTTGGTCTTCTACATAATTATCTAACTTTAAGTATGAAATCTTTGAACCTTGAACATGCTCACCATTTATGTCATCTAAATTTCTAAGCAAGAAAAGATCAATTGACTAACTTTGTTTGCTTTCATGGAAAGTCAAGTCATCATGTCTTGTGAAATTTCACTCTTTGCAGGGATCCATTCAAGTTGGAAACTTTGCAGATATAGTTGTGTGGGAACCTGAAGTGGAGTTTGATCTCAATCAAGATCATTTAGTATACATCAAGCATCTAGTATGTCTCTTTTTTCTTTGGTTAAGTTTCATACAATAATGTATTAGGGAAAAAGCCAAAGAACACAATATTAAGTAGCATATTGTTTTAAGAAATTAGTATTTAATGGGGGCCAAATGAAAATAATGCTAAAATTATATTTAAACATATGCTTTTCAGCATGAACGTCCCTTATTTTTTTTGCTTTATGACAATTTAGTCTCTGAGAAACTTGTATTGAGTTTTAAAAATAGTAATAATTAAGTCATTTTAGTTCATTTTTTAACATAATTCTAAGCTTTTTATGGACATTTTGATATTTCTCTATATATTGTATACTTTTTTTTGTATGTTTACATATCATAAAAAAAACTAAGAATTTTGTGGAAAAAAAACAATAAGAACTTAATTGCTACTTTTTATAGAATTCAATAACATGATGGACTGAAATGCAAACAATGAAAAATTAAGGGAATATTTATGCTAACATTCCTTAAACTAATAAATAATAATGAAAAAATTAGTGGGGACACATCAAGCTCTACAAATGTTCTCTCATTTATTTATTTTTGGTTTTGTGAATGTGTAGGAAATCTCAGCCTACATGGGAACAAAGTTGTATGGAAGAATTTCATCAACTTTTGTGAGAGGAAACCTTGTTTACAAGGAGGACACCTTGTGGTGTACAATCCTAGCAACATAGAGATTAAAAATTATCATTTTTATTTAACTTGTTTTTATTCTATAACTATTTTATAGACTTATTTAACATTGTTTGGGAACCTTAGTTGTATATATGAATATGTAAATATGTATAATACTTTGTAAGTTCATTAGTTTGAACTTCATTTAATATAAAAACAACTTTTTCTCGAAACATTCTCATCAATTTGAGACTAAAAATCGAGAAAAATTAGGACTTTGAGTAAGAAAGAAAAAATTAATTGAGGAAGACTTGAGGTGCTCAACACTACCTAAGATAATATTTTAAGTGTCTATATACAACACCACTTATCAATAGGTAAATACTTATTTGGTATTCTATGTTTTATCGAAATACATACTTGATACTTTATGTTTTCAATAATGCTCATCTAGTACCCTGTAATTTAAACTGGTACAAATTTGGTACCTTGGACTCAAATTTAATCAATATAACAAAACTGCTCTCAATTTTATGAGTTTCAAATTTGAATTTAATTACTTAATTACATATAATTGATAACAGTTTGGTCATATTAATAACATTTTATTGAACAAATTTGAGTCTAGGGTACCAAATTTGTACAATTTCAAATTACAGGGTACCAAATAAACATTATTGAAAATATAAGATATCAAGATTGTTGTACGCCTTGATGTTCAGCCCGGGTATTTTATGAAGCTTGAATATAACTGGCTAGCTAAGAACAATACTAAAGAGTCTACAAGTTGATATCTCCTCTGCTAAGGCAGTGCAACTCCCCCAGGTAACAACACGAGCTGAGGAATACGAAGCATCAAGGCACGAGCTGGAGATGGATATAAAGCACATCATTCTGGGTGCAGGCTGACATTACGTTCAGGTCGTGGCATTCTGACAATCTGCCATATCCAAGAGTTTGTAAACCTGGATACGTTATTTATAAACGTGCGTGGTCAGACATTACATGTCCGTTATCCCTGAATTCTCGGACACGTAATATAAACGTGCATAATCAAACATCACATGTCCGATTATGCCAGACGACCCATGATCAACTTTACCTAATGATTAGACCATACCTTAATATATATTGTAATATTCATCATTTGAGGGAGACATGTCACAAATGGTATGAGTATTCACGTGATGATCCCAACACCTATCCTGGGATGGTTCTTCTATAAATACCAAGATCTTGGATAGAAAAGGGGTTGAGTTTTTTCTGTGTAATGCAAATACTCTGTCAAAATATAGAGAGATATACAGTAATAATATCGACTCGTGGATTAGGGAGATTTTAGCATGCGAACCACGTAAAAAGGAACGAGTCTTCTTACCACCTCACTCCTTCTTTAAGAGTTATTATTCTCACTACAGTTTATCATTAAACAAAAATTTATTCCAGCTAATTACATAATACACTGTTGGCGAAAAACCGCGTCAACAATTGTATTTCGATAAAACATAGGACACCAAATGATTATTTACCCCTTATTAATATATAATAAGTTAAACCCAATTTTGAATTCAGTCATACATAAAATGATATCTCATATCTGGCACCTTAAGGTTTCTATTAACGTTAGTCGTTTTTAATATTCCAACTGCAAGTTCCGCACAAAAGAAAATATTGATGATACAAATGGTGAAAAAGCAAGAGAAAATAGGAGGAAGAAAAAGAGTGATTAAAAGTGAAATGACTAGAGAGTACTAGAAATTAAGAAGTACATGATTAGTTCCGAAAAATCACCCAACTAAAATTTTAGTTATTAATTTTTAACTTGTAACTTGTTGAAATTATTGGACAAAAAAATTACACTAACTTGACACAATTGATTTGAGATGGAGGCGTTCTTGAACAAGGTGGCCATGTTTTTTTTTATCCAGCGAGAGGTGCAAATAGCTTATGTTTTTTTATTTTATAATATAATTATTTTAATATACAGATATGAAATAAATATATATATATATATAAAATTATAAAATTGTCTTAAATATTGTGGTTGGTTTTACGTGGATTAGGACCAATATCTAATTCATCTCTCATTTCAAAAATTGGATTGTGAATAAAATTCGAGTTGCTCGAATTGATTTATGTTCCAAATTGATAATTGGCTGTGTTGAATTTTGGGATCTATGTTCATTGATTTCTTTGAAGTTTTGTGACATGTCTTATTGAATTAATTGGTTGTCTTAAAAAAATATATTACAAAGTTCAAATTTTTCTTAGGTTCCAGTCCCAAATTGATCAAAAACATCAGTGGAGAATTTTTTCTTTCTTTATAAGTTGGAGCTTTTCTTAATCTTTTTCATTAATTGAATTTACTTATTTATTCCAAATCAAATTGGTTAATATTCAAGCATAGTTTTCTTCAATATTCAAAATTACTTAAAAAAAATTATAAATAGACTAATACTTGAGGTCTTATTCATATAAATAAAAAGATAAATAAATAATATATTTTTTTTGCGATACGGGAGTATCACACAACAAAAATGGTCTTTAGGGGCGGGAATGTCGCCCCTAATAATACCTAAAGTCGCTGCTATGTCGTCGTTAATATTTTCATGCTAATGTCAATTATTAGTAGCGACAAAAAAATCGCCTCTAATAATTACTATATATATATATTTAGATTTGTCATCATCGAGCCCCAAGTTAAGTGCCAGCTAAAGCAAGCAAAATCCTCTCAAAGACAACAAAACAAAAGAAAGACAATGACAAAATACATGACCAACACCACAATACAAACACAAAACGAAATGACTCAAATTAACCAAAATGACTAACCAACCACCCCTCCACATTCAAGAGAAGATGTGGTTTTATTGCACCTGTCCCATGACCAAAGACAAAATTAAAAATTGTTAACAAAAGCACATGGCACCGAATAGAACATCAACAAAGTCACATATTAAGAAATGCATTCAAAACTTCAAACAAAAACTAATCACAGACACATAAATTAACAAAACAAATAAAAATTAGAGAGTTGAGTTGAGAAATGCTCATTCAAGAAGATGGTGGTAGGATTGAGGGAATGGATGCTTGTCTCCTGTTAGCTCTTGTCTTTGTAGCCGAGCCCAATGATGGTCACAATAACACTTAACAAAACAGGGAAGAATACCACAAGCAGACTCAGCAATGCTCAAACCAGAAAGTAGCCAAACAATCTCTGTATACTCGGAGTAAAGAAAGAGAGGAGGGTGTCATGGCGATGAAATAGGTGGTTGGGTTCTATTTCCATGCGAGGAATGTCGCCCCTAATAATACCCAAAGTTGCCGCTATGTCGTCGTTAATATTTCGATGCTAATGTCGATTATTAGCGATGACAAAAAAGTCGCCTCTAATAATTAGTATATATATATATTTAGATTTGTCATCATCGAGCCCTAAGTTAAGTGCCAACTAAAGCAAGCAAAATTCTCTCAAAGACAACAAAACAAAAGAAAGACAATGACAAAATACATGACCAACACCACAATACAAACACAAAACGAAATGACTCAAATTAACCAATACAACCAAAATGACTAACCAACCACCCCTCCACATTCAAGAGAAGATGTGGTTTTATTACACCTGCCCCATGACCAAAGACAAAATTAAAAATTGTTAACAAAAGCACATGGCACCGAACATAACATCAACAAAGTCACAGATTAAGAAATGCATTCAAAACTTCAAACAAAAACTAATCACAGACACATAAATTAACAAAACAAATCAAAATTAGAGAGTTGAGTTAAGAAATGCTCATTCAAGAAGATGGTGGTAGGATTGAGGGAATGGATGCTTGTCTCCTGTTAGCTCTTATCTTTGTAGCCGAGCCCAATGATGGTCACAATAACACTTAACAAAACAGGGAAGAATACCACAAGCAGACTCAACAATGCTCAAACCAGAAAGTAGCCAAACAATCTCTGTATACTTGGAGTAAAGAAAGAGAGGAGGGTGCCATGGTGATGAAATAGGTGGTTGGGTTCTATTTCCATGGGTGCGACGGGTTAGGACCAGAGCGTAGGGGATTTAGTTTCTGGGGTTGGGTTGTGGTTGGCGAGGTGGTCATGGTGGTGATGGGCTGAAAGTTTGGGAAAGGGGGCGGCTAGGGAAATGTTCAAAGAGAAGATGAAGAGAGGGAACTATCGAGTTCCTAATTCAATTTTGTTTTTTTTTAAAAACTTCAGTCGATGTGTTGCCCAGTAGGTGGCAACACATCGCAGATCTCTCTGCCCAAAACCACAAAAATGCCCTAAACATGTTGTGCACTTAGCCCAGATTGCTGCAGCATTACAACCCAGAATTTCTAATTTTCTTTTCTTATCTCCCCACCTTTTTGTTCACCTACCACACCTTCAAAACATTCCAAAAATCAATTTGTTCACTCTAAATCACTATCTTTCTGAACCTAACTCCTGCACCATAAAATGAAACACCAAAGACCAAGTGAAAGAAGAAAATCAAGAAAAATAAGGAAAATTAAAAACTATATATTTTTTTCTTTCTTGAAATACAGTTAACAAAAATAAAAATATTGAGTAAAGGAAATGAAATGAACTTAACTAAATTACTAAATATAAATTCAAAATAAAGTTTAGAAACTTAGGTTGCCTCCCAAGAAGCGCTTGATTTAAAGTCGTCGACTTGACTTTGTTGAAAAGTGCTCATCAAAGAGTGAATTTTGCCCATAGAGAGTGGCATATGCCCTCACATATGGGAATTCATTCTGGATGCCCTCAAGCTTGGCGAGATGTTAATTTGAATGGCTCTTGAACTCAACTCGATTTGCTTTTGATGAATGTGCATGATGGATGCCAAGGAACCATGCCAATGGTGGTGGTGGCCGAAAATGATCTTCATATGCATACTCTTCTATGACCTCAACTCTTTAAATTGGAGACCAAAGACTTGATTATCTTGGAAATAAATTTTCTTTCTCTTTTCTTCTCTACTTTGGATTGAAGTGGGCTCCTTTTGCCTTTCAAAATTTTCCCAAAGCATCTCCAAATATTCACCATTTCTCAAAATGACCTCCCCACTTTGTTCTTTCTCCCTTGAATTTTCCATATCACTAAGCACATTATTGTGGGGTCTATTACATAACTCATTGGCCAATAGCTCAACTTGTTTCTCCAAATTCCTCAAGGATGTAGCTTGGCTTTGAATGAATGCATCATTTTTAGCCATAAACTCCATCATCAACACCTCCAACGAACTTGAGTGATCAACTTGTTGAGGTTCTTCTATGATGAAGTTTTGAAAATCCTCCAATGTCTCCCCCCACGGTTCTTGAGTGCTATCTTCAGATGTAGGATCCATATAGCTAACATTGTTTTCCCAAACTTGGTTAGTTGTTGGAGAATTCCAACAACAATAATCGTATCCCACCATGTCTTCCAACATCCAATAGGCTTCATCGATTGATACTTGGTAGAAATTGGTGGTACCACCTCCTTTTTCTACCCATTCTCTTGTTGTGGCATTCATCCATTGAAAAAGACTTCAAATTGACACTCTCTAGACAAACCATGGTGAGGAAACCACATTAGCAACTCCTTGTATCTCCACCATGCTCTATGTAAAGGCACCGAGTCATGTTGAACAAAGTTAATGAGGACTTGCCGATGAGATATCTCAAGTACCTTGCAAAAGGACCAAACAAACAAAAGTGTAAAATAGAACAAGAAAAAAAAAATAAACAAATGAAAAATAAGAAATCAAATTGAAAAGCAATTGATTTTAACAAAAAAATTTCACTAAATCAATCCCCAGCAATGGCGCCAAAAACTTGTTGCATAAATTTAGACAAATAAAATTGTGCAAGTGTACACAGTCGGCAAACAAGTTATTTTTAGGAAGCTTTATACATGGTCTTTATTTATTTTCATGTAGATCTAATATTAAACAAATTAATATGAGATGACCTAGAACATGTTTCTAAAATTGAATTCAAGAGAAACAAAGATAAGAATACTTACAGTATACGCAGCGGAATGAAAGAGTCCTTCTTTCAATTTCTCTAACTCTTGTATCCTTTCTATCGCAGAGTATTATCAAGAAACTGAACCGTTCTTCTAATTTCTTCACAGTCTTCCAATGTATCCTTAGAATCACCTAGACTAGTGTGGGTAATTCTCAACACATGAGATAGATACAGAGAGAAGAACAGAAAATAACAAAGAGGCTTAGAAAATGACTTGTGTTTAGAGAGAGAGTCTAAAACCTATCAAAAAAATTTGACTTGTGACTTGTCAAACTTGTATTTTGACTTCTCTCTAAGCACTCCTTTTATAGACTCAATTAGTCCATTTAATTTTATTAAAAAATAAATAAAATAACAGCCAATTAACAACCCTAGGTCGAAATTATCATGGGCTTTGGGCCTGTGAAATTTCCCATTTGATTATAAGCCCATTGGACTTAAAATCAAGGCCTGTATTATTTTCTATTGATTTAATTAATTAAATAATTATTTAAATCCTTTATCAAATTAATTATTTATAATTTGAACCCTGTTTTAAACTTATTTATTAATTTAGATATCAATTTATCTTAATTAATAAATCTGCCCTAATTTATCTTTTCTTCTCAAAATTACATAACTCTATGAAACTAATCCAAAATTGACCTGGTCAACTTTGATAATTCTAATTGATAATTAAATAAATTATTTGAGACTATCTAGATGATTTTATCCAAGGTACAATGGGGACCATGGGCCTATGAAATCAAGCTCCAATAAGTTATCATAAATCCAACAAATAAATTTACTAACTTATTAATTCCTCGTGACTCCACTATAGACTCGGAATTGCACTCTTGAATTCATAGAACGTGTAACGACCCAAAATTACTAATAAGACTTAAGGACCTTGATTAGTGTGCCAAGATGGCATAATTGGTATTTATGTGAATAAATGATTATATGATATGCATGATCCTATGAATATATGGATATGTCAAATGCATGTTTATGAGAATTAATATGCATGTGGGCCCTATTTAGTTTATAAGGGCATATTTGTAATTTTGGCCCGTTGAGAGCATAAATGTAATTATGTGCGATAAATTGTTGAGACCACATTATTATGTGGATATATTTGCAGCATATGGCTTGAGACGGTCCTGGTGAGCAGATTGGCAAAATAGTCACGGCGGGGATTAATACCCGGCTTGGAGGAGCCTGGGGGTATTTTTGGGAATTTAGAAATATATCGGGGATTATTAGACATTGGATGAATAATTGGGAATTAATTGAGTGATGGGATTAATTGGTGGATTTTTGGAATACTTGAGGAATTAGAGGGAATCGGGAGCATTGACCATTATACCCTTAGAGTGATGAATTGATTTAAGGGGCAATTAGAATAAGGATGGGTAAATGGGTCTTTTGGCTAATTAGGGGATATATTCAGATTTATTGGAATATAGTAGAAAGTGGTAGAAAATTCAAAGGGAAACTCTCAGCTCATTCTTTCTCCTTCTCCTCACGACTACTCTCTCTATCTCACTTGGTGATTGAATTTTTGAGTTGAAGAAGGAAGTGAGAGCTTGAGGGAGCTTGAAGCTAAGGATCAATGGGGCCTAGACTTGTCTTTGCGGCTAGTGAGCTTTGATGGATTGAAGGGGAAATCAAGCTGGAATTGAAGCTGAAAATAGAGGGAATTCAGGTGAACAAGCTAGGAATACTCAGAGAATTTGTGAAGAATTTGGTGGCCACTTAAGGTAAGGATACTAGTTAGAACCTTTGAAGTATTGCTGAAACTATGTTGAAGATTAATCTTGTTTAAGTCTGGTTTTCTTAGTTAGTTTTGAGTTGAATTTGGGATGCGAATGAGAGTGTGATTTACAACTGAATTGGGATAATCACTGTTGTATAATTGTTAAGTTTTGGTGATTAGAAATATGGAATTCAAGCTTGAAATTCGTAGATGGTTAATGTTGAATTGAGGGAAAATTCTGGGCTTATCTTGGGTGTTCTTGGCTGGGAAGAAGGAGGAGGAAAACCCAAAATTTTCTGGGTCGAAGGGGGCGCACTGCGACTTGGGCAGGGGGCGTCGCGGCATGTGTGACCCTTCTGGCTTGGGTTGCCCTCTGACTTGGGGGCGCACCACGACTTGCCTGGCCAAGTCGCGACCCGCCTCCCATTTGGCAAGAGAGCTTGCTCTCTGACTTGGGGCAAGTCGCGACTTGCTGAGCCAAGTCGCGACCCACCTGGGAGTTCTAGTCTTGGAAGGATTTCAAGTGTTGTTAGGTCTCGGGGGTTCAATCCTAGGTTCTCGGGACAATTTCTACTACCCAGTTTAGTAGAAATTGAGGTCCCAGAGGCTAGTTTTGTTCCCTAGGTATTGTGTTTCTAATTGGAAGTTGATAGATATCCATGGCCTTTGTGACTAGATTTATCGCGCGGCTCGAGGCTAAGGACCGTGCTCGGAATCAATTCAACTTCGCCGCTCAGAATCAAAGGTAAGAAAACTGCACCCGATTATGTGGTTATGTTGGGACTAAGAGTTCCCTGTATTTGTATGCAATGTCATATGATGGTATTATGCCATGTGGACATGAGATCAACGGCCTAAGAGTGTCGGAATTAATATTGGCGCACAAGGACGCGACTCGACCACTGGTAGCTGAGGTTAATTAAATAATCACTGAGCTTGGCCTAAGCGAGCCAGAGTCAGTGGGTTGAACACTGGGCTTGGCCTAAGTGAGCTGAAGATAGGGACTTAAACAAAGGGTGCGGCCTAAGGGCGTCGACCCTAGTTATTACATGATATGTTTACTATGTTAATATGATGATTATGGCATGTAAATACTTGGTTAAAAGACTGTTAATTTTTCAATTATTATTGCTGATTATGTGAATGCTGTGGACTACCGAATATCTGATTATGCTTTGTGAATTATTTGGTTATCGATATACATTATGCTATGTTGTCATAGTTTTCTTGCTGGGCCTCGGGTCACGGTGCTACGTGGTGCAGGTAAAGGCAAGGGTAAGATGAATCAACCATGGATTGGAGAGCTCTAGGATGAGGTGTACATTGTCAGTTGTTCGGCCGCCACGGTCGGGGGAGATTGTGTAGGGACGGAAACCTAAAATGTGTATTTTGCCATTAGAGTGGCCTTGATTACTTATAACTTTTGGAAATTTTGTAAATATGTCTTTAAACCCTGATTTGGGATCCCATGTACTAAACATTCACTTTAATGAAAATGATCTGTTTATGAACAAAATCTTTTAAACCTAATATGTTTATGACTTTAGGTTCACATTTTTATTTAAATGACTTGGTTAGCAAGTCTTGCACTACTATAAACACACAGTGTAACGGTCTTGGTTATCCAGGGCGCTACAAAATGCTCTATAAAAAATATAGATACGATATTAATTATCCATTGTTACAACCATAATTGTCACTCAATCCTCTATAGACGGTCTACAATGAGTTGGGACTAAAATACTGTTTTAGCCCTCATTGTATTTTATCCTTAAAACACTTAGTTTTTTGTAAATGATATTTCAGTAAACTAATTTAATTACAGAAATGAGATCTCTATCATTTAACACCTTGAACCAAAGTAAAAGGAAACCATCGTTTCACTTCTTCATCAGAAACTATAGATGTTCATATCTATGATTAACACTCCCACTCAATTATACTACCGAGTTCCCAAGATGTAAGTATGGCTAGTCCGTAGGGTAAGCTGGTGACGAACAAGTCAAAGAACTCAAATAATACAATCAGTTAGAATACTAACCACTCAGAATTAAGATTGAATTGACCTATGGTCAACTATATGATATGACTAGAATAGATAATAACGGTATGTTAACTTATCTTATCAACTGTCAATATCGATCCAGTCCGATGTAACAAATACATCCGATCTTATCTACTTTGCTAATGTTCTGGAAAGAACATAACACTGTAATGTGTAAGTAGATCATATCATAGATTGGCAAGTCAGTGTAAATCCTGTGCACTGACTAATTTTAGGACTAACTTATTTTGAACATATAATCATATTTATATTCCACTGTGATTACGTCACTAAAAATAACATTATCTATATGCTTGGGATTTAATAGAAGTTTATATTAAACAAATAATCATGAAAATAAAAAATGTGAGCAAAGTGATTGACCAAGTCAAAAAATTATTTCTATTCTTTTATTGATAATAAAATGAGATGACAAAGAATTTGGGTTTTAATTAGGGCATAAAACCCCAACAAACTCCCACTTGCACTAATTGAAACTAATGCCTTAATTCTACTAATCACATTTCCTTGATATGCTTATCAAATGTAGCTTCTGGTAGTGTCGTTGTAAACGGATCCGCAAGATTGTCTTAAGTTGTAATCTTCATAACCTTCACATCTCCCCTGGCCACATATTCTCGAATAATGTGATACTTTCTTTCTATATGCTTACTCCTCTTGTGATTTTGAGGTTCTTTCGAGTTGGCTATTGCTACTGTATTGTCACAAAACAACACAAGCGGTTTATCCATTTCTGGAATAACACCAAGATTTGAATAGAACTTCTTTAGCAAGACTATTTCCTTAGCTGCTTCTAACACGGCTATGTACTCAGCCTCCATGGTGGAATATGAGATTGCAGACTGCTTTACGCTTCTCCAAATCACAGCTCCACCCCCAATAGTAAACACCATTCTAGAAGTAGACTTCCTGTCATCGACATCAGTCTGAAAATCTGAATCGGTGTAGCCAACAGGGTTGAGAACACCACCCTTGTAGACTAACATATAATCCCTAATCTGCCTTAAATATTTCAGGATATGCTGAACTGCTATCCAATGTTCCGGTCCTGGGTTTGACTGATACCTGCTCACTACTCCCACTGCATAACAGATATCTGGTCTAGTACACAACATAGCATACATCATACTTCCAATTGTAGATGTGTAAGGAGCTTTTCTCATTGCATCTTCCTCTTCAAGAGTCTGGGGAGACTGCTTCTTTGAAAGATGAATTCCATGGCGGGACGGTAGACACCCTTTCTTGGAATTTGTCATTGAGAAATGCTCAAGCACTTTATCTATGTAAGCTGCTTGAGATAGAGCTGAGAGTCTATTCTTTCTATCCCTAATGATCTGGATACCTAGAACATAACTTGCTTCACCCAAATCCTTCATTTGGAATTGAGTGCTCAGCCAATTCTTCACATCTGATAATTTCCTAACATTGTTTCCAATGAGTAAGATATCATCTACATAAAGAACCAGGAATACCACTATTTGATTTGCCTTTAGTTGGTAAACACAGGGCTCATCAATATTTTGTTCAAAGCCATATGTTTTGATTATTTCATCAAACCTAAGATTCCAGGAACGAGAAGCTTACTTAAGTCCATAGATGGACCTATTCAACTTGCAAACTTTTCCTTCTTGTCCAGCTACTTTAAATCCTTCTGGCTGATCCATATAAATGACTTCGTCAAGCTTTCCATTAAGAAAATCTCTCTTGATGTCCAATTTCCAGATCTCATAGTCGAGAGCGGATGCTATGGATAGGAGGATGCGAATGGATTTGAGCATGGCTACCGCACTAAAAGTTTCCTCATAGTCCACGCCTTCTCTTTGGGTATAACCCTTTGCCACTAATTGAGCTTTATAAGTCTCGATATTTCCATCAACACCTCATTTCTTCTTATAGATCCACTTGCACCTAATGACCCTAAAGTCACTAGGTGCTTCCACAAGGTTCCAAACAAAATTTGAGTACATGGACTCCATTTCTTGTTTCATGGCTTTGAGCCATAGTTCCTTTTCAGGGCTAGCCATTGCCTGTTTGAAAGACAATGAATCATCATCACTAGTGTCACCAACAACCATATTGGTTTCACCATTCAAACCATAGCGAACCGGGTTCCTAGAAACCCTCCCACTACGATGAGGCTTTGTGACTATTTACTCAGGAACACTGGTACTTTCTTCATTTAAATCGACTTGCGTCGGTTGGACATGAAGAGTGAGAATTTCATCTTCCACTAGCGTTGATGACGATGGAACATTGTTTGGTATCAATTCTTTAACTATCTCCTCTAAAACTACTTTGCTGCAAGGTTTGAAGTTTTGGACATAGTCATTTTCCAGAAAAGTAACATTCGTAGAAGTAAACACTTTCTTTTTTGAATGACTATAGAAAAGGATACCCCGAGTACCTTTAGGATAGCCAACAAACATGCAAACTTCAGTTCGCGGTTCTGGCTTTCCCTCCTTTTTCCTCAGGACGTGGGCGGGACACCCCCAGATTCTATAATGGCGTAAACTAGGTTCACAACAATTCCAGCGTTCTAAATGTGATTTGGGGATTGATTTAGATGGCATGACATTGGGAATGTCATTCGTAGTTTCAATTGCATGTCCCCAAAACGAAGTTGGTAGAGTTGAGTAACTAAGCATGCATCTAACCATTTCCAATAAAGTTCTGTTCCGGTGTTCTGTTACACCATTTTGTTGCGGAGTACCTGGGGCAGTAATTTGTGATAAAATCCCAAGTTCAATTAAATGATCTTGGAACTGCAGATCCAAATATTCTCCACCCCTATTAGATCGCAAGACCTTTAACGTTTTACCTAATTGGTTCTGAGCCATTTCTAGGAATTCCTGAAACTTTGAAAATGTTTCTGATTTCCTATGCATTAGGTAAATACATGCGAACTTGACCAAACTAAGCGGTACTTTAATGTTCAAAAGAGAAACTAAAGAGTTATTTTAAGTTTTAAACAATAAAGATAAGAATGTCTTATAAATTCTCTAAGATTAATTTGACCAACCCTAAGGCAGCACTTTAATTGTTAGAAAGTTTTATCGTGGAAATTAAACTTTATTTTATGTGTTTTAATTGTGCTCATGCATCACGTTTAATTTCTGAAACTTTGATATTTATTTATCTAAATATAATAATATTTGTATTTATTTATTTATTCCCAGCAAAAATGTCTATTGGTGAATTACACACCGATGCTTTTCTCAAATCCTTGGTTTTTGAACCTGAAAATATGCAACACTGGTTTCAAGGCATGTTGACCATTTTTTCTTATAAAAAGATGATGTCAACCATCTATGAAAAACCTCCAACAGAACCACTTTTGGTTACTAGCTATGAAGCAGAAGAAAAATATGCAAATTGGATGAAATCCGATCGCTCGGCACGTTATTGAATGCTTTCAACCATGCCTGACGAAACAAAGGAAAAATATATACACTATGAATCAGCACATGAGATGTGGCGAGCAATGACAGAGGAAGTCTTTGCTGAGTGTCATCGTTTATATCAAACGAAAAAGGTAAATAAGATTTACATATATTTTTCAAATTTGAATAATAGAATCAAATACTATGAATATTAGATTCAAATTTTTGGATAGTAGATTCAAAAATATATGCCACTAATCTATTTTTCTTTTTGTTTTTCCTTTACAAAATCAGAACCCTGAAAAGGAGGAAGAGACTGATGAGGATTTGAATAGCGAGTAAAGAGCTGGAGAAGTTGGAGAGTAGTTTTATTAAGTTGTTTAATTGTTAGTTGAACAATTTAAATTTCTTTATTTTATTTTAGAAATTTTAGATTTCTTTAAACAAAGAAAACTGCAGTCTAGAAATTTAGTTTATTGTTAATAATTTTGATTATTAATGTTTGGAAACTTATTTCTAATTTTTGCATAACATTTATTTCTTTTATTAATAAAGTAGTTATTATATAAAGAAATTATCTATTTACTTGTTATGCAAATGCTTTGGGATAAACAAAGTTTACATACTTATAATGAATGACAAATTTTTATAATTCTGAATTATTTAAAACAGCTAATCATAAATCTATTAAACTGATTCCGATAGTGAAACATATCTGTAGCACTTGAGATTGGGCCATATTGGTTTAGACATAATAAATAGGCTTGTAAAGGATAGTCCTTTAAGAGAACTATCTATTGGATCTCTCCCTATTTGTGAATCCTGTCTAGAAGACAAAATGACCAAGAGACCTTTCTCTGCTAAAGGTTCAAGAGCCACAGAACCACTTCAGCTAGTACATATGGATGTTTGCGGTCCACTTAATGTACAAGCAAGAGGAGGTTGTGAATATTTTGTCACTTTCATTGACAATTATTCAAGATATGGTTACCTATACTTAATGTAAAGAAAATCTAAAACTTTTGGAAAGTTCAAAGAATTTCAAGCAGAAGCTGAAAAGCAATTAGGTAAATCACTAAAAGTTCTTCGATCTGATCGAGGAGGAGAGTACTTGGATTTTGAATTCGAGGACAATCTACATGAGCATGGCATTCAATCTCAACTCACAGCACTTGGAACGCCACAGCAAAATGATGTTTCAAAAAGACGAAATAGAATGTTATTAGATATGGTTAGATCAATGATGAGTTTCTCATCATTACCACTGTCATTCTGGGACTATGTGATCCAATGTGTTCTATACATATTGAATGATGTTCCATCTAAGTCTATCGAAAAGACACCCATAGAATTATGGAATGATTGTAAACATAGTTTACACCATTTTTTGAATTTGGGGGTGTCCTGCACGCGTGCTTAAAGGAAAGACCGGGAAGTTAGAAACACGCTCTGAAGTGTGCATGTTTGTGGGATATTCCAAAGAGACTAGAGGTGGATTTTTCTATAGTCCAAAAGAAGATAAAACATTTGTATTGACAAATGAAACTTTTCTTGAATATGACTATGTTAATAACCACAAACCTCACAGTAAGGTTGTACTGGAGGAGATGGTCTCGAATGAAGTTGCAAAGTCACCAGCAATAACCAATGAAAAACAGCAAGAGGAAACTGCTAGTTTTAGTCAGAATAGTAGAGAACTTCGTCGTAGTGGGAGGGTTAGTAAGCAACCCAAGCACTATGAACACGAAGTTCAAATGCTTGTGTCTGACACAAACAAAGACGATCCATTGACATTTAAAGATGCAATGAATGATTCTGCCAAGGAAAAATGGCAAGAAGCCATGAACCAAGAAATGGAATCAATGTATTCCAATTCTGTCTGGTTTTTTGAAGATCCACCTGAGAATATCAAACCCATTGGTTGCAAGTGGATTTTCAAGAAGAAAAGAGGAGCGGATGGGAAAGTAGAGACTTTCAAAGCAAGGCCTGTAGCCAAAGGTTACACACAGAAAGAAGGGGTTGACTATGAAGAAACATTTTCTCCTGTAAGAAGGGGTTGACTATGAAGAAACATTTTCTCCTGTAGCCATGCTAAAAATCCATTCGTATACTCTTGTCCATAGCAGCGTGCATGGATAATGAGATTTGGCAAATGAATGTCAAAAAAGCAATTCTGAATGACTACCTTGACAAAGCCATTTACATGTCTCAACCAGAAAAGGTTCGAATTAAAAGGTCAAAAGCAAAATATTTGTGAGCTTCTTAGGTCCATTCATGGACTCAAACTAGCTTCTAGATCTTGGAATCTTAGATTTGATGACACAAGTAAAACATTTGGTTTTTGAACAAAATGTTGACGAACCTTGTGTCTATAAACAAATCAAAGATGGTATAGTAGTATTCCTCATTTTTTACGTTGATGATATATTACTGATTGGAAATGACGTAACATCATTATCAAGGGTAAAGAACTGGTTAGCTGAACAATTCCAAATGTAAGATTTGGGAGAAGCCAAGTATGTTCTGGGCATTAAGATCCTTAGAGATAGACAAAACAAAAACTTTGGCACTGTCTCAAGCAACTTATATTGATAAGTTGCTAGAACGCTTTAATATGCGAAACTTCAAAAAGGGTGATATGACAACCCGTTCTGGAGTATTCATTTCCAAGGAGCAGTGTCCCAAAACACCTCAGGAAGAGGAAGACATGAGATAGTATCCCTATGCCTCAGCAATAGGCAGTCTGATGTACGCCATGTATGTACAAGACCTGACATTTGTTATGCAGTAGGGATAGTCAGTCGTTATCAATCCAATCCTGGATTGAGTCATTGGATTGCAGTGAAGAATATTCTCAAGTATCTTAGAAATACTGGAGAAACTATATGCTAGTATATTCAGGTGGAGACCTGAACCCCACTGGTTACACTGATTCTGATCTTCAATTAGACGGAGATATTCGGAAATCGACTTCTGGATCAATGTTTATTCTTGGAGGAGGAGCATTAGTCTGGCTAAGTATTAAACAAACCAGCATTGCAGACTCCACCATGGAAGCCGAGTTTATAGCGGCTTGTGAAGCAGCTAAGGGGGCTGAGTGGCTCAAAAAGTTCTATCTGGAAGTTGTACCAGAAATGGAGAAACCACTTGTTCTTTACTGTGACAATAGTGGAGCAGTGGCTAATTCTAAAGAACCAAGAAGCCACAAGAGGGGAAATCATATAGAGCGCAAATACCACTTGGTCAAAGAAATCGTACATAGAGGAGATGTGTCCATTCTGAAAATCGCATTAGAACACAACCTAGCAGACCCGTTTACAAAGACGCTTCCTACAAAGCAATTCGAGAGTCATGTACGTAATATGGGATTGAGATAAATGCCTCACTTGCTTTAAGTACAAGTGGGAGATTGTTAGGAGTATGTCCTAAAAGCATGTAAGAGACATTTGTTATTTCTATGAATAAATAAATACAATGGTTTATTATTGTTATATTTGGATTATTAAATTATTGTTTGAATAGTTTTGTAAATATCAGAAAAATTCCATATTCATTATTGAGGATGTGATCTTGTGTTAGTACGAGAGAATTAAGATCACATGAATGAATAAAAATAGTCAATAACAACAAATTAAAGTTAATGAATTCTTTAATTGGGGTTGTAAGTATGGTTTGCTGAGTATCATGTTGATACAAATAATCTAGATTCAGATTATTGATGTGGTAAGACATCTCAGTAAATGTGCTTTATATAATATGATTATATATGACATGGACCGATATGAATAAAAGTCTTTATCCAAAAACCATTTAACAATAAAGACTTGTAATTCATATCATAACTGATGATCATTTATAGATCAGCCTAAATCCTGAGTGTTCATGAACACCTGTTCATGTTTATTAAATCTTTTGATTCATTCGTTAAGGTCTCTTCATAGAATGAGGCTAATGACTTTTGTTTTGGAGATTTAATATCATGGATGGCTGGGAATATCAATCAACAATACGAAATCTAATCTTTCCTAACGGATCGTATATTAGTTCCCTTAAGGGTTAATTCTGGAACTGAATGATTTTGAGCTCAAATCTATAATTAGATTATAGATTAATTATTCACTAGTGAATTAATGGTACTTAAGGAATAAGAAGTAAATTAGAAAGGTAAAATGACAATTCTTCTATTCTAATTTATGAACTAATTAATTAGAGGGTTGAACTATTGTAAGATGGTTATATCAATGGACGACTTAAGACAAGATTTCTATAAAAGTATATCTATAACATAAAGAGTGCAATTCTGAATTTATAGTGGAGAAATATTATAATAATAAATTAACTATAATGATTAAAGAGTTTAATCATTTAGTTTCAATTTATTGGAGCTTAATGTTATAGGTCCATGGTCCCCGAAATGGCTCAAACAAACACTACAAAGGTAAAGACAAAAATGGGCAAAATGACTTATTTGATAAGTAAAATATTTTTCTATGCACCAAACATAATTATTCCATAATTATGTGTAATTAATTAATTATTTGATTTAACAAAAATATAATTAATTTTGAATTACTTTATTTTTTAGATTTTTGGTATTTAATTAATAAGAAAAAATTGGGAAAAATCACATGTCTTCCCTAGCATGTGGTGCATGTGTAGCACAGTGCACAGTCACTGTGCTACACGCATAAGAAGCTCTTGGTAGTTTATTGGTTCCACAGTATTAGTTATTTAAATATTAAATAAATAATAAGATATTGTAATATGATTAAAATATTATTATTTAAACATAATCTGATAACTGATTAGTTATTTTCTAATTATTTAAAATAACTAATATTTTAGTTTTAATATATTGGATATATTAAATATAGGATATCCGTTTTTCAGAACGATACTTTTCAGGGATAGAAAAGATATCGTGAAATCTCTTGGAGAGAAAGAGAACAGTGATACAAGCATAGGTCACTGTTCTTCAGAAACTTATGTCCAAACTTTATCAGATCTCATGTGTTGAGAACATCTGATAAATAGATTTTGCCTATTATTTTGTATAGCGAGCCCACACTCGTTCTTTGTGTGCTGAGAATATTTTGGAAGATCTTGGTGTGAGATCTCAAGGATTTTTGCCATACAAAAAGATATCAGCAAGGAAGGACTTGAGGTAATTTTCTATTCATTTCTTTGATTCAATATATATATATGTATGTGAAGAAGTAGATCTAGAAATCTTGTGGGATTAAATTAACAATTTTGATTGTTGTTCTGCTGCGTATAATCTCTGATTTGATCTATAAAAACCAACACATTTCACTTCTTCATCAGAAGCTATAGATGTTTATATCTATGATTAACACTCCCACTCAATTATACTACCGAGTTCCCAAGATGTAAGTATGGGCTAGTACGTAGGGTAAGCTGGTAACGAACAAGTCAAAGAACTCAAATAATATAATCAGTTAGAATACTAACCACTCAGAATTGTGATTGAATTGACCTATGGTCAACTATATGATATGTCTAGAATAGATAATAATGGTATGTTTACTTATCTTATCAACTGTCAATATCGGTCATGTCCGATGTAACGAATACATCCAATCTTATCTACTTTGCTAATGTTCTGGAAAGAACATAACACTACAATGCAATGTGTAAGTAGATCATATCATAGATTAGCAAGTCAGTGTAAATCTTGTGCACTGACTAATCTTAGGACTAACTTATTTTGAACATATAATCATATTTATATTCCACTGTGATTAAGACACTATAAATACGATTAGCAATATGGTCAGGATTTAATAGAAGTTTATATTAAACAAATAATCATGAAAATAAAACATGTGAGCAAAGTGATTGACCAAGTCAAAAAATGATTTTTATTCTTTTATTGATAATAAATGAGATTACAAAGAATTTGAGTTTTAAATAGGGCATAAAACCCTAACACACATTTTACCGAAATTCTTTTTCACACATGACCTTTAAAAGAGTGGCGATATTGATGTTCATCAAATTCGATCAAGTGACAATCTTGCAGACTTATTTACAAAGTCATTACCAACATCAACATTTGAAAATATGGTACATAAGATCGGAATGTGTCGATTAAAAGATCTTCAAGAGCGTCGAAATGAGGGGGAGTAAATACACACTATACTCTTTTTCTCTTGGCTGAATTTTTGTCCCAGTGGGTTTTTCTAACAAGGTTTTTAATGAGACAGTTTTCATAGACATCCAAGGGGGGAGTGTTATAAATAATATATATATGGATGTCCATAATAATGAAGAATCACCAGGTTACCCAAAGTAAAATATCAACATTAATTCTTGATTGTATTCAGAGTAGTTACCCGATTTCCTTAGGGTATATTTATCTGTTTATTTATCTCTTTCTCTGCTTTTATATTTTAGTTTATTCTCAATAGTTTCATAACAAAATCATCATTTTTATTTAACTTTTTTTTTTCTAACTATTTTATAGACTTATTTAACATTGTTTGGAACGTTAATTATGCAAAAATTGTATATATGAATATGTAAATATGTTTAATACTTTGTAAGTTCATTAGTTTGAACTTCATTTAATATAAAAACAACTTTTTCTCAAAACATTCCCATCCATTTGAGACTAAAAATCTAGAAAAATTAGAACCTTGAGTAAGAAAGAAAAAAAATAAAATAAAGGAAGACTTGAGGTGCTCAATTTATCTCAATTTTAAGTGTTTATATACAACACCACTTATTAAACTATAACAAAATTTTAAATTCAATTACACATAAAATGTTATCTCATATTTGGTACCTTAATGTATCAATTAGCATTAGTCGTTTTTAATATTCCAGCAAGTTCCTCACAAAAGGAAATAATAATGATGATGATACAATGGTGAAAAAGCAAGAGCAATTAGGAGGCAGAAGAAGAGTAGTCGAAAATAAAATGAGCAGAGAGTACTTGAAATTAAAAAGTAAATGATTAGTTGGAGAAATTCGCCCAACTAAAATTTGAGTTATTACTTTTTTAACTTGTAACTTGTTGAAATTATTGGACAAAAAAGTACATCAACTTGAATATGCATATTGATCGGTTGAATTGACTAATTTGATTTATTATTTTAAAAAAATGATAACACATCCATCTAATCAAGACATTCCCAATCAATCTCAAAAATGATGGACAAACCGGTCTTGGCCTCAAGTCATTCCCAATCAATCTCCACTGAAATTGTGTCTGATCCATCTAATCAAGACTCTGAATCGTCATTATCTCCTGATGTGTTGACCCCTAAGGCAAAAGGCAAACGCAAGACCAAGGCTGTTGGAACGGAAAGGGAAGAAGGCCAAAGTGGCTCCAACAAAAGGTACCAGCTCCATCTCTGATTCATCTCCTCTATCCCGATTTAAATTAAAGGCAAAAATCAACCCACCTCCTTGCACCTCATCGGAGGATATTTCTCCTGAAACGGAAGACTCTCAACCTGAGTTGGACCCTTCCTTGACCGAGCCAAATCCTGATGTTCCTCTTGATGATTTGGCGGAGGAGACTGAATCTGAAGAAGACCCATCTGAAGCCTCTCCTGTTGCATCTGACCCAAAAGGCACCACACCTTTGGCATTTCCCGAATTGACTTCCAAACTCACTAAACAAAAAGGTGCTCCTATCCGTTCCTTAGGTTCTTTCAAAGCCCATTCTCTCACTTTCTGTTTTAATGATAATGAAAAAAATACAATTTTATGAGCATCGTCATTTTATTAGTGAGCGAAATTTTCTTTTTGCTCCTCATCATGTATTTGGGGTCTTACTCACTTTAGAGGAAAGAGGTTGGTTGCGATCTTTGTCTGGGTTTGATGGGTTTGTGCCTCGGGTTGTTAAATAATTTTATACAAATTTGAATGATGAGTTATTAGACCAATCTTCTTTTATGTTTCATAAAGTGTATGTTAGGGGACATTGGTATAAGTTTAGTCTGTCTGAAATTGCTAAGGTTCTCAATCTATTTTTTGGTACATCGATTATGTTGACTAACCTGCTGTTGTTTCTTATTAACAGTTTTATCTTGTGCTTTGGGTATCTTTCGCAGGGGGAGTCATTTTGTGACTCTTATGATTTTAAGCACTTACTTGAGTTTGCAGGGATCTTTTAAAAATAGATATTCTTTGTCTATAAAATTTCCAAAGGGGGAGATTGTAAATCCTATAATCGGTATTTTTATAGAAATATATTTTTCTTAAAAGATAAATTGGTTGTTTCCCTTTATTATAATTTTCGGAAATCCACTTTCCCATTTTGTGAATTTTGGATAATTATGAGCTTCCCTATTTAGCTTATATTGTCCCAATTTGTTTATAAAGGGAAGTTTTATATTACAAATATTCAGTACTTACCCAAAGTCATTTCTGGATTATTTGTTTATATATTTTCGTGCAGCTCAAGAATTAATAAACAGGAAACTGGATCCTTAATATCATTAATTGTTGTTTCCTTTTTGAGCTTGTTTTTTATCCGACATAGGTCTGAGCTGTTCCCACCAAAATCGTATCTGTCGGATCAGCATCTTCTAAAAAAGGTAACTCTTCATCAATCAAGAATATCTTAAATTATTCTTGCCTTTATTAGAAGAATTCTTTCTCAGCCTTTATGAGCATGAAAAAGGACTCTATAAATAGGGCTCTAAAGGCAGTGAGAAATGTGAACTCTTTTGTGCATTTTTGTGAGCATTATTGTAATATTTGTGAGAGTTCCTCTTTGTATTCAAGATCATAAGTATTCACGTGATCTTGTAGAAATATGTGTGTTTATTTTTTAGTGGTGAGTTTATACCATGTTCATGAGTGAATACACATTGTAATTTGAACACAACTTTTATAAGTCTTCGGGAGAGGATTTTTACAAGCCTTGCGTCGGGAGGATGCAAGCACTCGCTGGCCATTGAAGGGAGTTCAAGTGTGTTGACTGCGTTTTTGGCCAACGACGTGTGAACGTCAAAAACGATAAAACCTTCAAGAGAAAATAAACAACACATACGATTTTATAGTGGTTCAGCCCCAATGTGTTGGTAATAGCCTAATCCACTTAGAGTTGTGATTATAGACCTGCACTCAAGATCAGATGAACCTGAGTCAACTGAGTTTCTTTAGTGCAGATTACAAGAATACAAGAATTCTCTCAAATACAATTACTCTCTCTCTCTAGAAAATTCAGATCAAAAGTTCAAAATTCCAAAAGTCCCCTTTATGATGCCATAAGCCTTGTATTTATAGGCTCAGGATCATACAGATGATATCCCCCATAATCGGGATATTTTATTATTCTCATTATATTTAAATTACATTAATATTCAAAATGTAACAATACACTATATTCGTGAGATAAATTGAGAGATTCCCGTGTATGCCAAGACCGATTCTTGTTGAAGCCATTTATGAGAATCTTGACGTAGTCCTGCTCTATCTAGTCGATCCATATCACATTCAGTCTGGTCAGCCAAACCTTCACTGGGCAGACACGCACTTAACTGGGCAGACATGCACTTGGCTGGGCAGACATGCACTGGACTGGGCAGACAGGTCATGACTGGGCAGACATGCACTTGGCTGGGCAGACAGGTCATGACTGGTCGGACATGGTCATGACTGGGCAGACAAGGTCATGCCTGGGCAGACAAGGTCATGCCTGGGCAGACATGGTCATGCCTAGGCAGACAATCATATGACTAGTCGAACAAGGTCATGCCTAGTCGGTCATGACACTTGACTGGCCAGTCAAAATTCTTCATTGGTCTACCGGGTCACTCCTAAGCCAGATCACTTTATCACAACTCTGAGGAGCCAATATATTTATTGACTATTAATGTGTCGTTTACAGACCATGCACTGCCACTTGTCACCTCTATTGCCACGTCATCAATCTCCAATTTTTGGGGATAACATTTGTCCCCCAAGTTTATTATATGATTTTCTCGTATGATAAACTTTTCTTCTAGCAAAATGTTCTTGAGGTCATTCAAAAGCTCCTATCCAGTCGATAACTTTCACGTAAACCCACGACTGAACTTGCCTTTTGATTTCTTCAAATTCTATTTTTTGATCTTGTTGCAGTATGTGTTTTGGATGAGAAATGGTGTTTGTGCTAGATGGAATTTAGGGCTTTTCTTTTCGGAATGGGTTTATGGTGAGGTTCGGGTATGAGACATGGAATATGGCCGTTTGACCATTGTTTTTTCCTTTGTAAAAAGTATGGTCCAATCGAACCATTCATTAGCCCCTCGGTCTCAAGATGCATCCGACCGGATGCTAGCTTTGGCTTGGACTAGGCCCCTCGGACAGCCTTGGACACACACCTCGGCACCATGGCTCCTCAGACGCCAGGCTTCTCTCCTCGGATGCACCACTACATCTGATCGGGTACACCTCCCAGGCCCTTGCAAGCTGCTCGGATGCCACTCCCCAACCGTTCGAAGGACACGCTTCAGCTGCCGAGCCTCGCGCGCACCTGCTCGGACGTCTCGCACGCATCCGCTCAGAGCTGCTGCTGGTCGGATGCACGCACCAGCCCTCGGCACTAGACACATGCATCTGCTCGGTCCAGGCGCATCCGAGCGGACACCACACGGCCCCTCGGCATTCCTTGACTTCTCGGACCAAGCATGGCACGCCCTAGGCACTTGGCACACCACTTGGACAAAAAAAAATTTCTATGTCCAAACCTTTTAATTCATGCTCACCCTAGGGACCTTAAGCACTTTTTAGGCACAAAATTTATTTTTTTTTCTCCATGCACTCTATATTCTTACTTCTTAAAAATGTTTAACTAAGTAGTAAAAATAAATATTTTTTTTGTTGAACTGACTGATTTGTTTGATTCACTCCAGAGACTCATCAATGTTATTTATGCTAAACAACAGAGTTTCCTACTCGATCGGTGATGCATGCTTAGCCGACCAGGGAAGTTGTATCTGCTCTCCCGACCAGGAAAACTTTGCACCTGATCAGCTAAACCTTGTACCCGGCTAGTAGTTTCCTCTTTATTCTTGTGAAGACAGTTGTTGCTTAGCACCTTTGATATTTCTCTCTTACAGTTGAGTTGTTGGCATTTATACTTTACTTTTCTTTTCTAACTTAAAACATTCTAAGTCTTTTTAGACTTAAAAAGTTATAAGTTTTTTGTGAATAGTAAAGTCACTTTGATGTGTGCCTTATATTTTCGCATGAGTACTTAGTTTTCTAACTTAGAAATTTTAGACATTTCATAAGTCCATACTAAGTATACTTTCTCACACTCTTATTGCTCTAACATTTTATGAGCATAATGTTTATTGTCACACGAATATCTGCTTCTAACTTGAAATTTTAAAAAATTCCAAGTGACTTAAGCTTTGTCAAACAAGTTAGCTTAATGGCCTTTTTGGACTTCGAAAATTTACAAGTCAGCCTAAAAACAGATATATTAACTCGTGCTCTTATTGCCTATGTTAAATTATATACCAGGTATACCCCATGTGCCCCCCAGGTGATCGAGGGTTGAAAGATCCTTAGTCACTTGCTACTTGACCGAATCTGTTCGAGCAGTTAATTACTCGTGAAACACATAGAATATATGGAAAATATTCGAGCAGTTGAACACTTCTTGAACGTATCGACCAGTTGAACACTGTCCAATTTTACCGACCAGTTGAACACTGCTCGGATAACTAACACACATGCATATTTGTAGCAAGAATCGACCACGCTGCGCGCAGTCTCTTTTATTACTCGTAAATTAAAAAGGACAAAACATGTCTAATAACGAGTCTTAAACAACCAAAATTGTTCGAAAATAAAATGATTGGTTAGCAAATAACCAGCTCATAAACCAAACTTAAATAATAAGTCAAACAACTCGAAATCAAGCTACCACTCTGAAAGCAGTATTTAGAAATAATATATTCACAGATGTTCGCCGTTCCAGTGGCTCCTGACCCTAGCACTCCCGCTCAGCATACTTCTCCTTTGCTTAGTTGCTTTCCTCAGCCAAGTGTGGACCTCCACATATAGTGCCTAAGGTAAAGTCCACAGGTCCGGGCTGCAAGGGTGGAGATCTTTGTCGTCTGAAACCAGGATTGTTGCTGCCTCCTTCTCCTTGGGGTGTCTCTGCCTGGTACTTCCTCAACTTGCCCGACCAGAGAAGAAATTCTATCTTGTCCTTGAGGTGATTGCATTCATTCGTGTCGTGACCATAATCTCCATGGAAATGACAAAACTTATTCATATCCCTCTTCCTCATCTCTTTCCTAATGGGTGGAGGTTTCTTGTAGGGAACCTCTTCATGACTAGCAAGATATATCTCTGCTCGGCTAGCCGAGAGAGTGGTGTAGTTAGTGAATTGAGGCTCATACTTGGTTGGATTTTCACTTGAATTCAACTTTGCTTTCTTTTTCTCATGGTGGTCAGACCCGTTATTTCCACGTTTCCTTCCACCAAAGTCACTTGATCCGCCCGGATTGTTTATGCCATTCTCCTCTTTCTCTATCGCATCATCCAATTTCATATACTTGTCCGCCCGGTCAAGAAATTGTTGAAGTGTTGAAATTGGATTTCTATGTATGCTATCCCACAAAGGGCTCCGATAAGTTATCCCAGCAGGTATTGCAACCATCTTCCCCTCGTCTCCTACAGCAGTTGCTCTATTGGCTTCTCTCATGAATCTCTGTATATAATTCTTTAGAGACTCATATTTTCCTTGTTTGATATCTGCCAAGAGGTTGGCATAAACTGGTGGAGTCCGGGCAGTGTTGAATTGTCTACAAAACTCCTTCCTGAATGCTTCCCAAGAGGTAATGGAGTTTGGCTTAAACTTCCAATACCATTCCTGGGCAGTATCCGTCAATGTAGTCGGGAAAACTCTACACCGATAATCGTCACTTATTCCGAGCAATTCCATCTGGTCCTCTAACTTCCCAATATGTCTGATGGGATCTGCCTTTTCTATATATACTAGCAGAACCGGTGCTTTATATTTTTTCGGTGGCTAGGCTGCTCTAATCCGAGCACAAAATGGGCTGCCACTCTGGTGGTCTATCGCATCTATCCCGGAAGGTCGTTTTGACAAACCTTGCACTGTAGCTGCTAGTACATCCAGCTGGGCTTGGATGGCTGGTGCAACTGATGAAGTTCCAAGATCTTGACCGCCTGGTCGGGCATTACCATCTGGCACGCCATCGTCAAGTATTTCTACTTGACTAGCAGGGCGATCCGGATTTTGCCCTTCGACCGGGTCGGTCCTCCTCTTGTTGGTGATAACGTCCCTTCCGGGAAGCATGCTCTCCTGCTCGATCGACCACCGTACTCTTCGATTTCCCAGAGGGCTTACTACGCGGGACTTGCGCTCTCCCACTATGCTGCTGGTCGAGGTGCAGTGGAGGCCTTTCGGTACACCCCGGGCAGTCTTTTCCTCCTTGTTGGTCATTGCCCTCCTTTTCCTTTGACTGGTTGGTGTGATGACTATCAGCCTCATCACGACCATGCCCATCTTTGAATTGTGAAGTCCTCTTTTCTCGAGGAGACTTGGTCTGATCCTGCCTGGGTGGAGTCTTTTTACTGCCCGACTGGTGACTCCACGATCTAGAAGTCTCTGATTGGTGGCTCCTAGAGGGGGTTCTAGAGTGCTCCCTTTGCATCGAGGCAGTTCTGGATCGGTCCCCATCATCTTCCCGACCAGGGGGGTTACTCCTGCTTCTGCCCGGTCCTCGAGAATCGGCTCTGTCAGTGGTCCTCCGACCAGCGTTATTATTTCTTGCTCCCTGGGTGGCTGCTTGTGCAGCAGCTTGAGCATTGGCTTGGGCCAATTGGGTAGCTGCTTCTAGAGCAAGTCCTGCTTCACGATGTCTCCGGTTGACCTCCTTCTATTGTTGTTTGAGCTCTTCGCTTCTGGCCTCCATATCGCGCCTTTGCTACTTTAATGCGGCTTTCTGCCTGGCCATCTCTTTAGCGAACGCCTCCTGTCAGGCGTGGAATTGTGCCATCTCCTCCTGGAAGGCCCCCATGGCCTCCTGGAGTTCTTCGACTTCTGGAGTCACGTCCTCGAGCATGACCCTAGGCTCAGTCTCATGGTCTTGAAGGCTAGGACCTTCTGATCTGGCAGGCTCTTTAGAGGAGCCTGTCTTCTTGGAGGCCGCATTGGTGTTCTTAGGCCGCATTGGGACCGTTTGTCTTTCTCTTCAGGCTCTCAATGAAAGCACCAAAATGTTGACCGCATTTTTGGCCAACGACGTGTGAACGTCAAAAACGATAAAACCTTCAAGAGAAAATAAACGACACAGACGATTTTATAGTGGTTCAGCCCCAATGTGTTGGTAATGGCCTAATCCACTTAGAGTTGTGATTATAGACCAGCACTCAAGATCAGATGAACCTGAGTCAACTGAGTTTCTTTAGTGCAGATTACAAGAATACAAGAATTCTCTCAAATACATCTAGTCGATCCATATCACATTCAGTCTGGTCGGTCAAAACTTCACTGGGCAGACACGCACTTAACTGGGTAGACATGCACTTGGCTGGGCAGACAGGTCATGACTGGGCAGACATGCACTTAACTGGGTAGACATGCACTTGGTTGGGCAGACAAGTCATGACTGGTCGGACATGGTCATGACTGGTCGGACATGGTCATGACTGGTCGGACAATCATATGACTGGTCGGACAAGGTCATGCCTGGTCGGTCATGACACTTGACTGGCCAGTCAAAATTCTTCATTGGTCTACCGGGTCACTCCTAAGCCAGATCACTTTATCACAACTCTGAGGAGACAATATATTTATTGACTATTAATGTACCGTTTACGGACCATGCACTGCCACTTGTCACCTCTATTGCCACGTCATCGATCTCCAATTTTTGGGGATAACAAAGTGGTTGAGCGTTTCAATCAAAATCAGATTAGTGAAGAGAAGTACAACAAAGTTGCGGCAAATCTCAAGAGGGAGTCTTGTCTTGTTTAAGTCAATATTTTGTACTTGTGATTATTTATTAATTGGTTTTATTCTCTGGGCGTGGCCCCAAGGAGTAGGTTATCCGAAAGGGTTTCTGAACCTTGTAAAAATTCGTTGTGCTCTTTATTGTTTTGCACTGTCTTTTTATTGTGTTCAGTTTCTGTCGTGACAAGTTTGGTAACTGTTCCGACAGAACTGCAATCTGTTTAAATAGTTAATTACCATTCCGCACTTTAATTAATTCACATGGTTTAATTAATTTGGTAATTACTAAAAACAGAATTTCAATTGGTATTAGAGCGGGTCACTCATTTACGCGTGTTATCTTGGTTTATTCCGTTTGTTGTTCTTGTTCTTGCAATGTCTTTTTTCATAGAAGGAGGCTCCATAACTCGCCCCCCTTTACTCAACGATTCAAACTATCCATATTGGAAAGTTAGAATGAGAGCCTTCATCAAATCTCAAGATGAAAAGGCTTGGAGAGCTGTTTTAAGTGGTTGGACTCCTCCAGCAGAAAGCGATGATGTAACTAAGGTAAAATCTAAACTTGACTGGACTGATGCTGAAGATAAACTATCCAGTTACAATAACAAAGCATTACATGCTATTTTTAATGGTGTTGGTGAAGGTTGCATTAAATTGATTTCTTCATGTGTTTCGACCAAAGATGCTTGGCAAATCCTTCAAACTCAATTTGAAGGAACTGCTGATGTCAAGCGTTCTAGGCTTGTTATGCTCACAACAAAATTTGAAAATTTGAAAATGAATGAAAATGAAACCCTCACTGAATTTTATGAGAAATTGTCAAATATTGCTAACGAATACTTTGCTCTTGGTGAAAAACTTGAAGAGAATGTTTTGGTTCGAAAAATTGTTAGAGTTCTCCCTGACAGGTTTCAGACAAAGCTAACTGCAATTGAAGAAGCAAAAGATCTGGACAAAATGAAAGTAGAAGAATTGATGGGTTCACTTCGAACTTTTGAACTAAACCAACAAATTAGACAGAAAGGTAAGACAGAGGAAATCAAGGAAAAATATATTGCCTTGAAATCTTCTAAGGAAAAGAAGGAAAGTTCAGATGATGAGGATGATGGGATGGCTCTGTTGACAAAAAAATTTCAAAAATACATAAAGAAATAGGGAAACAAAAAGGCCATATCCAAAAACCCAAAAGGTAATTTTTCTAAACCCTTTAAGACTAATAAAAAGGGTATTTAGTGCAGGGAATGTGAAGGATTTGGACACATTCAATCTGAGTGTGCAAATACCTTAAAGAAAAAGAAAGTCATGACAGCCACGTGGAGTGATCAAGACTCTGAACAGAGTGATGAGGAGGAAAATAGTGTTGCCTTAACCTCTGTTCACAAAGGTATGGTTTTCTCTTCAGTTAATTACAAGGATGTGTTATGCCTTAATAATTCTGTTCAGAATAATGAGAATTCTGACATTGATTCTGATGATTCTGACTTAGATGAAGAGTTATTGAAAGAGTCTTATAAAATAATGTATGATCAATGGCTGAAAGTGTGTTCTGAGAATCATCTAATGGCTAGCAATAATAAAAAATTTGTTGAAAAACTTGAGATGATTATTGCTTCCAAAAATGATGAAATTAATTCTTTGAATAAAGAAATTGATTTTTTGCAAAAAGGTGTCAAAATGCTTAATCCTAGATCTGGAATATTGGATGATATTATTTCTGTAGGAAAAAAGGCTGGTGATTATAGTGGATTAGGATCTAATGGATCTGAATCCTCAAGAAAAATGGTTTTTGTAAAATCTATGAATTATCCGTCTGTTGTGCCAACTAACCGTTTTGCAGGAACAAGTCACTCTGCTAAGACCACAAAGTTGTCATCTGTTTCAACAGATCTACAACTAAAGAAAATTTCTCCAAAAAGAAACATTGGACAATTTGTACCGATTTGTCATTTTTGTGGGATGAAAGGACACATAAGACCTAAGTGTTTTTCTCTGTTAAATTTGTTCAAAAAGAATTATGTTAAACACTTTGGTAGTATGAATCAATTCTTGACCAAAAGAAATTCAAAATAAAAAACAATATGGGTCAAGAAAGTTAACTCTGTTTGCTTGGCTACCTTTACCTGTCATAAAATGCATGCATCTAGTTCATGGTACTTTGATAGCGGTTGTTCAAGACATATGACAGGTAATGCCAACATACTTACCAACTTCAAATCCTTGAAGTGTGGAGTTGTAACATTTGGGGATGGAATGACAGGAAATATTTTAGGTAAAGGTACTCTAAACATTGAAGGGTTACCAAAACTGAAAAATGTGCTTCTTGTTGATGGGCTGAAAGCCAACTTAATTAGCATAAGTCAAATTTGTGACCAAGGTTTTCTTGTTAATTTTTCGCATGATGAGTGTAATGTTTTAAATCAAAGTGGTGATATTGTTCTCAAAGGTTCTCGTTCTTTGGATAATTGCTACATTCTCACACAAAAATTCCCATGTCATGCATCTTCATCAAGTTTTAATATTACTGACTTGTGGCATGAAAAACTTGGACATATAAATTTCAAGAACTTGAAAAAGATTTCTAATGCAGGTCTCATCCGTGGTATACCCAAACTGGGTAAAAAATCGCTGGTAAGTGTGAATCATGTCAATTGGGAAAACAGTTGAAAATTTCCCATAAAGCACTATTTGATATTAATACTTCAAATGTGTTAGAATTATTGCATATAGATCTCATGGGTCCTATACAAGTTGAAAGTATTAATGGTAAGAGATACATTTTTGTATGTGTGGATGATTTTTCTAGGTTTACTTGGGTAGATTTCTTAAGAGAAAAATCAGATACATTTGAAGCATTTCAAACTCTATGTACAAGATTGAGAGTTGAAAAAAATTGTAACATTGGAAAGATTGTACGAATACGGAGTGATCATGGTAAGGAGTTTGAAAATTCTATTTATGATGAATATTGTAAATATTTTGGAATTTTGCATGAATTTTCTGCTCCCAAAACCCCTGAACAAAATGGGGTAGTGGAACAGAAAAATCGTACTTTGCAGAAAATGGCCAGAGTTATGCTTAATAGCAAAAACCTCACAAAGAAATTGTGGGCGGAAGCAATTAATATAGCTTGTTACACAATTAATCGTGTTTTTCTGCGTCCAGGTACAAATAAAACTCCTTATGAAATCTGGAAAGGTAGAAAACCCAATGTCAATTATTTTCATGTATTTGGGTGTCTGTGTTACATTCTTAGAGATCGTGAGAATCTGGGCAAATTTGATGCCAAAAGAGATATGGGAGTTTTTCTTGGTTATTCCACCAATAGTAGGGCTTATCGTGTTTATAACATGAGAACCCAAACTATTATGGAATAAGCTAATGTGGTTATAGATGATTTAAAATATTTTTCTGAGTACTCCCATGAGGAGGAAATTGACAGGCTCATTGATGTTCAACATTATAAAGAAATAGCAGATCTGATAGCACAGCCTTCGGCGGGGACAACAGCCACTGCTGACGTATCAAACGCTGATTCTGTCGAAACAACAACTGGGCAAACAAAGAAGGAAAATCCAGTTATTTCCTCTGACTCTATTCAAAGAGAACCATCAACTAGAGTAAAAAAGAATCACCCTTCTGACCTTATTTTGGGAAATCTTGAAGAGAGTATGGTCACTCGAAAGAGGTATGTAAATTTGGTTCAATTTGTTTGTTTTACTTCTACTTTGGAACCAAAAAATGTGAAGGAAGCCTTAAATGATGAATCATGGATCAATGCTATGCAAGAAGAGCTAGATCAATTTACAAGGAATGAGGTATGGATTCTTGTCCCTAGACCGAGTCATACTAATGTTATAGGTACAAAGTGGATATTTAAAAATAAGACTGATGAATTTGGGTCCATAATAAGAAATAAAGCTAGACTAGTTGCACAAGGGTACACTCAAGTTGAAGGAATTGATTTTGATGAGACATTTGCCCCTGTTGCAAGACTTGAATCATAAGATCATTACTAGCTATTTCATGTGTTCTTGGTTTTAAATTATTCCAAATGGATGTAAAATCCTCCTTTTTAAATGGATTTTTGAATGAAGAAGCTTATGTGGAACAACCCAAAGGGTTTGAGGATCCTTACAATCCTAATCATGTTTTTAAATTGCAAAAAGCTTTGTATGGGCTAAAACAAGCCCCACGGGCTTGGTATGAGAGACTAACTCATTTTTTTGTCTCAAAGGGGTACAAGAGAGGGGGAGTAGACAAAACACTTTTTATCAAAAATGTTGATAAAAATATTATGATAGCACAAATTTATGTTGATGATATAGTGTTTGGTTCTACTAATGATTCTCTAGTGCAGGAATTTGTGAAACAAATGCAGGAAGAGTTTGAGATGAGCATGGTAGGAGAACTCAATTTCTTCTTAGGACTTCAAGTGAAGCAGTCAGATGAGGGAATTTTCATTTCACAAAGCAAGTATGCAAGAAATCTAGTGAAAAGATTTGGACTCGATGCATCTAAACCTGCTAAAACTCCAATGGGTACTACGGTCAAATTTTCTGAAGATGAAAATGGGAAGAAAGTTGATCCAACTCTTTACATGAGTATGATTGGGAGTCTCCTTTACTTAACTGCAAGTCTCCCTGACATCAGTTACAGTGTTGGAGTGTGCACTCGTTTTCAAGGGAACCCCATGGAGTCTCATGTGACTGCTGTAAAAAAAATTATTCGTTACATCAATAATACTCTTGATTTAGGCATTTGGTACTCCAAAGAAACAAATTCTAACCTTGTGTGTTATAGTGATGCAGAGTGGGCAGGAAACACTAGTGATCGAAAAAGTACAAGTGGTGGTTGTTTTTACTTTGAAAACAATTTGGTCTCCTGGCATAGTAAAAAACAAAACTCCATCTCCTTGTCAACAGCCGAAGCTGAGTACATTGTTGCTGGAAGCTGTTGTACTCAACTTTTGTGGATGAAACAAATGTTGGCAGACTATGGGTTTGATATTAAAACTTTAACCATTTTTTTGTGATAATACAAGTGCTATTAATATCTCCAAAAATCCTGTTCAGCACTCTCGCACCAAACATATTGACATTCGTCATCATTTTATTAGGGAACTTGTTGAAAACAAAACATTGATTTTAGAATATGTTAAGACTAACAAACAAATTGCAAATATTTTTACTAAAGCTTTAGACAAAGTCAGATTTGATTCCCTCAGGAAGTCCTTGGGGGTTTGTTTTATTTGAAATTGCCAATAAATTGATTATCTTGCCTTGCATATGTGTTTGTGTAATCTGTTGTCCTGTTTGGAAGAAATTTGATGAGCATATTTTTTGTATTTTAGAAAATGATCGTTATAAGTCTTATACTCTATTGGAATAAAAAAAACCATATTTGAAAAATTATAGACCATCCAATTTATATTTGATCAAATCATTATGTTTGTTTGAGCATTCCTTAATCCAATTTCTTTTTCAGGCTCCATTTTGGAAAAGAGCTACCTATACTGATGTGTGAAAGCCGACACTGAGTAAGTTGGTACCAGGTAATTAGCAATTATATTGGAGGATACTCTACCAGTGTAAAGGGCTACCATCAATATAAGAGTTATAGCCTCCATTATGGTTACAATTTGAAAAAGGCTAAAATCGCCAAATATGGGCAATGACCCTAGCGTTAAAAGGCCAAAAAGAAACGCCAAATTGATTACACATGCACACACACATGCCTGTTGACTAGACTGTGTAAGATGGTTGTAAGACTCATACATATAATGAATTGATTCAAATATGTTTTGTTTTTGGTATATTTTTCGAATTATGGTCTCTTAGTATGTGAATTATAACTCATTTATCTAATTTGCGAAAAATATGGTTATCTTGTTTCTTTTGAACAGGACTTGGCATTTACATGGACACATATGGTATGGCAATTTACATTCTATTTTCGGCAATTTTGTAATAAAATAAAATAAAAAATTTGTAAAATAAAATCTGTTTTGTACCGTGTATTTAAAAAAAAGGGTTTGAAAATTAATTGATGCAATTTATTTGTTTTATCTCAATATATTCTAAAACATTAAAAAAGTTTCCAATTTTAAGGTGTGAATGAATTTGTTTTAAAAAGGAGATATTTTGGCATTTATCACATAAAATCCGGTTACCCATTTTCGGTTACGCATTTTTGAACTTGCCTCATTAGTGCACCGAATACTCCATATATTCGGTTTCACTTTGGTTGTTTCATATTCAGTGTTTTCTTGTTGAATCTCTCACTTATAACTTAAGTGTTTTAGGTTTTTTTCTCTGTGTGTTTCACTTGCTTCATTCTTAGCAGCCATGAAGACTCGAGGCCATGGTTCATCTTCTAAATCTGTGAAGTCTCAGCAGGATACAGTTCCTGAGTCAGTTCCCACTGCCACTCCTTCAGTCCCAGCATTAATCCCTGCTGTCTCTCCTACACCAGGCCGTCGACCTAAAACCACAGTAAGAAAGAAGGTTCTTGCTCTTTCGGGTCCTATGGGATCTACTGTTCATGGAGCTTCAAGTAAAGGAGTTACGTTCCCCAACTTGGATCCTGAGCCAATCCTAGCCTCGGCTGTTCCACTCGCCTCTTCCGAAGGTCAAATCAAAGCCAAACCGGCCTTGGCCTCAAGTCATTCCCAATTAATCTCCACTGAAGTTGTGTCTGATCCATCTAATCAAGACTTTGAATCGTCATTATCTCCTGATGTGTTGACCCCTAAGGAAAAAGGCAAACGCAAGACCAAGGTTGTTGGAACGAAGAAAGGGAAGAAGGCCAAAGTGGCTCCAACAAAAGGTACCAGCTCCATCTCTGATTCATCTCCTCTATCCTGATTTAAATTAAAGGCAAAAATCAACCCACCTCCTTGCACCTCATCAGAGGATATTTCTCATGAAATGGAAGACTCTCAACCTGAGTTGGACCCTTCCTTGACCGAGCCAAATCCTGATGTTCCTCTTGATGATTTGGCGGAGGAGACTGAATCTGAAGAAGATCCATCCGAAGCCTCTCCTGTTGCATCTGACCCAAAAGGCACCACACCTTTGGCATTTCCCGAATTGTCTTCCAAACTCACTAAACAAAAAGGTGCTCCTGTCCGTTCCTTAGGTTCTTTCAAAGCCCATTCTCTCACTTTCTGTTTTAATGATAATGAAAAGAACATGCAATTTTATGAGCATCGTCATTTTATTAGTGAGCGAAATTTTCTTTTTGCTCCTCATCGTGTATTTGGGGTCTTACTCACTTTAGAGGAAAGAGGTTGGTTGCGATCTTTGTCTGGGTTTGATGGGTTTGTGCCTCGGGTTGTTAAAGAATTTTATACAAATTTGAATGATGAGTTATTAGACCAATCTTCTTTTATGTTTCATAAAGTGTATGTTAGGGGACATTGGTATAAGTTTAGTCCGTCTGAAATTGCTAAGGTCCTCAATCTATTTTTTGGTACATCGATTATGTTGACTGACCTGCTGTTGTTTCTTATTAACAGGTTTATCTTGTGCTTTGGTTATCTTTCGCAGGGGGAGTCATTTTGTGACTCTTATGATTTTAAGCACTTACTTGTGTTTTGCAGGGATCTTTTAAAAATAGATATTCTTTATCTATAAAATTGCCAAATGGGGAGATTGTAAATCCTATAATCGGCATTTTTATAGAAATATCTTTTTCTTAAAAGATAAATTGGTTGTTTCCCTTTATTATAATTTTCGGAAATCCACTTTCCCATTTTGTGAATTTTAGATAATTATGAGCTTCCCTATTTAGATTATATTGTCCCAATTTGTTTATAAAGGGAAGTTTTATATTACAAATATTCAGTACTTACCCAAAGTCATTTCTGGATTATTTGTTTATATATTTTCGTGCAGCTCAAGAAATAATAAACAGGAAATTGGATCCTTAATATCATTAATTGTTGTTTCCTTTTTTAGCTTGTTTTTTATCCGACACAGGTCTAAGCTGTCCCCACCAAAATCGTATTTGTCGAATCAGCATCTTCTAAAAAAGGCAACTCTTCATCAATCAAGAATATCTTCAATTATTCTTGCCTTTATTAGAAGAATTATTTCTCAGCCTTTGTGAGCACGAAAAATGACTCTATAAATAGGGCTCTAAAGGCAGTGAGAAATGTGAACTCTTTTGTGCATTTTTGTGAGCATTATTGTAATATTTGTGAGAGTTCCTCTTTGTATTCAAGATCATAAGTATTCACGTGATCTTGTAGAAATATGTGTGTTTAGTTTTTAGTGGTGAGTTTATACCATGTTCATGAGTGAATACACATTGTAATTTGAACACAACTTTTATAAGTCTTCGGGAGAGGATTTTTACAAGCCTTGCGTCGGGAGGATGCAAGCACTCGCTGGCCATTGAAGGGAGTTCAAGTGGTTGAGCGTTTCAATCAAAATCAGATTAGTGAAGAGAAGTACAACAAAGTTGCGGCAAATCTCAAGAGGGAGTCTTATTTTGTTTAAGTCAATATTTTGTACTTGTGATTCTTTATTAATTGATTTTATTCTCTGGGCGTGGCCCCAAGGAGTAGGTTATCCGAAAGGGTTTCTGAACCTTGTAAAAATTCGTTGTGCTCTTTATTGTTTTGCATTGTCTTTTTATTGTGTTCAGTTTTTGTTGTGACAAGTTCGGATTCTACCCCGATAGAACTGCAATCTGTTTAAACAGTTAATTACCATTCCGCACTTTAATTAATTCACATTGTTTAATTAATTTGGTAATTACTAAAAACGAAATTTCAAAATTTGTGGTATATAAATTTATTATTAATTCTTTAATTAGTTTTTAATGGATTTTAATCATTTGAAACATCTTTGCATATTAGTGGAGCATAATATGTAAAATGTGAAATGTAGATTGATTAGGAAAAAAAAATTGAAATGATTTGTAAGAATATTACAATATGTTTCTTATTTATATAAAAAAAAACAAATATTTATATAGGTAGCAATTACAACGCATCCATTTTTTTGATAATATCAATGTATTATTTTTCTATTTTTGGCACCTGAATAAATATAATCCAAATTTTTTTATATGACAGTGTACATTGTAGCTATTTAGAACATCCTACAAATTTTCAAGAAATTTCGAATAAATTATGATATCGAAAACATGATATAAACAACTTGTTGCACGCGTGCTTATTTTTTTTATACACTTGTAAAAGTCAATTATTTGAAGCTTGTTTTCAGCACTGTAAATTATTCGAATTTTTTTTAAAATTTGTAAGGTGTCTTAAATGATTACAATGTACACTGTCATATAAAAAAAATTAGAAAAAAAAAATTATTGAGGTGTAGAAAACACCAACTGGCTGTATCAGTATTGTCAAAAAGTAAATACAAGTGTAGTCACTATATATATCTTACCTATTATATAAATGACTATCTAACAGAGTTTAGTATTTAACGGATTTTGGTATGATTTAACAGATTTTAACACTACTTAACAGATTTTAGCACTACTTAACAGTTGGTTATTAAACCTCATCAAACCATAAGACACAACCAATGGCATTTACAGCCATATTTAAAATTTATCTCATCAAACCTCCTCTTTTAATGATATACAGACATTGCGATGGAAAATTGGTTCTCAAGGTCACTGATAATCGAGAGGTACTAAATCATCTTTCTTGGAATATTGTATATATCGATTGAATCTTTTAATGGAACCCATTTGAATTTGTGATTGTTTGTTTTGGAATTAGTGAAGTCGAGCAATGTACATTTAGATTTTTACTCCAATGTCCTACTTTTTAAGGAATTTTTTCAATTTGATAATATATAGACTTTACTGTTTCTTTTGTGCTTTTAGTTGTTTGTGAATTTTTTTTATATGATTGCTTGGGCATCATCCTGCAATTTATTTGTACTTATATATGTGTTTGGTAATAGGTATTTATTAAGAAATTTTCGACCCCAAGAAATACAGTTCTGGAATTAAGTCTCTTGCAAAGTTTCAATTCGATCGAAGCCTTGCCACAGATATCCCCTCGGCTTTGCAGCAAACCTCTCAACCTTTTTTGGTGAAGAAGTCAGAGCACGAAGAAAGCTTCCTGCGTGTGAAAAGGGATTAGATTAAAAAGGTTAGTGAGATTTGTTTTCATATAGTAATAGCATAGTAAAATTAGATGAGTACATATGCAAGTTTCAAATTAGTAATCCTGCAAAAACTGGAAAAAAAAACTACATTAGTTTAAACAAACCGAGAGAAGAAATGTAAGAGTTAACAAGATAAATGTTCCAATAACCAGACCCATTTAAAATCAACTATAAAAAATACGTACCAAGTTTCTAATTTACTGACTCCATAAAACTTCAAGGGTCAATGTGTCAGTTTAGCTTTTAGACATTTTTTCATGCATATTTAAAATAGTAAGGTGCATATTTGACTCCTGGGATATATCATATATAATTGGATCATAACACCGAAATCTCATACCAAAAAGAAAAAATATTTAACCAAATAATTCTGCCACATGTGAAGAATGTGGCACCCATATATCTACTCTCCATAACACAGCGGTCAACAAACTGATAACTCAGTCTTAAGTCCCAATTATTATACAAGGAAGAGTATTTGCAAGCCTAGACATTAATGAGTTCAAACTTGCAACAAGTCTATATAGTAGTACAAACATATCAATTGTTATCTAGAGAATAATGCTCAAAAAACAGTGACAATACCTCATCATTGGTGACATGCTCACTGAGAACAGCATCAAAACAAAACTCATGCTTCTCCACATAAGCAGTCAAGTCGACCTATAATATCATGGCAGAAGTTTATATAGTACAACAGTAAATCAAACAGGATGTAGGATGTAGATAAAGCCAGAAACACTTCAACATTAAATCAAAAAACCATACCTTAACCTTGGGTTCATAGACGGTCAAATAAGCATTATCATACACATTTACAATACAGAATTAAACTGGTACAAATTTAAGATGGCATTAAGTATTAAAAACTTGGTCAAAAACCAAGTATTTAGACGATTCAAAGGAATAGATCTTACCAGGGCTTAGAGATAGGGGCCAGCAGAGGAGATCGGAGACGCCGGCGGAGGCAAGGGTGAGATGCAGAGAGAGACAAAAATGAGATGATATCTCTGTGTAAGGTTCTGTGTAAGGTGCCGCAGTAAGATCTTCATCCCTCAATCTCTAATTTTACTTGTTGAACCATGCCTAAGCCCATGCATTCGACAAGCACTTTGCATTCTTCCCACCATCCACAACATCATGCATTTCAGTTTTGTCATCTACAAGAAAATCCTCGACCTCCATTACTTCATCATCTGTTGCAGGAACAAATCTCCCATCACCTTCAACCTGAATCGCAGAATATTAAATATGGTGGAGGGGAGAGGGGAAAATTAGAAGAAGAAGAAAAAAAAGCAACTCATAGAGCTTCCGCAACAAAAAAAAACAAATCATATACAGCAATTCTTATCCCTAGCCCTGTAAAAAACATTACACATAAATAATGGCTGCCAGTCACATTGTTCAGGTCATTAATATCAACAAAATAAAACCATTATACAAGATAATAGAAATCTGTTTCAAAATATCTAACATCCTATCCTGTCTACACTTCTATTACTCATCTACTGGGTTTGTGCCACATGCAACTCTTTAGAAAAGAAAGGGGGTAAGGTTTCAATACATTTTCATGCCTTCTCAAGAATAGGAAAAACACACTTTGTACATAAGTGAAATGAACAAGATTAATAAGAATATTAAGGAGAAATGTACCCGAACAAGCTTGTATACAACTGGATCGGCAATATACTTGGGCGAAGACAGAGAAGAGGTACTGTTCTAAAAAAACCCACTTTCTTCAAACTTCCATTCATCACTATTCTCAACTCCAACCACTATTTCCATGATAAATCCACCACATGCAACTCAGACACACCAATTGTAGTATCATAAGGATAAACAAAACAAAAACAAAATGACAAACTTTTAAAATACACGCTACTATAATTAATGCAATATATATAATTCACAATAAAGCATATAATAGATTATAGGTTTTTTAAAAAAATCTTATCTTATACAAAGTTTACAAACTAAAACAATAATAATACATGAATCTTTGGCTCATAGTACTAAAATACAAAAAAGTAAACAATAAAAAATCATCAAATTCATATTCCATTAAGAAGAAAAAGGATAAAAGATTTCATATTTAAGGCCAAATATTAAACTTAGGTAAAATCAGCAAGAAAATTAAAGAATCTTAATCGTTCAAAATAAAAAAATTCTAAAAGTTGGAAATAATGACCCGTGACCTATGTACAAATTGGTCATAAACAATTAGAAAGTAAAGGAAGCTATACCAAACCCAGTCTCAAAATGCTGTAATTCACATGCATAAGCGAAAAAAAGCTCAAAATTCTACCCAAAAGAGAAATTAAAGAGATGGGTGGGGGACCTCACCGTAGAAGTGGTGGAGAAGGTGTAGAAGGGACTCGGTCCTTGCGAATAGGAATTCGAAGGAGAAGAAGCGGCTGATTAGAGATGAGTCGGTTTGGTGAAGGAGAAGATCTCTCCATGTGGCTGTGGAGAGATAAGGAATTAGGTTGAGGGAAATGATTTTGGTGAAGGAGAAGAAGCGGCTGATTAGAGATGAGTCGGTTTGGTGAAGAGATAAGGAATTAGGTTTCCTTCTCTTGGGCTCTTGGGCTTGTGCTGGGAACTATATTTAAAAAAATAAAATTGAAAGTAAATTGGTCTCTTGTTAGCTAATTTAAAGTTAGCTAATTAAAGAGATAGAAAAATAATAAGAAAGATAGGTAGAATATTTTTAGGAATTTAAGAAAAATTTAGAAAAAATTTACATAACATAAATTAAAATCTTCATTGGTTGATCAAATTTTTTAATATTATTAAAATTTACTTTATTTTTTTAATAATTAAAATTGTACTACTTAATTAAATTATATTTAGTCAAAATTAGATATTCATAAAATTTAATTGAGCTCAATTAAAAAGTATACACAGTCTCAATTCTACAGTGACTTTTTGGTCTGAGTAGTGAATTAGGAGTAAGAATTTTAAACCAGTTAAGAAACTTTTCAATGCTGGTAAAGAATATGATGTGGCTAAACATTCATATAGTATTAGAGGGGACCACTCTTTATTTTTACCAAACAACCAATTTAAATTAAATAATTGTTAGTTGTGCTTTTTAAAGTTTGTTACTTATAACTATTTTAAAAAAAAAATTATAAATTACTATTATCATTATTATCGAACACAATCTAACTTTTATGCTTTGGCTATTAACCAGAGTCTCGTGACTATTTAAAAAAGAATTTTTAAAGATAGATAGAACTTTGAGACTGTGAGACATACATGGCAATTGAGGATTGGTTTCCATATTGGAGTAATATGGAGATTGTGGATTTGATTCTTATTACTTTCATAGTTGAAGAAGGTAATAAACAGATAGGGCAGACATATCCTGTGTGTTTGGAGGAATTTGAAGTGGGAACGACCTATGCACATATGCCACAATGCTTACATTTGTTTCATGTCGACTGTATTGTTAATTGGATTCGTCGAAATCCTTCTTGCCCAATTTGTCGAGCTCAATTATTTCATTTAAGTTGGTTTTAACCAGTTATAGGTTTAATATATTATATGTTATTGAAGTAATTACTGTTTGAAAATGTGTCTCAAAATAATTCTTCATGTAGACAATAACTTTCTACTTAAATAATATTGTACATTTTAATAATCATGTTATTTATTATCCAATTAATTTTTTGAATATTATATCTTTGTTTATGTATTCGTTTTATAAATATTAATTTTTATCCACCTTTCTTATACCAGTTTAAGTGAAACCAAAATAACAGTGGGCAAATTTATAATCCTCTATAAAAGGTTAGGTTATTACTTTCATAGACTTTATTTTACTATATAGTGAGTGGAATTTCCCAACAACTATTGCATATCATGTTATCATTTCATTATTTTTGTAAATAAATTTAAGTTATATCTGTTATTTATTCATTTTTACTTCCTTATGTACAGATTTCCACATCAAATAAAGCAAATATCACCTCTGTTAACATAATGAGAATTGGTAAAGGTTAGTTTATATAATAATATAATAATAACAATCTATACCAACAACTACATTGATAATAAATTTTAGAATATATTATTAATTATGTATTTGTTTTTCTACAAACCTACATTAACAACTAAAAAAAATTATAATATATCTTTATTTATGTATTCGTTTTATAAAGATTAATTTTTATCAACCCTTTTTTATACCAGTTTAATTCCTACCAAATCGAGAGTGAAACCAAAGTAACAGTAGTAATAATAATAATAATAATAATAATAACATAACTAGAAAATTTTAAAATTTGACGTTATTTTATGTAGACACCGATGAACAAACTCAAAAAAGAAAGCTATATAGAGATTTATCAGAAGAAAAGAAGGAGTCAATTTGCAAAAGATGAAGAGCAAAATATGCGCAACAAAAAGCATCAAGAAACAATGTAATTCATATAAATGAATCCACATCAATTAGCCATGATGATTCTCAAAGATTAGCAGGTGCTTCAAAACAAAAAGCTTCAAGAAACAATCTGATTAGTAATGAAAGAAGAAAACTTTATAAAGATTTATGTCAAGAAAAGAAGGACGAGCTCTGCAAAAGACGGAGAGAAATATATGCCAAAAAAAAAGCTTCAAGAAATAATCTAATTCATATAAATAAATTGACATCAATTGACGATGATTCTCAACGATTTGTGGGTAGTAGTGTTAATATCTTACAGACCAACACATCTATCAACAATGATTCTGAATCTTCAAATCAACTATCAACAATGCTTAGAGGTAACAAATCAATACAGAAATTGTTTAAAATTTATACCATTAACTCAATATGAGGTCTTTTTGTTTGTAACTACCTTTTAACTTTCCAATGAATTAGGTGGGATGCAACAAAATGCTATTGTACAATCTAGAAAACTATTGAAGGTCGTACCATCAAAACCTTATTTGTTAAAATTAATGCCTAGATGTACACATTGCAAAGCAAAGCGATTCCCACATGAGACAACTGGCTTTTGTTGTGGTAATGGAAAGATTTCTTTAACCACAAATGATGTACCTAAACAACTTCTTGATTTGTTTACCAGGAACACAAATCAATCCATACATTTTAGGACATACATTCGCACTTACAACAACAAGTTCGCATTTACCTCATTCGGAGTAAATTTTGATAAAGATCTCTGTCGAAGGAATAAAGGGATTTATACTTTCAGAACTCAGGGACAGATATATCATTACATCAATGATTTGCTACCCTCGAATGGTCGTCCTTCTTATTTGCAGTTGTACTTCTATGATACAGATAATGAACTACAAAATCAAATTTTAGATTCAGATAGAATGGTTCCATCAATTGTCGCTCAACTAATTGATATTCTTCAAATTAATCCATATTCAATTTTTTTCCGTTCGTTGGGTGATTTAGAAGATTTGGAAAACCAAACAATTCTTATAAGGACAGATCCAGGACTCGATCAACGGGTTTTCAATGCACCGACATCGTCACAAGTTGCAGCAATATTGGTTGAAAATAATGAAGGAGAACAACTAAAACCTCGTGACATTTTTGTCCATAACCATTTAGGTGGAAACCATAAAGTTCAATACTATTTTGGTTGTTATGATCCACTACAATATCCGCTATTATTCCCTTTCGGAGATATTGGATGGCATCAAGGAATTAAAAGGGTTAATCGAGGAGACAAATCTATATATAACGAAACAAATCATTCAATACTACCTCAACAATCGATAAATGCTGACGAATTGATAGTAAGGGAAGAACAAGGTTAGATTAAAACTTTAATGTTTACAAAACGCTAATAATATTAATGTTATAAAAATTACTTAAGTATGCACATCCAACTTATAATCACTTAACTTACATTAAAAAATTTCAGGATTAAACAATGTAGACAAGGGTCCGATAGTTTCATGCCGTGAATACTATTGCTACAAATTACAAATTTGAGAAAATGACAACTCAATCTTATTAATTTCTGGAAGACTGTTACAACAATTTGTGGTTGATATGTATGTAAAGATTGAGACGTCAAGATTGGATTATTTTAGAAGCAACCAAAATCATTTTCGCACAGAGATATATCAAGGTATTGTTGATACCATTACTCTTGGAGAAAGGAATGCATCTAATGTTGGGAAGCGAATGATCTTGCCCTCTTCATTTATTGGTGGTCCAAGAGACATGCGAAAAAGATATATGGAAGCAATGACTTTAGTACAACGTTATGGAAAACCAGATATTTTCTTAACAATGACTTGCAATCCAAATTGGCCGGAAATTTCAAACGAACTACTCCAACATGAAGAACCTCAAAATAGACCTGATTTGGTTGCCCGAGTTTTGCATTCGAAATTAGAACAACTGAAAGACGAATTGTTTAAGAAGAAGATATTTGGTCAAGTCTCAGCGTATGTCTATGTCATAGAACACCAAAAAAGAGGTCTTCCACATGCACACTTTTTAATTATCTTGCAAAGGGATTGGAAATTATATACACCGGAATCTTTCGATGAAATTGTTTCAGCAGAAATACCATATCAAAATACAAACATACATTTACATAATGCGGTAGTGAAGCATATGATGCATGGACCCTGTGGAGTCTTAAACCCATCCAATGTTTGCATGAAAAGAAATGGTTGTTGCAAAAGTAATTATCCAAAGAAATATGCACCAAATACAAACGTAGGAAGTGATTGTTTCCCCATTTATAAGCGTTCAGATAATGGGGTAAACGTGAAAGTAAGAGGAAAGAATTTAGACAATCGTTGGGTTGTTCCATATAATCCATATCTACTTGCAACATTTGATTGTCATATTAATGTTGAGATTTGCTCAACAATAAAAGCCGTCAAATATCTTTACAAGTACACTTACAAAGGCCATGATCGTGTTGCTTTCAACTTGATTTCTGAAGAAAATAATCATCAAGTTGATGAAATCCAACAATTTCAATCAGCTCGATGGATCGCTCCCCCAGAAGCTATGTGGAGAATATATGGGCTTGTTATTAATGAAATGTACCCAACAGTGTATAGCTTACATTTACATCTTGAAGATCAACAGTCAATCACTTTCCAGGCAAAAGACGATCTAACCAACATTGTAAATTCAGATCAATCTCGAAAAACTATGTTAACAGAATTCTTTGCCATGAATCAAATAGATGCCAATGCAAGAAGACTACTATACAAAGAATTTCCAGAAAATTATGTATGGAACCATCAACACAAACAATGGACCCCTCGAAAAAAGAAAACAGTTATAGGTCGTATTGTTACAGCAAATCCACTTGAAGGCGAGAGATATTATCTACGACTACTATTAACTCATTTAAAAGGACCAATATCCTTCCAAGATATTAGGTCTATTGATGGAATTGTAGTCCCAACATTTCGCGATGCAGCAACACTGCATGGTTTACTACAAAGAGACAACAACTTAGAAGAATGTTTACAAGAAGCATCGTTATTCCAAATGCCAGCCAGTTTGAGACGGTTATTTGCAACCATATTGGTTTATTGTAATCCAACCAATCCAAGATACCTTTGGGAGCGTTTTGAAAATGAAATGTCAGTTGATTTCAAACCAGCAGACTATCCTACTTCAAATGTAAGAATCCAGGTATTGAGATCAATTGCTTTAGCAATTGACTCATTGGGGAAAGACATCAACTCTTACAATCTCACAAACAATGACATCTCATTTGATGACAAAGAAATTCAATCCAGAGAAATTAATGATGAAATGGGTGTTGAAGTTCCAGAGGAAGATATTACGGCCTCAAAATGTCTAAACAGTGAACAACAACATGTATATGATGCAGTCCTAGAAAAAGTACTCGAGAATAAAAGCGGTTCATTTTTTATAGACGGTCCAGGCGGGACGGGAAAAACATTCTTATACTAGGCAATTTTGGCAACATTACGATCAAGAAATTTAGTAGCACTTGAAACTGCTTCATCAGGGGTTGCTGCATCTATTCTTCCTGGAGGGCGAACAGCACACTCACGTTTTAAACTCCCACTTGGTACTAGCGAAATGAACACATGTTCTGTCAGCAAACAAAGTGGTCTTGCAAGCCTACTTCGTACAACCCGATTAATAATATGGGATGAAGCTCCAATGACACGAAAACAACATATAGAAGCATTGGACAAAATGTTACGTGACATCACTGATGTAGATGTAACATTCGGTGGAAAAGTAGTCATTTTGGGTGGAGATTTTAGACAGGTTTTACCCGTGGTTCGTAAAGGAACGAGAGAAGAACAAGTTCGTTCCAGTTTGGTTTATTCATATTTGTGGCCTTCCTTGACCAAGTTCCACTTAATTGAAAACATGCGAGCACGATTGGATCCTGCATTCTCAGATTATGTTTTAAAAGTTGGCAATGGAATGCCACCAAACACAGTCAATGAAATGATAAAAATACCAACTTGCATGCTTATTCCTTATGTTGATGATAAGTTTTCTTTAGATCGTTTGATTGAAGATGTTTTCCACAACATTCACAATTTTTCACAAAATATTTCCAGTATGATGAAACGAGCCATACTAACACCAAAAAATGATTTTGTTGATGAAATAAACACTTTGTTAATTCATAGATTCCCTGGTGAAGAACAACGATATTATAGTTTTGATGAAACAACAGATTCATCTGAACAATCAGTGATGGAAGATTTCTTAAATAATCTAACCCCAAATGGACTCCCTCCACATGAATTGTTACTTAAGAAAAATTTCCCAATCATGCTTCTCAGAAACATTAATCCTTCAGAAGGCCTATGCAATGGAACACGCTTAATTTGTCGAGCTTTTGATAAAAATATCATAGATGCAGAAATTGCAGTGGGACATTACAATGGGAAAAGAGTGTTCATTCCTAGGATCCCATTTTTACCAAATCTTGATAAAAACAGTGGCTTCCCATTCAAACGAACACAATTCCCTATAAGATTGAGTTTTGCAATGACTATAAATAAGTCACAAGGACAAACATTGGATTATGTTGGAATTTATTTGCCTCAACCAGTTTTTTCACATGGTCAATTATATATGGCTTTATCAAGGGCGAAAACATCATCTACAGTAAGAATTCTAATACGACCAGTGTCCACTGAACAACGAGGAAAAAACTACACAAAAAACATTGTATTTACATAATTACTAACACTAGCAAGATTAAATTAATTTACTGCATGTATCTATATTCTATTACAATCATTTAATTAAATTTAATTCTTCAATGTCCTTAAATTTCTTCAATTTAAATTAATTCTTCAATATCCAATTATCTTAAAAAGTTAAAAAAAAATTACTATATGAAACTATTCTCAAATTATTTTTCAATATATTATATCCTCCATACAAAATAAAAATACAAAATAAAAAAAAATAACGTGCATATTAGTTTCCAAAATATTATATATTCCAGTGTGTTTAACATCCAAGTACCTTAAAAAATTAAAAAAAGAATACTATATGAAAATATTATCAAATTAGTTTCCAAATATTATGTTGTCCATACAAATTTTTTTTACAAAATATAACATGCAAAATAGTTTTCAAAATATTATATATTTCAATTGGTTTATTCATATCTGTAGTATTTATATATTTAAAAATTACATAATTTGTATAAACTATATTAAATGATGTGAAATAACTAAAATATATAACATGGTTTTAAAAGAAATTACTATGAAACAATATTTTTTATGGTTTAATAGAATTTTGTATGCTTTAACAAAATTTAGTATGCTATAACAATAAATACAACAAGATGCTTTCGAATTTAGTAATATTTTCGTCTTTGTTCAAACTTCAAAGTCAAGCTATAGCTTAATAGTAGCTTCCAGAAAACTTATGGAAAAATGCATGTGGTAAGTAGTGAAGGCTCTTACCTCACATTTGACTACTCAAAATATTTATGTTGAACATTTAATTAAAGTTAATAAAACAATCTATACACATACTATTGATATTATGGAATTCAACACGATAAAAAGTACACAAGTATAATTGAGTAAGAGATGTGCAATGTTGACTCCCTTGACCGTAAGCCAAAGACTCATATATACATCACAAATTACAACTACATAATACATATAGAACTGTTATCATACATTTATAATTTGTCTAATTTATCTAATTATGTATATTTATAAAAACCAACTATTTAGCCGAAAAATTCAGACTTACTTCTCAATATTTGTATTTCATTTATTAAGTTAATTCTATTATATATATATATATTTGGTGAGTTTGAAGCATTATACTTGTTGCAGCACTGTGTTCTTCGGAGAGTACAAGAACACCAGACCAGGCGCGAGCAACGGTAGACGAGCTAAATTCACCAAGTTACTAACGTATGACCAAGTGAAGCCTTATATTAGTCTTGGTTTTATTAAGGGTTCAACCTGGTTGCTAGAAAAACAGGAAGAATATAATGATGAGGATAAAAATGAAATAAATTTTAGGGAACTTTGAAATAATATGAGTATTAAGAAATGTTACCTACCAAAATAATTTCATTTATATTTTTTTTGTAAAGTTTTAATTTTCCAAAAAAATATAATATCTGTAATAATTCAGATAAATATATATAAAGACATAACCATTAATATTCAATGAAGCAATGCAACATTTGAGAAAAGATACATCCATTGCCATAGGACACAACTATTAGTATTCACAATGCAACATTTGAGAAAAGATGCATCCATTGCCATAAATCTTATATTAAGACAATCGTAATTGTTCTTAATTTGATCTTTACATAGTGCGGATACTTTTCTTTCATTTTACTTTCAGTCTATAATATAGTATATGTACTTATCATGCAACTTTCTGATAAAGTCTTTGGAATCTTACTGCTGAATATTATTTTGGTCAATCTTAACTGTTGGAAATTGTATACATGCATATTTCATTTATCTTTTCTGAGTGAGACTATCATTATTACTTTTCGACATTTAAGATTAAACTGTGTTTTCTGCTCTGTTTTTATTACATGACATTTTTATCATAACTTTAGTTAAGTATCAAGTTCTTGATGTCACCTTGTCAACCGAAACATTTTAGGAAAAGATCATTTTCCTACAAATTTATCATTCATGTTCAACAATTAAGCAAACTAAATACACATCTATTGAAGTTTTTTTCTCTTTTCAGGGATATTGAAGTAATACATTGTGATTTTTTCTTTAAAGCTTTGATGGAACGTTTAAAAGGTCAGTAAAATTCCTTTCCATATAGTTAAAGCATAATAATAATAGTAGTTCAGTAGACAAATCTCAACCAATAAGTATTTATGCCAAAACTAATTTAAATTTTGCAAATACTTTTCTTAAACCAATTATGTTTATGTGATTTTTTTTTTTTTATTTCTCCTTCATTATATAGTATATACTCCATCTTTAATTTTATTCACTATTGTATATTGTTGTTAAATAATTTTTATGTTTTGATATTTATGTGTATTTCATAAAAGTTGAAGAAATAAACAGCATGATGCACACATCAATAAAGGATATTGATCCAACTACAAAAAATTGGACAATTAAGATGATAGTTTCTGAAAAGTCAGTTGTACGAACAAGCCCACAAAAACAATTAAAATATCAAAATCTGACGCTTATTGATAAAGAGGTAAACTAATTATTTTCTTCACTAATTTTAAATAATATATTTATCATTTTAATTATTCATTTGCAAATAAAAAAAACAGATTATACCTTAATAATCTCAATGTATTCTTATTTTTGACACAGGGAAATAAAGTACAAGCTACAATTTTTGAGTCTGATATCCACACTTGGGAGGATTCTTTAAATGTTTACCAATCATATTACATCACAAATGCACGTGTTATACAAGCAAATCCACGTTACAAAATTGGAGACCATCCATATTAATGGACGATTAACTCAAAGACCAAAATAGAAGAATTATCAGAAAATGACGACCATGTACAACAACCAAAATATGACATAGTCAATTTCAAAGATTTGGAGCCTTACAAAATGACACCTAAAAACATAGGTAATTTAATTTAAGTTTTGTTATAACAATTAAACTAATTTTTATTGCAGATTCGTTATCGAATCCCTAATATTTGAAATCCAAAAATACAGATCTATTAGCAGTTGTAATAAAAATTAGCCCAGCTAAAGATGTAACGACAATGCATGGAATAAAAACAATCCAAGAAATTTATCTCATTGATAAGAGGTAAGAAGACAACCTAAAATAATTCAATTTTTTAAATACATAAGAAATATATATTTTTATTTAAATATTAACTATTTCAAATTTTCTTAAACTTTAGTTTCAATCCAATTTGTTTAACCATGTGGGGTCAATTTGTCAAATATGATGCCCAAAAAATATCTGAAATTGTCGATGAAAAACCAATCATATTAGCAACAAACATATCTGTCAAATCATACAGAGGTAAGTATTATAAGTCACAATCTTATAAATTATAAAAATATATATATATATACTTTTTCATTAACATTATTTCATTTTGAAAAAGGTTTAACTTTGTCAACAACTTCATCAAATAACTTTACCATAAATCCTGCACTTCCACAAGCAACAACAATGCGAAAATGGTAATTCTTAAATACATATCAATTAGCTTTTAATTAATTAAACCTAATTACATAATAAGATTTTCTAACATTTATCTTTATTTTATTATTATTCAGGGCAGATAAAAATAAATTAAAAATAAGAAGTATCATTGCAAGATCTTGTACATATCCATCTGTCTCCCTATCGTCTGTTGGGATTCGTGAAATTGTTAAGGTTGGAAATATTGCAGATTTGATGAAAAGTTTACAACCAATGGAGGTAAAGTGATTTTTATTATTTTCCAGTAAATTATATTTATACCAACATTTTTACTGACTATTCCAAATAAATTGATGTAGATAGCAAAATTCTGGATTCAAGGAAAAATAATTCTAACAAACTTAGCACAAATATTCTACTACATGTCATGCCCTGCATGTAACTCGGGAACTACAAAAACATACAATGAAAACTTTGTGTGTAAATGTGGAAGTAGATCAATTGCAACACCACGGTGTGTATTAAATAATTTAAACGTTCTAAAAAATGTATCTTCTTAAAATAAACTAATGCTCAAATGAAAATCATATCAATTTCAGTGCCAGGGCATATGCGAAAATCAATGAGAACACTGGAAGTATATCTGTAATTATGTTCGGCCATGTAGCAGAAGAGATGTTGGGTTGCTCTGCAGTACAATTAATGGAACATTCTGAAGAGGTTTGTTGTATTTTAAAAAAAAAAAATTGTATATACTAAACAAATTTCAGTAATATCATTTTTCAACACTAACTTAAACCTATAAAAATAATTTCTCAGGAGAAGAAATAATATATTGAAAGACTAAGCAAAAAATTGTCAACAAAGAGCTGGACAATACAAATTTATGCTGATCCAGAAAAGTTAAAGCAACAACAATATAAGAATTTTAATGTCTACTCTATTCAAGAATTGCAACTAGAGGAAGTAGTTGAATCTTCGTCTTAGTTTATAAATTACCTAACTAAATCTTTTAAATATTAACACAACGTTTTTCTTTTAATACCATGTAATATATTTTCATTATTTCACATATTTAATATTTATTATGGAAATTATATAATTTTTAAATATTTCTGTTTTAAATTGTTTTAAATTCAAACATATATAGTGCAAAACATAACGTGTGCATTGCACGTACATTCTAACTAGTATATATATATATATATATATATATATTTATACCAAGCCTAGTCTCTTCTCAAGCAAGTCTCACAAGTGGATTATTGGAGCCATAGCAAGGCAACATAATAAAATTTGAAATAAACTAAACCTACCAAAAAGATAAGTTTGCATTCCTATTTTTAAGTAAGGGTAATTGTGTAATTTTATTATTATGTTAATTTATTGTACTTGCCATTTTCTTAATTTTTTTAAAATAAGGTCGTTTATTTACGTTAGTATATTTGGGGCTAGAGTAATGATATGTGCACATATAAATTAGACACAACCCCTACACATACAAACGTGTAGGGCTGAGCATCGGTCGGTTTGGACGGATTTTTCATATAATTAAATTTAGGATTCGGTTTTCGGTCCGGATTGGTGCGATAAAAAAACCGACCGACCAAACCAATTAAAGAAAAAAACTGACCGTTTTAGACCGCGGTTTGATCAATTAAACCGACCAAACCGAAGTTCATTTTAAAAATAAAAAAAAATTATATAATTTTTTAGAAAGTTTTAGTTAAAAAAAAACTAAAAATTTTGGATTGTTAGAATTTATTTTTATGTTTTTTTTTTAAAACATAAATACATAGAACATACTTACATTCACAAATTTGAAAGTTTGAAAATATAATTAAAAATCCATAAGCATAACATAACCTCTATATATTTATAAGTTCGGTCGGTTTCGGTTCAAATCGGTCGGTCCATACGGATTTTTCAAACTGATCGAATAGTGGCAGTTTACACCGTTAACGATTTTTTTAGTATTCGGTTTAATTGGTTTAAATTTGTTCGGTATTCAAAAAGTCGGTGTACTCAATTTTATGGCTTTTTTGAATTTTATGCTCAGCACTAGAGCTGTAAATGTGGGCCGCCCGGCCCACATTTTTCGTGCCTCCGGTAAATTCGGGCCGGGCCGAGCCCGGCCCATATTCAATTCGTGCCGTGCTCGTGCCGGCCCATTTTTGAAAGAGTAGGCCCAGCACGGCCCATGGGCCCGGCCCATGGGCCCGGCCCATGTCGTGCCGTGCTCGTGCCGTGTCGGGCCCAAGTCGGGCCGGCCCACTTTCCTTATTTGGGCCGGCCCACTTTTTTTTTGCCAAAAAATGTGAGGATGGAGAATTGAACCCTCCACCTTCTCTTTCACCATCAATGGACTTACTACCAAACCAAATACATTTCTTTGTTTAAATTATAATTTTAGATATTTTTATATACTTTTTAACAATATTTTACACAAAATTATATCAAAGATAATTATTAGAATTTTAATACCTACTAATAAATGCTAAAAATTTATCTAACAAATCTTAAAATAAATTAATATAATTATAAAAATATAAACATTGAAAAAAATAAGACATATATTATCATTTTAATTTATTAATTATTGACAAATAAAAATTTATTATGATTATTAATGTCAAAATATCGGGTTTTTTATCGTGTCGTGCTTTCGGGCTAGTTTGTTCGTGCTTTCGTGTCGTGCCTTCGGGCTTGTCGTGCCGTGCCGTGCTAAGCCCGTGTCGGGCCGTGCCTGGCCCGAGCCCATATTTTTTCATGCCGTGCCTGGCCCAAGCCCATATTTTTTCGTGTCGTGTCGTGCTCGTGCCTCCCGAGCTCGTGCCGGTTTCGTGCCGTGCTCAAAAGCCCGGCCCGTATTTACAGCTCTACTTAGCACTACATCCGTTTGACAAATCACTTATACTAATAGATTATCTTAAATAAATATAATGGTTGAAGTGATTCGCCAGGTAAACGTGCGTAACATCTGTGTGTTCACATTTCAATAGTCTCTGGGGCTATTATTAATTATTACTGTTTACTGTTTAATATTTATAGAACTTATAGTCAATGAAGAAAAAAAAAAAAAAGCAATAAAAAAAAACGGATAACGGTAATGGCTCCTTCCTGGTAAGGAGCGAAACAGAGTAACCATTGGAGTGGATAAGATGTGAAGATTCAAAACAAACCGATTCAAATGCTCCACTCACTGATTCAACTAGTTCCTCCGATGCAACTCCTCAATCTCAGACCTCCGTTTCATCTCTTCCCCAGAGCCCTCAAACCCGCCGCCACCGCCACTGTTTCACTCTCAGACTCGCCTGAGTCGCGTGCCAACCACCACCAACTCGGCCTCTCTCAGACCCTCCAATCCGAAACCCTAGAGCTTCTCGAATGGGGCTCGCTCTGCAAGCAGCTCTCGGTATTCACGTCGACCTCCATGGGCTTCTCAACCGCCCAGAGCGCTGCCATTCCCTTCGGCTGTTCTCGGGAGGAGAGCCAGAAGCTTCTGGACCAAACGGTGGCCGCCACTGCCGTCGTGGAGGCGATGGGTTCTCGACCGTCTGATTTCTCGGCGATCGAGGACGTGTCTGAGGTTTTGAATTCCGCAGCTTCCGGTGAATTGCTTACGATTAAGGAGCTTTGTGCGGTTAGTAGGACGCTTATGGCAGCCAGGGCTTTGTATGAGAAATTGAACGAATTGGCTTCAAGCGATGACTGCAAGGATAGGTATTGGATTAAGATGACCTCTCTCTCTTGATTTTTTTTTAGTATTGTGAAATATGATACCATGTTAAGCTAATGAAAGCTTAAAAAATGATGGATTTGGTGAGATATTTAAAAAATTGGAATGACCTTTTTCTCAATTCTAAAATACATTCTTCCTCAATTCTCCACCTTTTCACCTTTGACCTGCGAATTAGATTCTTTCACTTATTTCAAACTTATTAGGATGATGTGCAATTGTACATATCTATAAAAAATTTCAATTTAATCTTGTGGAGTTAAAATACATACTCACAAATTTCCTGATTCGGCTGATTATTTTAAATTTTACTTTCGATCATGTTGTGTCTAAGCTCATTCATTATATTCATACCAGTTATTTTTAAAGTTGAAACTTCGATCCTAAACTAAAATGCTTTCCCTTCCAATTATTGATATAGTTCAACTTCAATATGATGAGAACTTAATTTTCTTTCAACTTAGTGTCTCAGCCTTTGAAGTTTGAGGGCCTTATTTAAATTTTTCTTTCAAGCATGAGCATTGATGTCTTATGTATCTCTTGATAAGTTTACAGGCATAAATGGTATGATATAGGAGTTTAGTGTGGGTCCTTCGGAATAAATTCTTTTAGAACGTGCTGTAAGTTGTGACGAACAGAGATTTTTGAAATTTTGATTAGAATTGAATTCTAAATTTTTATCTAATTTTATCAAAAACAGGTACTTGCCTCTTCTTGAACTACTCCAGAATTGCAATTTACATGTAGAGCTGGTGCGAAAGTTAGGATTTTGTATAGACAGCAATCTTTCAATCATCATCGATAGAGCTAGTGATGATTTGGAGATTATTAGATCAGAAAGAAAGAGAAACATGGAAAAGCTAGAAGCTTTGTTAAAGAAAGTGTCATCTAAGATTTTTCAGGCTGGTGGCATTGACCGACCTTTGGTTACCAAACGACGGAGTAGGATGTGTGTTGGTGTTAGGGCTTCCCATAGGAATTTGGTTCCAGATGCTGTAGTTCTAGATGCTAGTAGTTCTGGTGCAACATATTTTGTGGAACCCGGGGAGATAGTAGACTTGAATAACATGGAGGTGAGGCTTTCAAGTGCCGAGAAAGCTGAGGAGATAGCCATCTTGAGCATGCTAACATCCGAAATATCAAACTCTAAAAGAGCGATAGAGTATCTTTTAGATAAAGTTTTAGAAGTTGATCTTGCTTTTGCTAGAGCCGGTCATGCTCTGTGGATGAACGGGGTATGCCCAACTTTTTCAGAATTTAGTAAGGACATAGATTCTGGCAGTATAGATGATTCTGTTTCTGTGGATATTGATAAAATACAACATCCATTGCTCCTTGAGTCCTCTCTTAGGAGTTTGTCTGATATTTTTGCATCCAATTCCAATGATGCAGCTTGGTTTAGTGAGGGAAATACTACGAGGACTCAAAGTTCTTTAGATATTGTATCTGAGTATCCTGTGCCAATAGACATCAAAGTCGGATGTGGCACTAGAGTGGTTGTGATCTCAGGACCAAATACTGGAGGTAAAACTGCTTCAATGAAGACTTTGGGTTTGGCATCTCTTATGTCAAAAGCTGGAATGTTTCTTCCAGCTAAAAACCATCCGAAGCTTCCGTGGTTTAATCTTGTTCTAGCAGATATTGGAGATCACCAGGTAGGAGTTTACCTTAATTATGGCAGATAAGTTATTGGTAGTTTAAGTTTTCCATTATAGTCTGACTTTAGTTTTCCACTTGAAGTCTCTGGAACAAAATCTCTCAACTTTTAGTGGACACATATCACAAATCCGTAATATCTTGGATGTGACCTCTGAAGAATCACTTGTTCTCATGGATGAAATTGGAGGTGGAACTGATCCTTCAGAAGGTTTGGCTCTTTCTGCCAGCATCTTGCGGTATCTCATAGATCGTGTTAAATTAGCTGTGGTGACTACCCATTTTGCGGATTTAAGCCGTCTAAAAGAAAAGGATCACAGGTTTGAGAATGCAGCCATGGAATTTTCCCTAGAAACATTACGACCAACTTATCAGATCCTCTGGGGAAGTAGTGGTGATTCAAATTCATTAAATATTGCTAAAACTATTGGTTTTGATCAAAATATCATTGAAAATGCTCATAAATGGATGGAGAAGTTAGTTCCGGAGCAGCAGCAGAAGCGGAAAGGATTGCTGTATCAATCATTGATTGAAGAAAGGGACAGACTGGAAGCTCAGGCTAAAAGAGCTGCATCTCTACATTCGAAAGTCATGCAAATTTATAGTGAGGTACTACTGGTCAAAGGGGTTTTTTCTTGTTCTGGTTCATGAATTTTTTTGCTTCTACATTATTTTCGGTTTATAAAATAATTAAATATTTAAAAGGGCCTAATTTTGTATAGTGTACGAATTTCATTTACAAGACTATGATTCTCATCAAATTGTAGAGCTGATTAGTTGATATAATTAATTACTTTCGAACAATAATCATGCATGCATCTTATAAAAGGAAAATTAGATCCTATGGACCACTTTCTTGCCTAAAGTCATGGCATGGATTTTTATTATGTTGTTTTTTCTTGTTTATTTATGCACTTTTTTTTATTATTTATTTGAAGATCCAAGATGAGACTGAGGATCTTGATAGGCGGGAAACAGCTTTGATGGTAAAGGAAACCTTACAGGTTCAGAAAGAGGTTGAAACTGCAAAATCTCAAATGGAAACTGTACTGCAGGAGTTTGAAGATCAACTCAGAACAGCCAGCCCTGACCAATTCAATCATCTGATCAAGAAATCAGAATCTGCCATTTCATCTATCCTTCAAGTTCGCTGTCCTAGTTATGGCTCTGCCGAGGATAAAGAAAATACCAATTTATATACACCAGAAGTTGGAGAGCAAGTTTATTTGACGGGACTCAGGGATAACATAGGCACTGTAGTGGAAGCTCCAGCTGATGATGAAACAATCCTAGTACAATATGGTAAAATTAAGGTTCGGGTAAAGAAAAGGGACATTAGAGCTATATCTATTCATAACAAGAAAGCCACTACCTGTTCCACCCCACGAGTAAAGAAGCAGGTATGGGCTGCAGAAGTTCTCTCTTTGTTGTTGTTGTTGTATTACTGACTTCTTTTGCATGAGAGGGAATTGGTCCTGGTATGATTTTGCAGTTCCATTTAGCTTTAGGAATTTCCCTACTCTGCTAGAATTTGGGAGTGATAATACCATGACCGAGCCATGCACATATTTTTGCCATTCGTACAATCTGTCAATTCATGCTCATTGTTTTAACTTTGCATTGTTTTGAAACATGGGGGAGATGCTGATGCATGTGACAGTTCAACAAACATGATTTAGTAAATGGAGGTCACAAAGCTAGTGAAGATGCATACTTTGATCATAAGAATGAATAATAGTAGTTTTTTTATTTAACCTTATGGGGTTGCAACTACTGTTTTGCGGCCATTAAATGTCTCGAAACAGATCCAAACTGATTCCTGAATACATCGGTCTAATATTATTGTAGCTTCAACAGAGCAGAGAATTCCAGAGTCCAAGTGGGAACAGCAAAGAAGGAGAGGTTTCTTACAGTCCAGCAGTGCAGACGTCAAAGAACACAGTGGATCTACGTGGCATGCGGGTAGAGGAAGCTTCTTTCCATTTGGATATGGAAATTTCAGCTAGAGAGCCAGGTTCTGTTCTCTTTATCATACACGGTATGGGCACTGGAGCTGTTAAGGACCTTGCCATTGAGACGTTAAGAAACCATCCCCGAGTTGTCGATTATGAACAGGAAAGCTCAATGAACTATGGCTGTACAATTGCATACATCAATTAAAAAGTTGTTTCTGTGAGTTTTGTCTTCATACAAATGAAATCAATACCCTTTCTCCAGGTCATGGTTTTCTCTATATTATGAAAAATAGTTTGATTTTTACTGATTTGTTAGTTATAATGGTAAATAACTTCAGTCTTTTTGTGAAGTATTTAAAGAAAAATTGATTTTTTTTTTCCTGTTTATTATTTTAAATTTATTTTGACTGCTTTGTGATAGACCCTGGTGAGGCAATTTTCCACATAGGCATTAAGGGTAATCATGGTATTTTCTTAGAGAGACTGTAGTGGTATTGGAATTGCTGAGTTGGTTAGTGAAAGGGTTGTATGGGGTATATAGGAAGTGGGAGGGCCAATGAGGGGGTGATGGAAAACTTGTATTGAGTGGAGCATTTGTTGTCTGGGAGAGTTGGCGGTCTCTCGAATACCGGCCATTTTATTATTGTAATATTCTTGCTGTTTCTTTAGTAAAACTCAGACAATTTTATCATCTTCTTCTATTTTTCTTAAAGTTTGTTCTTGTGTATTCTGTATAAATGTAGTGGTCAGGTCACTATCAAAGTCATCTCTTATTTCAATGACTCATTCAGAAGATTTCTTGTAACCGATATTCATCATGGTAGTTTAACTTTAGTCATAGCCTACATACACAGTCTCTCTCTCTCTCTCTCTATATATATATATATATTAATAAATATTTATCTTTCTCGAAAAGCATAATTTGACTGAAAAAGACTAATGGGCAATTGAACTAGAAGCCAAAATTGGTTTTTGCTTCTTGGCATTATACCTGCATCTTACCTTCTTTCTACCATGGTACACGTTTCTCTCCCAAGCAAAACCATAAAGATGCCACATCCATATTCCCAGAGTAATTCTCTTGTAAGCTAGGCTAGCAAATTTCTTTACTTCTTACTTCTTCATATAAAATTCATCTTGTCTTGAGGTCATCTGGGGTTGTTCCTGAAGGCATTTCTGAAAAAAAAAAATGTTAGCTGTTTTTGAAAAATCAATCTCAAACCCACCTGAAGAGCTGAGCCTGCCTTCAGTGGGTTTGGAGAACTCCATGACCAGAGAAAAAATCTTGCAGACTTTTCGGTCATCTTCGACAGATGCCACAGTTTACAATCTTACAAATGGGAATTTCATGGCTTTGTCTCATGATGGCACTACCTATTCTCACCCAAGGTACTGAGTTGTAGTATATATTTATTATTTTTCATTCTTATAAAATTATATAAATAGCGGATACCTTGTTTTTTGCATGTATATGCATATCAGGTCTATTGTTGTGTTGGATGATGTATTTTGCATTTTTATTGGAACTTTGGTGAACACTTCAGATCTCAGACGCCATTATGGGCTCCCAAGACAATCAACAGAAGCCATAGTTGTGGTTGAAGCTTATAAGGCCCTGAGAGACAGAGCTCCCTACCCAATTGATCAAATCATTAAAGATCTCCAAGGAAAGTTTGCTTTCATTCTCTTTGATGCAACCTCTGGTACCCTTTTTGCATCCAGGGCCAGTTCAACTTCAACAATATAAGCTTTCATAATTTTTACTTTTCTCCAAAAATGTTTAACCTTAAAGCAAACAAGTATGAGAATACATTTGTGAAAATAGACATTTTTTTAATATTATTTTGCAAAATGGCTTTCTTTTGATTATTTTCTGCAAAGTGGTCTTCCAAACAGGATGTAAGATATCTAGTGTATCAGGAATGTTACTTTGCAAAGAACTATGAAAATAATGCTATTTCGCCGAACACCCTTTGTTAATTAACTACAAACTAATTAATGTGATTAGGACCGTAATGGAAGCGTTGAACTTCATTGGGGGTTGGCAGGTGATGGGTCCTTAGTCTGCTCCAACCATGCCAATATCGTCAAAGAAGCTTGTGGCAAATCTTAAATTTCAACTAATTTAATAATGCAGGGTGTAATGTACCAGGGATGGAGCCACTCTTGACTATGTGTAGGCTCAAGCCTATACTGAAATATTAAAAAAATAGGCATAACCATAAATATATGTATATAATATTTAATTATTGAGTCTATATTTACTTGCCTCCTCACTTTCTAAATTGCCAAACTCATAACTCATCTTAAGAGCATATTAGTACGTAGTACATTAATTAGATTAAGGTAAATGTATATATAAATTATTGTGTTTTAAAATTATAATTAAATTTATATATATTGTCATATTATTAAAATTTGAAAAATATGATAAAAAGATATTGCAAAAATATAAAAGATTAATCAATTTCTAGTTATAATAGGGATGAATTATAAAGTTAACCTATGTGGATTTAACGTAAATTCTCAATATTTTGAAAATAACAAGAATTAAGAACATTAATTTCAAATTATTTTGAAAAATTGTGATGAAGTTCAACAAGCATACATACTAAAAGTTCTTTATAAACCTTATCTCAAGACATTTCCATTGATAAAATGTAGAATTCAATCAAGAGCATTAAATAATGTTTGGTTAGAGGAATTTTAAAATTGATACTATTATAGTAGAGAAAATATTATTTTCTATGATTATTTTGAAGAATCAATTGTAAAATAAAATAGAAGTTTAATATATTGTTTACTTGTGTACATTGAAATATACATTTTTTTTTATTTCTTGACAATAAAGTAATCATCCAATGATTTCAAAAAATAAATATTCGTAAATGTAAATTTTAGTTTATTTTTATGACAATGTTTTTTTTTTCTTTAAATGAACATATATATGAATATTTGAAAAGATAAATTTAGTACTAAAATATATTAATTGTGAATTAATTTTTTGTTCAAGCCATCACTGAGTATAATTTCTAGCTTCGTGACTATACAATATATTTAGTTTGAATTGGTGGTCACAGTGTAGTTAATTAGTAATGTATATGAAAGCAATGCAGGGTATTCAGAAATGGAAGTGGGCTGTTAAGCTTTGATCATCCACTGAATAAGGTGAGAGCAATTGCACTTCAAGATGACCGTGGAAACATCTGTGGAGTGAGTTTTCTGATGGACTTGTACACTCGCATCCACAGCATTCCACGCACTGGCAGTGCTTCTAATTGGGCCGATCAGGATCACAACGATCACGATCACAATGATCCTGATCACAATCACGATCATGATGGTCAGATCAAATTAGACCTCACTTCTTAGTCCCCTTTCTATAATATATCTAGACTTATGTACTAGTATTTGAAATAACACAAACATTATTGGCCTAAAGCTTTTGAAGGTTAATAATATTTATAGGAACTGAATGATGTCGAGTAATAAAATTTGCAATACAAAATTATTAATTGAAAACTATGTTGTTAACTACTAAATTTTAGTTTTATGTACACATTGTTTTCTTATAATTTTTATTTTATTTTATGAATGAACGAGACAATCTTCTGATGTGACATCATTGGGATTCAATATCATATAGATGTGTGTGTATATAAAGTATGAAAGGCATGTGACACTTGTTTTAAAGAAAGTAAAATAATAACGAGTAAAATCTTATTACATGTAAAGCAACAACTGAATATAAAGAGTTTTATTAATTGAGCCATATAATACAAACCACACCCAGTTCACAGGCTTATTAATTATTCTTCATTTATAGCTTCTTCTTCATCTTCTCCTTCTCAACTAGTTGAACTTAATTCCCCTACTTCTCCACTTGATCACCACCCTTCTTATCCTTTCTTCCATCTTCATTCTTATTCTTATCTTCATCAAACGACTTGTCGTTGGATGAACTAGTACTACCACTAGTTGGCTTCTTAGTCTTTAGCTGACCAAAGGAATAATAAAGAACCTTCCCAAAATCACAGTTTTCTATATTAGCTTGGCATTCAGCTGGCAATGGAGCACATATCAGAGGAGGAGCATTGTCATCGCTGCCCTCTATGGTGGCACCACCGAAACCAACCCTATTCCCAATAACAACTCCCGGATCAGTCTGTCCAATGATCACTGGTTGAGGCCACGACACCACTGGAGGCAATGGCAATGGCAATGGCAACACAGGCATTGGCGGCAGTGTGGCTGAGATTTCTCCTTCGAAGCTTACATCATTCGGCTTCATCAGCACCGGCATTTGCTCATCATAACCACCACCATGTTGATGCTGATGAGGAGTGGCAGTAGTAGTTGTGGGGATTACACGAGCAGAGCAAAGTAGTAGTGATTGGAAGGCTATGATTGTGATGAGTAATAAGGCTAGAAAAGTAGTACCACATTTTGGTGCTGCCATATTGTAATATTACTATAATTTTACGTACTAAGTTTTATAGTGTATGAAATGTATATGTTATGATTGATAAAATTTATAGTAATAAGGGGTTTATATATATAGATGAGTGATTATGATCATGGATATGATGAGGAGTTTGTTTTGGAAGGTTGAAACAAGAAAAGGGTTTCATGCATTTTCTCGTATCATCTTGTTTATGTGATCAAAGACTTGCGTGTGTGCATGCCCTTCTCTTAAAAAATAAATACCAATTACTTTGAAAGAAAGCAATTATTTATTTAGTTTCTTTCGAAATATAATCTCATTTAAGTAATTTTATACGCCACACACACATATATATATACTAGATACAAATAACGTGCGATGCACGTTTCTGTAGTTTTATTTATAGAATTTATTAATTATTTTTTATTAAATTTATATTAATGTTGTTTACCTAAAAATGGCTCCTGATGACGTGACAAAAATTCATTACACGTGTTTGGCACGTGGCAGCGTCAAAATGAAGGAATGTTGTTCGATAATCGACTAGGTGTTCCTTGCATCATCAGATCTCGTGATTAGATGCGACCAATCTGGTTGCATGCTTCGGTTTATTTCTTTTAAAGATATGTAATCTTATAATAACTACATTTATTATTTTCTCTTTATTGTCTTGATACGCTGATATTAAGGATAATTAAGGCCCATTGGCCCATGTAACTTTCTTGAGCCTATAAATATGAATGAGAAGGCTCAAGGAATGGATTTTTGAACCTTGAATCTGAATACTCATAGAAATAATATAGTGTGATTATCCACCGAAAAGTTGTAATTCTCCTAAGGTTGGTGAAACTCAAGAACCCTAGTTCTTTGATCACGGCATTAGGATTCAACATTAATAATAACACTAAGTGGACATAGGTTATTACTACACCGTTGGGGCCAAACCACTATAAACCATTTGTGTCACCTCTTTACCATTTGATTCTACTCTTGATTTTTGTTTATTTCATTGTTGTTATTTTGACTCCGTGTCGTTGGCCAAATCAAGAGTCAACAAATGTTATATAAATTTCAAATAAATATCCTATTTTAATTAAATAATTTTTTTTAAGCTTATGTTTGTTATAGTTTATGAATTTGGGAATGACAACAAGAGATTATATATTATATGTTTAATGTAATATTAAATATTATACGTGAGTTTTAAATTTAAGTTTCTTGCTAGTTTTAAAAAAAAAACAATTTGTTGATAATTGATAGTAGATTATATTATATGTTTAATATGATATTATTCTAATAAGTGAGTTTAAGTTTAATTCATTTTTATTTAAGTTATAAAACGTATGATTTTATTATTTTTAAATAATTAAAATATCTAAAAAATATCATATTTTAATTTGTTTAATTATTTATTATTTTTAAATAATTATCATTGTAAAATATCTCAAAAATATCATTTTTTAATTTGTTTAATTATTTATTATTTTTAAATAATTATCATTGTAAAATATCTCAAAAAATCTTATTTTAATTTTTTTAATTATTTATTTTATTTTATTTAAGTTCAAGTGATGTTTACAAACTACCGTTAAATATAAGAATATTCTATTAAATATAATAATATTCTGTTAAAGTTAACATTAAAAAATAAATAAAAAACTGTTAAAACCAAGAATTTCCGTTATCTACACACTTATTATATATAAGAGATACTAGATACAAGTAATGTGCAATATGCACGTTTGTTTAGTTTTATTTATAGAATTTATTAATTATTTTTATTAAATTTATATTAATGTCATATAAATTTTGAAATAAATATCCTATTTTAATTAAATAATTTATTTATTTTTGTTTAAGTTTATTCTAGTTTTTGAATTTGAGAGTGACAAAAAGAGATTATATATTATATATTTAATGTAATATTAAATATAATACGTGTATTTTAAATTTAAGTTTTTTGTTATTTTTTTTAAAAGCAATTTGTTGCTAATTTACAGTAGATTATATTATATGTTTAATATGATATTATTTTAATAAGTGAGTTTTAGTTTAATTAAATTTTATTTAAGTTATAAAAATTATGATTTTATTATTTTTAAATAATTATCATTGTAAAATATCTCAAAATATCATATTTTAATTTGTTTAATTATTTATTATTTGAAAATAATTATCATTGTAAAATATCTTATTTTAATTTGTTTAATTATCTATTATTTTTAAATAATTATCATTGTAAAAAATCTTAAAAATATCCTATTTTAATTTTTTAATTATTTATTTTATTTTTGTGGATGCTCAAAATTTCATGCTTGTGAAAGACCCAAAGTGCATACTCAAGTCCCTTAAACGCCTAAGTATAGGCCCTACAGGGGGCATCTCACGAGGGCCTCGCGCCCAGCCACCAGCCTCGCGCGAGGCACCTCGCGTGGGCCTCATGCCCAGCCGCCCCGCCCCACCCCGCCCCGCTGGAGGCGTCTCGCGAAGGCCACGCCTCGCTGAGAGCGTCTCGCGTGCCACGACTCCAGCGTGCCCAGCAGCCAACAGCCTTGCGAGGGCCTCACGCGCCTAGCCGCGCCTCGCTGAGAGCGTCTTGCGTGCCACGGCTCCAGCGTGCCTAGCAGCAAGCAGCCTCGCGAGGGCCTAGCGCGCCTATCCGCGCCTCGCTGAGAGGCGTCTCGCGTGCCACGTCTCGGCGTGCCCAGCAACCTCGCGAGGGGCATCTCGCGAGGGCCTCGCGCCCTAGGCCACGCCTCGCTGAGGGCGTCTTGCGTGCCACATCTTGGCGTGCCCAGCAGCCTCGCGAGGGCCTCGCGCCCCAGGCCACGCCTCGCTGAGGGAGTCTCGCGTGCCATGTCTCGGCGTGCCCAGCAGCCTCGCGAGGGGCGTCTTGCGAGGGCCTTGCGCCCCAGGCCACGCCTCGCTGAGGGCGTCTCGCGTGCCATGTCTTGGCGTGCCCAGCAGCCAGCAACCTCGCGAGGGGAATCTCGCGAGGGACTTGCGTCCCTAGCCGCGCCTCGCGTGAGGGTGTGCCACCTAGATGCTTTGCCTCACGAGAGGCATCTCGCGAAGGGCCTCGCGCCCTTCTAGCCACTCCTCGATGGAGGCGTCTCGCGGAGGCTTGCATCACGCCTCCTCTTAGTACACTCAATCCTACGAGGCCTCATCCGCACCACTAGGGGTCACCTCCCCAAAATTGGCCTCACAAGAGGGGTTCTATCTTGCCCCTTAAGATTAGCGCCACTTACTGGACACCGCTCTTACCGTGAGTCCAACAAGAGGTAACATCATGGATCTCTCCAACGCACCAATAAGGGTGCGTTGGAGGTGCCTCGCAGCGATTCACACCAAGTTAGAAGAAGTACGGACACTAAGCCCATGTCAGACAAGTAGTGGCCGTACAAGCAAAGTACTTGTTACGGTCCACACCAGACAACCTCTGACACTCGTATTCAGTAAGTAGTGGAGACATCCCCACGGATTCTGACCATGTACTGGAGCCGACACCACTACCCCTAAAACCACTCTCCTGCTAGTGTACCAATGTACTATCTGGTCCCCTGGACCACCATGTATCAAGGGCCATTAGAGCCCACTATAAAAGTAATCCCACTTCCACTTGGAGGGGGGTTGGAAAAAACACTATAGCACTACACCATAAGAAATATAAATTCAGTTCACCATTTTCCTTCTGCAAGTGTTCTTGGAGTTTCCAATTAGATCTTTGAAGTTTTTCTTTTGATAATCTCTACATTCCTATTTTTCTAACTTAACTTGGTTGACGAGTTCTCACCGTCAACAGTTTGGCGCCGTCTGTGGGAAGGATAGATTGCAAGTCACTGTTCTTCCGTCGATTCCAATAAGAAAAAATGTCGCGACGTTCGAAACGGTTGAGAGAGCCGCGCGAGGTGGAAGTCCACCTTGACGGAGATCAGCTAAAAGCCTCCATGAGGGATCCTCCTCCACCTGCAAACATGGAGGCCCCAAGGGAGCCTGAGGCGCCCAGAGATGAAAGGGAGGCCTCGTCCCCGGCAGTCCCACCTAAGGAGGATCGCCCAAGGTCGGCGGCTGCCCCAGCAAGGGGCGCCGATGAGTTCCTGCCTCCAAAGCCGCCGCAGGTGCCAAACCCCGGTCGGCAGGATCCAGGCCCATCAAAGCGCCGGGCTGACAGCACCCTCGGGTCCACTCCATCAGCTCGAGCTCGAAGTCTCAATTCTACGAAGATGAGATACGAGAACTATTATATTTTAATATAATGTTTGATTGATTAAATAAGTGTTACAAAAAGTGATTATTTAATCTAGTGGGGGAATGTTATATTATTTCATATAATATAATATTAGATTAAATAATGTGACAAAATGTGATTTGTCACACCTTGTAACATATTATTGAGAGTCACAAAATTGGACTAATGTGTGTGCCCAAATGTGACATATTTTGGAGTTACAAAATCAGTTACAAATTTGTAACTCCCAAATATTACCCAATAATGTGTATATTTTATGTTACACATTTGAGATTGGATTTCATAAAGTCATGATGATATATGACTGTTGGAGACATGTTTTTAACTCCCAATAGGTGTTTGGAGGTTACAAAATCATGTGGGAAAGGATTTGGGACGTTTTGGAAAAATGAATTTTTTGTGCTGAAAATGGCCTGTGGCCGCGGCCTGGGGGACAGAAGCCAGTGGCCGCGGCCACTGAAAAGTCCTGGCCGCGGCCAGTGAGGCTGACAGCCTATGTGAATTTTCAGTTTTTTCCAAATTGAACGGTTCTAACATCCCAAATAACTCCCAAATCTCCATTTTAATTCCATAAACATCCAATTAAACATTGGTAACAGCCATGAGGGTTGGTGGAATTTGAAATTCAAAGGGGTATCTCAAACTCTATAAATAGGAGCCTAATGCTCACTTGTAAGACAACACCATTTTCCATCCACAAAGCACTTGGCTGGAAAATACACCAAAAGGCTTAATAATTCCAGAGAGCTATTTCCTAGAGAGATCCCTTAGTGCTTAGAGAATAGGGGGAAATAAGCTTTTGGAAAAAGGTCTTGAACCTTGTTCAAGTTGGTGATCCCCACTACTCTACACTTTGGTTGTGTGAGAGTTTGTTTGTGTTTTCATTCTTTTGTTCTTCTTATCTACTTGTATTATTATAGCATTGAGTTTGTAATATTCTTCTTCTACATCTTTCTATTTACTTGTATTTTGAGCAATTGAGTTGTAATATTTATTTAATCAATATTATCTTGTCCATTGTATTTTTGCATAGAGTTGTATTTGGTTTTTCCATAATTCCATTGAGCAATAATATATATTCTCTAACAAGAACTTCATCGCAAGAATTAGAGGCTAAAAACCACCCTGGAAAACATGCAAGAGGTGCTAAATGGGTTGTTGCAAGGGAGATCAAACGTGACACTCCCTAAGTGGAAAGAGAGAGACTAGAGGGGGGTCGAAACCACCGTCCCAGTAGATGATGGAAATACCCGACTCTCCACTAGTAACACCCCCCGAATGAAGCAGCGCAAATGTCCCGGACGACCGAAATAGCCCCAGAAGCCAGAGCCGAAGACCAATGCTGCCCCTCATAAAGATGACGAGGTCACCTCAAGGAGAACGCCCTCAGATTTACGAGAGGAACTCAACAAAAAGAGGGTGGGTAAAAGGACCACACCCCCTATGGCACCCCGAGAAGGCAAAGGAAAGGGGGATCCTAACCCGTCCGCTTTGAGAGACTCCCTAAGCCAGAGGAGGCAGGACCTGGACACAGAAATGAGGAGCATGCGAAGCAAAATCGTCACCGCTTCCGGAGGTCAAGCCTTTGAGGAAGAGTTCGATCATGAGTCACCCTTCATCAAGGAGATCCAAGCCATCCAGCTCCCAGCCAACTTTAAGGAGCCCCATATGACCCCCTACGAAGGAAGCACAGATCCAAAATTGTTGGAAAAACTTATACAGGATCTTTATTTATTTTCATGTATATCTAATATTAAACAAATTAATACGAGATAGCCTAAAACATGTTTCTAAAATTGAATTCAAGAGAAACAAAGAATAGAATACTTACAGTATACGCAGCGGAATTAAAGAGTCCTTCCTTCAGTTTCTCTAACTCTTGTATCCTCTCTGTCGCAGAGTATTATCAAGAAACTGAACCGATCTTCTATTTTCTTCACAATCTTCCAATGTATCCTTAGAACCACTTAGACTAGTGTGGGAAATTCTCAACACATGAGATAAATATAGAGAGAAGAAGAGAAAATAACAAAGAGGTTTAGAAAAGGACTTGTGTTTAGAGAGAATCTAAAACTATCAGAAAATCTGACTTGTGACTTATCAAACTTCTGTTTTGACTTCTCAGAAATCTTAACTGATGACTTCTCTCTAAGCACTCCTTTTATAGACTCAATTAGGTCATTTAATTTAATTAAAAAATCAATAAAATAATAGCTATTTTGAAGCCCTAGGTCGAAATTATCATGGGCTATAGGCCGTGAAATTTCCCATTTGATTATAAGCCCATTGGACTTGAAATCAAGGCCTGTATTATTTTCTATTGATTTAATTAATTAAATAATTATTTAAATCCTTTATCAAATTAATTATTTATAATTTGAACCTTGATTTAAACTTATTTATTAATTTAGATACAAATTTATCTTAATTAAAAAATCTGCCATAATTTCTCTTTTCTTCTCAAAATTACACAACTCTGTGAAACTATCCAAAATTGACCTGGTCAACTTTAATAATTCTAATTGATGATTAAATCAATTAATTGAGACTATCTAGATGATTTTATCCAAGGTACAATGGGGACCATGGGCCTATGAAATCAAGCTCCAATAAGTTATCATAAATCTAACAAATAAATTTACTAACTTATTAATTCCTCGTGACTCCACTATAGACTCGGAATTGCACTCTTGAATTCATAGAACGCTCTATAACAAATATAGATACGCTATTAATTATCCATTGTTACAACCATAATTGTCACTCAATCCTCTATAGACGGTCTACAATGAGATAGGACTAAAATACCGTTTTACCCCTTATTGTATTTTATCCTTAAAACACTTAGTTCCTTGTAAATGATATTTCAGTAAACTAATTTAATTACTGAAATGAGATCTCTATCATTTAACACCTTGAACCAAACTAAAAGGAAACCATCGTTTCACTTCTTCATCAGAAGCTATAGAAGTTCATATCTATGATTAACACTCCCACTCAATTATACTACCGAGTTCCCAAGATGTAAGTATGGGCTAGTCCGTAGGGTAAGCTGGTAACGAACAAGTCAAAGAACTCAAATAATACAATCAGTTAGAATACTAACCACTCAGAATTGAGATTGAATTGACCTATGGTCAACTATATGATATGAATAGAATATATAATAACAGTATGTTTACTTATCTTATCAACTGTCAATATCGGTCCTGTCCGATGTAACAAATACATCCGATCTTATCTACTTTGCTAATGTTCTGGAAAGAACATAACACTATAATGTGAAAGTAGATCATATCGTAGATTGGCAAGTCAGTGTAAATCCAATGCACTGACTAATCTTAGGACTAACTTATTTTGAACATATAATCATATTTATATTCCACTGTGATTACGTCACTATAAATAAGATTAGCTATATGCTCGGGATTTAATAGAAGTTTATATTAAACAAATAATCATGAAAATAAAACATCTGAGCAAAGTGATTGACCAAGTCAAAAAATGATTTCTATTCTTTTATTGATAATAAAATGAGATTACAAAGAATTTGGGTTTTAATTAGGGCATAAAACCCCAACTTTAAGGAGCCCCATATGACCCCCTACGAAGGAAGCACAGATCCAAAATACCATTTGGATGCATTTAACAATCTGATGAAACTGAGGGGAATTAGTAGCGGGGCCAAATATCACTGCTTCGCTGTCAGATTGAAAGGACCTGCGTACAAATGGTTCAAAAGACTTAGACCGGGGTCCATCAGATCCTGGCAACAGTTTTCCGATGAATTCCTCCAGCAGCACCATGCCGTGCGGGACTACACAATGCCAGGCACCATCCTCGCCAATGTGAAGCAAGGAGAAAATGAGAGTCTAAAGAGCTACATTCACAGGTTCAATATGGAGGCAGCTAAAGTAGGGAGCTTGACCTGCCGAGAGCTAAAAATGGCCATCACAGCTGTGTCCTGCAACACAATCATATAGGGCCCTGCCCTGCATACAAGCTCTACAGGAACAATAGTTTTCTTACCTGTGTCCCGAGCTTTCCAAGCACCGATGTCCCGAGCACAGTCCCCTAATTTGAGCCTCATCGAAACCCTAGTCACAACACATTAACAATATTCATCCATCAAGTTCTAATCCATTAAATAACTTCGAGCCATAATTCTAATCTCCGGGACCTTGAATTCTATCAATCCGGGTGATAAAATCCATCCCGAGCATTAACCTTTGAGTTCCCAAGCCAAACACACTTTAAAGCTCAAAATTGCACTAAGAGACGCGGCCCCATAAAGCCATCCCGCGGCCCGCCCCCAAAATAGAGAGCAACCCCAACTCAGGGCAGGCGCGCCGCGGCCCTAGCTAGGGCATGTCGCGACCCGCCCTCCTTCCTGGCCACCAATGTGCTTTAGAGGGCTGCGGCTTAGCAAGAACAATGCCACAGCCCGACCCTTCGAACCCAGAAAAATCCTCCATTTTTGTCACGAAAACCCATCCAATTAACCCCAAAATCAACCCAACAACTCAAGCTAACCATCACAGAAGTTATATCATGAACTCAGCAACAAAACCTAACAATAATTCTAGCTCAAAACCTCATCAAACTCAAGAATGATCCATCACCAACACACATGCAAAACTCTAACATCTCAGCAGAAAACCAGCCGCAATTCAACACAACTCAACATATTAAAAAGCTTACCTTGAGCAGAAGTGATTCCCTAAATCAGTTCCCTAAGCTCCAAGCCTCTAGCTCCCAAAATCCTAGCTGAAATTCCTTAGTCTTTGATTAAATTTCACCAAGAGTTCTCCAAGCTTCCAAAGGAGAGAAAACTTCAAGAGGGGTAAGTTTCTACAAGTTTCTGAGTGTTTCTTGAATTATGTTTTATTTAACTTAAGCTTCTAAGGTTACCTCAAAGCTCGGGGTGCCAAAAACGTCCCCGAGGGCAAAATGGTAAATTTCCCCAATATTCCCTCCTAAACATTCTAATCTCAAATATATCTCCAAATATTTATTTCCGTAACCCGATAACCCCATAAAACATCTAATACCCGAAATACCCATTGACTCGTCCCGAGTCAGATTCTCAACCCCGTTGTGACTTTCTAGCTAACAGCTCACAAGGACTGTCTCGGATCGTGCTACACAGATATATCACAAGTATATCGCATTTATCTCATTTATCACATTTATGCCCTCAACAAGCTAAAATTACAAACATGCCCCTAATATCAAAACGGGGCCCACATGCATATTTAATTCAACTAAACATGCATCTCTAATCACATATTCACATAAATTCACATATTATAGCAATAATTCACTTATTGCCCTCCAGGCACGCTAATCAAGGCCCTAGGTCTTATTAGCAAATTTGGGTCATTACAGAATCTGAAGCCGAAGGATTGAATCTGAAGTTGAAGGATTGAATTTGAAGCCTTTGTCGACGGTGATGGGGAAGAAGAAAACCAGAGCATTAAGAAAAAAGAAAGGACACCCAAAAGAGTGTAGGGATGAGAACGAGATTCCCTTTTACGGTGAGTATTTAATGTTTACTTTTTATTCTTTTTGATTTTGTATTGGGTCAGTTTTTGGGAAGGAGAAGATGGAGAGGAAAGAATGAATCTTGCAGAGCTTTGTCCTCACAAAATGTGGTTTTTTTGTTGTTGTATAAAATGGGTTTGGTCAAAGGAATCTTAGATAGTGTTTTTTTGGAGTTTTCTGTAGTGGTTTGTTAGGTCGATTGGGGTGTGTGGGGTGCGTGGGGTCTGTTGTGTATTGGTGCGTGTGTGTGTTTGACTTTGCTTGATAACAAGTACTAAAAGCAGGTTTGAAAGCATATTTTGGGACCACCCAAACTTTAGTTATTCAGTAATTGTCACATTAAATGTTTTTTTGATCTAAAATTGTCACATTAAATGTTGTTGTATTTTGCAGACCCAAATTCAGGAATCTTCACTCTAAAAGTGTGTCACAGTGGACAACTCAAGCATGTAGCTAACATTCCAACCTACCTTGGTGGGTGTTATACCCAAAAAATAGGAAGGTGCATTCTAGGAGAGTTAAGGGGAATGGTCCTAGGAGACCCCAAGGAGGATGTGGTCCTAGGAGATCCCAAGGGTGTGTAGGAGGTAAGCCTCCCAAGGTTTTCTAAGTGTTGGCTCGAACGTGTCCAAGGTAAATAGCTAAGGAGGAGGAGTCTCATGCAAGAGAATGGAGACTTAGATTTTGATAAGGAGAGCCTATACAATGTTCGATCGGACATGTTTGGGAGATGCTAAAGGAGGTTGCCTCAATGTTGTCCAAGGTGAGGTGCCAAGGAGGTTGCCTCGGACCACCTTGGTCCGAGGAGAAGCCAAGGAGATTGGTTCAAGGAGGAACATGGCATGCTAGAGGAGAGTGCATGTTAGAGGAGAGAAGTGCATCTCCTACCACCATGCACGTTCAACCCACCAAAAACATGTCCTACCACCATGCATATCCTACCACCATGCATGTTCAACCAGCACTTGCATGGGTAGTGAGTAGGAGGTGGACCAACTAGCTAGAGGAGACTAAGTCAGACACAACTCCAACAACGTACGCGGGAATCTCTCATTCTTCCCACAAATGAGGAGTTTGTTACATTTCGAATTTTGAATGTTTATTTGTAATATAAATGTAATAAATATAATAAAATATCCCTATTATAAGGGGATATCAGTTGAGGATCCCAGGCCTATAAATAGAGAGCTTATGGGATGAGAGAAGGGCTTCTTCTGCTTCTTCTTTCTAGAGAGAGAAAATTGGGTCTGTCTATTCTAGAGAGAGAAAGTGCTGAAATTAGAGAGAATACTTGTATTTTCACAATCTGTACTGAAGAAACTCAGTTGGCTCAGTCCATCTGATCTTGAGTATAGATTTATAAATCACAACTCTAAGTGGATTAGGCTATTACCGACAATCGGGGCTGAACCACTATAAAAATCTCGTGTGTTCTTTATTTTCTTTATTGTACCGTCTGTGTCGTTTTTATTTCTCTTGAAGGCTTGTCGCTATTGACGTTCTCACGTCGTTGGCTAAAAACGCAATCAACAGTGGGGTTACTAATTAATACATTTCCAAGATGTGGATAGCATGAGCATGTTTGAGCTATATCAGATTGCTAGAGATTTAGGTTTCACAAATCCATAGGAGATTGCTTTTTATTTTAAGTGTGTTAATGGAATGTGTAACTACTGATGTAGTTTTACTTGAGAAGATTGAGGATTGTGTGAAGAGATGCAATGTTGTGGAATGTTTTTTTTTGTCAACTAGAAGTGACTGAAACTCAAGCTTCAGTAGTAACTGGTGTGAATGAGGATGTTGAAATTGATTTAGGTGCTCAAAATGATGCTAGAAATGGGGTGAATGATGATGTTGAAACTGTTTTAGGTGCTGAAAATGATACTCGGGTTAATGTGAATGGAGATGTTGAAACAGATTTAGGTGAGGAAATAGCAACACAATCTGATGGGGCTATATTGAATGAAGATGCATGTGGGAGTAAGCTTGGTTTTGATGGGCTTGGTTTGGGAGATGTAAGTAGGCCTGGTTTGGATGAGGATGTCACTGAATCTGGGCCTGTTTTAAATGAGGATAAGACTGAACATGGGCCTGTTTTGGATGAGGATGTGACCAAATCTAGGCCTGTTTTGGATGAGCAAAATGCTACTGAAAATGAACAGTCAAGTGAAGACAACGATTATGGTGTAGATCCAGAGTATGCACAAAGTGAAGATGACTTAGATGTGGGGGAGGCAGCTGAAAACCACTTGAAATGATTAGGGAAAAAGCCTATAGACATTGACATAGGAGATGTGGGTATACAATATTCTGACAGTGACTTTGTTCCACAAGATAGTTCAAGTGAGGATGAAGATGAGAATGATGAGGAGATTGAGGGGATCCACAAACCAAACAAAATGTACAGAAAAACCAAGCTGCTAGAGCTTCCTCAGTTTAGGGCTTCAATTAACATGGAAAAACCAGTGTTGAAGCTCGGGTTATCATTTCCAAATGGGGCAGTTTTTAAGCAAGCAATTAGGGAGTATGCAATCCAAAATGGAAAGGACATTTTTTTAAAGAAGAATGACCCTCATAGGATTAGGGCTCAATGTAAAGGTGTTGGCTGTTCATGGGTTTGTTTTGCATCGAAGATTGATGACACCACTACATTTGTCATCAAAACCTATAATGATGAACACAAATGTGCTAGAAAGAATACAAATAGATTTGCAACTTCTAGATGGTTCAGTCGGAAGTACATGAATGAGTTCAAGATGAATGACAAGTGGGGAATCTCTTCTTTCATGCACAAGGTTAGTAAGGACAATGTCATTGAGATTACATGGGACAAAGCTTATAGAGCTTGGCTGATGGCAACTAGAGCAATTGAAGGGAGCTATGAAGAGCAGTATGCTTCTCTTTGGAATTATGCAGAGGAGATTAAGTGAACCAATAGGGGTTCAACTGTTGAGTTTTTGATAGAAGTTGGTGAGAATGGTAAGCCACATTTCAAGAGGATGTATATTTGCTATGCTGGATTAAAAGCAGGTTTCAATGAGGGTTGTAGACCTTTAATTGGGTTGGATGGCTGCCACATTAAAGGTGTACATCCAGGACAACTTTTAACAACAGTTGGAATAGATGGGAATAACCAAATGTATCCTATAGCATTTGTTGTTGTTGAGATAGAAAATAAGGATTCATGGAGCTTGTTTCTGGACCTATTGAAGGTGAACTTAAAAATTGAAAACTCAAACCATTGGAGCTTTATTACAGACAACCAAACAGGTTTAGAGCAAGCCTTGAAGGGTTTGTGGGATGAGGGTGTACCTAAGGCCAAGCACAGGCATTGTGCAAGGCATCTAGAGAAGAATTTCAACAAAGTTTTCAGGGATAAAACATTGAAAGACCTTTTATGGAAAGCTGCAAGAGAGGTAACTATTAGGAGATTCGAAGCTGTGATGTTGGAGATCAAATCAATTATTGATGAGGAAGCATACAACTGGTTATTGGCTACATGTCCACATCACTGGAGTATATCACACTTTAGGACTCAACCTAAGTGTGATATACTTGTAAATAACATGTGTGAGGGATTCAATGGTACAAAGTCAATATTGGCAACCAGAGATAGACCAATATTGTTGATGTTGGAGCGTATTAGGATGTACATGATGCAAAGGCTCACTAAAAATAGGCATTCAGTTATAATGTGGGAGTCTAACATTGCACCAAGGGTCGCAACTGTTCTTGAAAAGAACAAGTTAGAAGCTGGAAGTCACATTCCCACCAAAGGGAGTGAATTCATGTACCAGGTGATGAACATGTACGGGGGCATGTACTCTGTCGATTTGGAAAATTGGGTCTGCTATTGTAGAAGATAGGAACTCACTGGTATTCCATGTAGCCATGTTATTGCTGCTATTTGGCATAAAAGGGAGGATCCAATGACATATGTCTCCAAATGGTATACCAAGGAATACTACATGAAGGCATACGCTCAGCAAATTTTTCCAATTAGGAATCAAGATGAGTGGCCTAGAAGTGGCAAGGTTGGAATGATTAAGCCAATTGGGAAGACTCAACTTGGTAGGCCTAAGAAAAGCATAAGAGTTGAACTTGATGAGTTGGCTCCACCAACATCCAAGAAATTGAAACGAAGATATGTGAGAATGAGATGTTCTGGCTGTGGTGCAGTGGGCCACAACTTCAGAACTTGTGCTAGAAATAACTTCAATTCGGTAAGTTACTATTGTATTATTTGCATTTTGTTTGAAGGATAATGTTTGCTTGTTTTTGGATTGATAAAAAAGATTTGTTTTGGTAGGGAAAAGATAACCCCCCAGCTGATCCTGGTACTTACGATAGAAATAGCAGTCAGCCAGAAAATGCTTCAGTGAGTTCAGCAACAAATCTGAGTGCTCTACAAGGAATAATGCCACCACCTCAGGTATCTCCTAACAACTTCAAATAATGCTCACTGATTTATGTTATCTGGTTTTTATCATTTAAGCTACCTGATTTGTCTATCTTATTTTGTAGCAAGTTTCATTCAACCCACCCCGGCAAGGTAGCAACACAATTGCAACGAGGACCAAACATATTTAGTCAAGGCGGTATCTGATTTTTTGATTGACAAGCAGTGTATTGGATAAGTTTAGAGTTGAAAGTCAATTGCTATGTCTGCTTATGTCTTTGCTATGTCTGCTTTTGTCTCTGTTTTTTGATTAGTCCCATGCTCACTGAATATTATTTCAATGTATTTGAGCAAGGTTGTAAATTTGTTTTAGGATCACTAATGTACTTGAGCAAGGTTGTAAATCACCAATGTACTTGAGCAAGGTTGTATATCTGATTTAGGATCACATTTTGTACACCAGATACTAGTTTACTGAATGAAAATGTTGGCTCAATTTTTACATTATTTTTCTGGTTGTATTATGCTATTGGAAACCTTTTTTTAATCAAATTTCATTACAATTAAGCAACTATATAACTACTAGATATCTCATAATCAATAAAAACACATCACAAATATATATGCTGCCAAATATATAAGATCCAATCAAATACATATACCATAAATGATGTTTTTCTTGATTTCTTCAACACAGTTACATTTTTTTCAGTTAAAACAACAACACAACAATTACATTTCACCATAATGCCAAGTACAAAACAAAAGATAAAAGTACAACAAAAATACAGAGACCAGTTTTGACATCCTCCATCAACATCAAATTTTTTCCAATTTGTTCATCTCTTTTCTCAACAAAAATATGTTGTTGCAAAAGATTGCCTTCGATCTCCTTTACTTTTTTAAACAACCCATTATCACAATTATGTCTTTCACCACTAGGAGGGTCTGTCCAATGAATAAAGCCACAACCATCTCTCTCATTTCTCTGTAAATAAAATACAGAGTTAGATGAGTTTTGATGGCTGTCGTATACCACACAAATTTAACAATAATTTTTCTTTCAATACTTTCAATTATTTCAGTATAATAGCAAATACAGGTCGAACCCACGAGGACTATCGTTCACTTTATTGTTCAAGAATTAAGACTAAAACTTAAAAGGGGATTTTGATTTTTTTTTATGCAAAATTAAATAACATAAATTAGAAAGCAAAATAAAGATTTGGATTACGATATTAAAAAGCAGTTAAAGGTTAATCTCCACCCTCGACAATCATTCCTAATCACTAATAATAAATATTATTCCAATTTCTCAATTAAACTATTAACCCCGCAGATAACGCTAAAGCAGACAATTATCCCAGTCTCCCTATTATAAGTAATCAAGGCGAAGCGCTCAATAATTAACTCTTTTATCTAAGCAATAAATCTATGAAGCATACAATCTATTTAACTTAGATAAAGCATGAAGTTCTATGGAAACAAGTTAATCTAGGCAATAAATTAATGAAGCATATAATTCATTTAACCTAGGTTCTATTTTTCATCACAATCAACAATTCTTTTGACTTAACTATCAATTGCAATTTATCACACACACTTAGAATCCTAAACTATTAGGTGAGTAGTAATTCTAAGATGACAATTGAACAATGTAAAACTTTAATTAGTTGGCCACCTAACAAGAAATTACAAGATTCATAACATTCAATTGGAAAAATGGAAACAATCTAATATTGAGAGAAATTGAAGAACAATATTCATTATTAATAATCAAGAATTCATGTCTTGGGTTTTGAATTAACCCTTAACCTAAAAAGAATCTACTCCATAATTGTAATCATAATCACAAACATAATTATAATTAAAATTAAAGAGATAAAGGGAAGAAAAGAAACTAGATGGATGAACAAGATTGTTGTCGCGTTGTAGTCTTCTCTCCAGCCCCTTCTGAGTCTCTTTTTCTCTCTAAACCGTAATCAAAACTTAATCTAAAATTAACCCTAATAATTATTTATAGTCTCAATTAAATTCTAATTAAAAAGAAATAAAAAATCTGAAAACGACGTCGCGAGCCGCGGCCTAGAACAAAACTGTGCCTAAATCTGTCCCTCAGGCAGCGGCCTGAAATTTTCGCGCAGCGGCCTGAGTTTTACGCGCAGCGGCCTGTCTGGAAGAAAAATCCTGAAAGTGCAATTTCCACTTAAAGTGCCGCGGCTTGAGTTTTATGAGCCGCGGCCTACCTCGAAATTCTTCAATTCTTGATCTTACAAAGCTTCCACGTCGCCACCACTTCCACAATTCAATCCCAAAAGCTTTGAATACTCCTAAAACTTTATTTTAACTACACTTGCCATCAAAATGTTAGATTTATCATCATAAAACGCAACGTAGAAAATATGTTGTAGAATCACGAAACTTAGTGAAAAATATTAAAAATGCTATCATAACACCATCCAAGCATAGAAAAACTTAACAAATATTAATACAAAAATGACCTTATCAAGTTTAAGCCAATCATAATCAAGAAAAATAATTGAAACAACAAACCTTGTGTCTTGGGCAGCCATAGAACCTTCTCCCAGAATTGTATACAGTCCACGTTATGCCTAGTACGGCCTCACATCCACAACGACAAATAGGGGGACTCCCTTGAACTTCTCCATACCTTTTCCCCCTAGAATATGCCATTTATGATGCTTGATGAACACAAGTGCAGAATGGATAATTAAACCTAGAGTTTGAAGAGAAGAAAATCATGAAGAAGAGGGAAGAGGAAAGAAAATAATGGTAGGCTTAGGTGTATTAATTTTACTTTCAATTTTTCAACCACTATACACACGTATTATGCCACATCACCGAGTAAACGACATAACTGAACGGAATGCTCATAAATTACTAACGTTAAAAGTTCAGGGGGAATTTAAAACATCGCGAATCATTCGGGGGCACTTTCATACAGATGTTATAGTTCGGAGGGAAAAATGCTATTTATTCTTAAAAAAATAAAAAATCGTTAAAACCAATAATTTCCGTCATCTACACACTTATTATATAGAATTAGAAGATATATATGAGGATGAAACAAAACGAAAATTTAAATGATTGTAATGATCATATAAAATGTGTATTGCAAAGATTGTTCCAACTATTTTTTTTGTTTTGTTTTTTTTTTTTATTAGAAGTTTTTAGATATGATGTTTTAGGTTTGGTTATCGGTGTTTGTTTTGGTTTTCCTATTTACTTTCTTGGATTTTCCTTGTGTGAGATTTGACAGTATTTATCTTTGGTTTTTTCCTTCGCTTTTAATCTTGAATAGTTAACGATTATTATGACTTTGGTTTGTATGCCGTGTTACGCTGAGTCTACTGATATTTGTCACCACTTATTTGTTCTTTGGATATCGTTGTGACTTATTAGATAGAGAGTTGTTGTACATGATTTGTCTGCTGCTTGTTAGGAGAATTCCTCTAATAAAAAAAAGAAAAATTTACTCTTTATTACATGTTCCTATTATTTTTTTGGGGGACAAATGATCAAATACTCATTGATAAAATTATTAAAATACAATGGTCATAATACAAGGTAGATATTCTTCCAAACAGACAACTTGGTTTTCTATCTCACACGCTCCTATTATCATCATTAGATAAATATATATTTTTAAAATTGACATAAAAAAGAGAAAACTTGTGTAATATTTTGGTGAACAATTTAATATTACTCCAATGAATATAAATCACACTTGCGAAGAGAGACAACTTTTCATTCATGTGGCACATAACTTAAACAAAGAGTTATACTTTTTGGTCCACAACCCTTGGTACTAGTTATAACTTATGGCACAAACCTAATATAAGATAATATATATTTTCAAATCTGATTTAATAACTGAAATTAAAACATTAATTATACATGATAATGTATATATAATTATCATAAATATAAAATGAAGACATTGTAACTCATCTTAAGCACATGATAATGAAAAATTTATAAATATAAGAGTGGTTATATGGACACTTTCACGCATTTCTTCATAAAAATTGAAAAATAATATATCGTTACTTTCTCTATATTCTCTTTATTTTATATAATAAAACAGCTAACTAATCAGAATTTAAAATATATATAATTTTTAGTTTCCAAACATCATTTTAAAATTATTATGTTTGAATAAAAACCAATCACCCCTAAGGTTGTATTCTTTTTGTTTAAAAAGAAAATAGAAGTGGGAGAAATATTTACAAAAATATTAAAAATGGTAGTTTTGGAAACATCTAAAAAAATTACGATAAATCTAACAAATAAAGCGGTCGGCCCAAAATATAAATTACTTGGCCCATTAAAAACTTGCTTCGGAAGGGAAAAGGCGCGTGGGGTCAGACAAAAGAATCAGAGATTTAAAACTCTTTCTCACTCTCTCCTTCTTCCTCCTTTCCTTTCCACCATTACTACTCCTTCAAACACCATTCCTTTCATCCAAATTCATACACTTTATCCAATACCCATTTCCCTCTCCCTCACGGTACTCTCACTCTTTCCCTCATTCAATCCAGATTCTTTTTCAGGTAACTCAACTCTCCATTTGAAGTTGTTTTGTTTTCTCTGATTTCGTTGCAACTTTGTTAGAGACAATGCTCGTAATGCCTTTTTCTTAATTCTATTGTTACTTTGTTGGATTTGAGATTTGGGTTTGGTTTGTTTGTTCAAGATTCTCTTTATCTTCCCTTGTAGTTTCAGTATCGGTTTCATTAAGTAAAGAAAAGAAGAAGAAATTTTGTTTGGGCGGCGGGATTGTATTAGTTTCTGTTTGATTGTGCTAGTGAACGTTGAATGTTGGTATCAATTGTTTGGTCTTCATTTCTGAGATTATTGCTTGACATGTAGCAATTGTTAAATTTGTTAAAATTCTAACGGGTTTTTTCTTTCTTTTCTTTGATTTCCTCTGTTTTTGTCAACTTGGGTATTCATTCTTTGCATATTTTGCATCTTGCAGGTTGAAGCAGAAGAGCGGCCTGAGATTTTAGAGGCTTATTTGATTTCGGCTGTGCCATTCTTTGTCTTCTCAGAGGTATGGTTCTTGGTACTCTTAAGTCAGATTTTGTTATGGGAATTTAGTAATGTGAGTTATGGCTAAATAATAATATGTGTAGATCGTATTGTGTGTGTCTGATAAAGTATAACACTTTCTTACTTAAGCTGCATACTTAAATTATTGCTCTGTCAGTCAAATAACTTGTCAAAAAAGAAACTTTTTGGTTCTGTCTGACAGTTTTGGTTTTATCATGCAGTGGCTGAAAAGGGTCTTAATTTCTTCTCCTTCTGCTTTTGGTGGGGGGTATGTGATAGTGATAACTGATAATTTCTGTTCAAATGGGGAAGAGTCGGGGGGATATGAAGACCATATGATCCTTAAAAAATGGCATGAGCTTTATATCTTTCTGAAATAACATTCTTGTGTCACTTTCATTTTTACCCTCTATGATCATTTGTTTTAGCAGATTTTATTACATGGAGTATGCCTAATTGAGTCATAGAACTAAGCTAAGATATTACTGTAATGGACTCAAGTCATAATGAATCTACAAAAAGTGTTTTTTTTTTTTAAATGTAGAATTATAATTTGAATTGGATAAATTTTTGCTTGAGAACTATAGTTTATTTAGGGATAGTTTCTTCCTTCTACATACTTGTTTGTCTTCCTTTTTCTTTTCTTTTGTTCAGCATTAACCCTTTGCTCCATTGTAGAGGAGGGGGAGGGTGTAGAATATCATGTGTGGCTTGCTTTGTTCTCATGTAAAACAAATGTTCTTTTTTGTTAGGCTGGTAAAGCTGTTGATGCACCAGAGGGAGCAGATCCATCTAGTTTGGCAAATAAAGTAGCCAAAGTTGCTGGTCCATAAATCCCGGAAACCTGCTGCTACAGTTAAGTCTTGGGATGGCTGCAGGACCCACTGTCATTGAAGCTGTAAAAGAGTTTGCAAAGGAAAATGGATCTTTCCATATGAAGAACCAAGGAAAATCTGATGTTAATGGGAAAGCGAGAGGGAAGGCAGATTTGGCCTATGGGTTTTTCAGCAAAGAGCAGGGTAGCTCGTCTTCTTCTTGTTCAGTTGCAGTCGATGGGGAAGAGAGAGGGAGTGAATATTCTTTAGAATCATTATTTGTTAATGTCTCAGATCGTTCAAAGAATCGTTCTGCTTCTGTTGGTACTGTCTCGAGCATTATTGGCAAGGATTACTTAAAGACTACACAATCCAAACAAGGATATGGCAACACAAACAAATCAATGAAACTAAACTCAAAGGTGTTGCCAGTATCTGAACCTTTGGTAAAAGAAGTTAAGTTAAATTCTGGAAAGGATGATAGAGTGCATAACGAAATGGAGGAGTTTCTGTTCCACATGCTTGGAGATGGATTTCAGTTAGATAGGGATGTGATTCGACAAGTTCTTGGTAATTATTTTGTTTGGGCTGGTTGATCTGTCTTCCTCCTTTTTTTTTATTGCAGTTAATAATTAGGTCAAATGTTTAAAATTACACATTTCTTTTTTAATATTTTATTTCTTTCTACAAATTAGTTCAACAAACAAGGTTGATGCTAAGTGCCTATACTTCACCTTAGATGGAGATTAAATTTAGTTTAGTTTAAATCTAGTAAGAGAAAATAAATTAATTTTAAAACCATTTATATATAATTTGGAGACTGAAATGCCTTTTGAAAACTTTGATACCAAGCAACCATTTACTTTCTACCAAGTTCGGGTATATAACCTTAAACAATTTTGGTGTACTTAATTATTGTCTAGTTTTCTGATTTGATTTGGGATTTTAGTTTGAATAATGTTGATCTATACTTTTACAAAGTTAATCGGGTTTTATGTTGAACTTGCAGATGCTTGTGGGTATGATATGCCAAAGGTACACAAAAATTATTGCTAACTTAAGTTTTTGTGTATTTCCCTTTATTTATATTTTTAATTTCATTAAGAAGCTTTTTTTTCTTAATTTTTTTTATTCAGAGTATGGAGAAACTACTTGATATGTCCATGGTAGCCTTGGACAAAAAGAGCGAATCTCTTAGTGGCTCTACCGACAAGGTTGGTATGATTCTCACATAGGGGAACAAAGTGGCATACAAGATTGTACATGGATTCTTTTCTTCATTACAAAAGATAACACTTCAATGATGTTATTAAAATATACAAACGAGGCTGTGTTTATGTATGTACAAATCTGTATCTTTATGATTGCAGGCATGGTTATACGTACGCACACACAAAATTACATATTTATATATTATTCTCAGTCTCATTTGAGTTGGTTCCTCAGTATACAGGCTTGCATTCAAAAGCTGAATTTCCTTCACATCAGCGGGAGTGCACAAGATATTCCAGGGGGTATGTCTTTTCATCTTTTGTTTAGCTTTCAATCATCTTTCTCATAGTTTCCTAATTTGAGGTGTGATAGGGGGATGCCGATTAATTAGCTGTGTTTGTACAGTACTGAGGATACAGCATCAAACTCAAGTGAAGATTTATCTGCCGTAGAAAAGCAGAAAAATAATCTGGAAAGGGATATTCTGACTTCTTTATTTTGTGCTTCTGATGCTAAGAATGATTCTGTGCTACCTAAAGTAAGAGTTAAGGCAGCAGCGAAGTCGCGGGGCATATTTGGAGATGCTGTGAAGGAACCTCTACGGGACTCTGTAGTAGAACAAAATATAACTGAAGTTCACCCAAAAAAACAGGACGAGTATGGTATGCTTAACATTATTTATTTATAATAAGAGATTTTGCCTTTTTAATCTCTATGGAGTGCAGAGGCTTTTAAGTCAAGGGGGTTAGGTGCAGTGTTTGTTCAGCAATGTATGAATCACTTCTACGAGTATATGTTAAGTATGTCTGTGGCTGGTATTTATGTAATGGGTTTGTTTTGGTTTGATTTTTATATGTTTTGCAGATCAAGATGAGGAAAGGTTCCAGGCTCTTCGCCAAGGTGTGAAGGAGAATAACGAAATGATGAAGCACTATTATAAATCTGTATGTGGCTTTTCATGGCCTCTCTTACATATGTAACATGCTATCGTCTATCTAACCACGTCAGAAAACATACAATGTAGATTTTTTTTAATAGCTTTATAAGTTTGAACTGATGTAATTTTTTGGTTAGGCTGTGGAAGCATGGACAAAGGGAGATCATGTTCTATTTGAGAAACTGAAAGAGCAGGTATGTTGTTATTTGCTATCAAACTTGATTGGATTAAGACTTGTGGTAAGTGTGGTAACAGAGTTATGACTTATGTTCTCATTTGGCAGGGTCAATTTTACCACGAAAAGGCTTTTGAAGCATATGAGGAGTCCAGTCAAATGATTCTTGAAACCAAGTCAGTATCTACTCATATGATCCTTTTCTTCTCTGTCCACTTTTTTTTTTTAATTTCATTTTTTTCCTTTATGTGGAGAGAAGTGTGGAGGCAGAAGATGACATGCTGCAGGACTTGAGTGATTATGATGCCAAGGGGGCAATACGGCTTTTGAAGGATCTTCTTTCGTCACTTTCAGGCATTTCATGTTAGTCTTTGGTTTTCTGCTCATTTCATTTGTTGGGTTATTGTTTGTTAACTGGAGTAATAATATTCGTAAAGAAATATCTTGTTCTTCAGCTATCCAATATCTCAAGCTGATCATAGATGCGAACGGGAAAGAAGACAGCTCCAAAGGACTTCGTAGAAGACGGGTAAGGATAGTTCTTTATGGACTAAATTTCGATGCACCAAATGAGACATTCTGAAGTGATACAGGAAATTATTTGATTAAAAAGGTTAAAGCAATGAGTTTATAATGTGTTGGGTTTGTGTTTTCATCAACAACGGAACAGGTTTTGAAGCTATTAGAGAAAGAATCCATCGAGTGGGTGGAGGGAGAGAGTGCTGGAACAATTCGTATCCGGTTGGATAGCATCAACCCTAAGCGTTTGAGCTTTGTCAAAAAGTAATTACCCTTGTTCTTGATCTTGGAATCAATTAGAGTGAGTGGTTTCTCAAACTTGTTTTGATGATTGGAGTTTGGAGCTGAGATAATTAAGAGTGTCTTATTAACTATGTGTTAAATTGCACGGTGGGAAAACTGCTATCTCGTGTAAAAAAGTGTCTAGCCTAGCGTTGAGATAATTATTACTCTATTTTGGACACTCCAAATCTTATATCCCACTACTGACTGATTAAAATATTTTTTATGCAAGTTTATTGATGTAAAAACACAATATATTATTATTACATTGCCTTGGAGCGAGTGAAATGTGAATTTAATTTTAGACTTGTGATGGAAAATGGTTTTTCTCTCCACAATTACTTTTATATTATTGTAGAATTATAGAAAAACGGAAAAAAGGTAGAATAAGAATCCATTTTGGAAATTAATTTAAATTTTTGACGCTTGATATAATTTAGAATTCCCTCCTACAGCTTTTTTTCACTGGATTTTGCTCTTAGGCCAAACTCTTCCTAAAGGTACATTAGAACTGGTAATTGCATCATCAGTAAATATGTAATGAGGCTATTCTTTTCTTTTTCATTATTCTAGCTATTACATTGAAATATATATATATATATATATTATTATGCGGTACAAAAAATCAAAATTATTGTTATACATGCCTAAATTAGTTTTCTTTTTTACAGTAGACATTTTAATAAATTGATATATTTTAATAAATAATTTTTTTTAATAATTAAAAAGGGGATTGCTTGTCTTATTAAGACACTCAATGGGTGACTTTGTCATGGAACTAGTATGTGTCATGATTTCTTGGTGATGGTGAATGACCTTATCGTCACCCCCTTAATACCATAAAAATACAAAATAAGAAATCAAACTATGGTTCTTTTCTAAAAATAATTAAATAAATTATATATATCTCGGAGTTTTTTTTTTCTTTCATTTATTACTTATAATTATTATATGGAGTATTGTTATGGGGCATATGTAGTGCTAACACCATGTAACATTTATTATATTTCTATAAGTAATTAAGTTTAATATGAATTTAACATTTTAAATTAGAATTTTTTTCCCTCCAATATTACATTTTGCCACCCCAATTAAAATGCCAAGTACAGATTGCAGATTGTGGACACTTTGACACCAAAAGAAGAGGCTTCATCTGGGTTTTGTGATTGATTATGAATTTGATAAAAAAAAATACAAATCAAAGAAAAAGAATGGGCGAAGTGAAATATATATTGAAGAGCCCAAGGTTTTGAACTATATATGTATTAAACCACATTTATACAAATGTGATTATATATGGCTGTTATGGGTGATAGCAATATTCTATTATATATATGGGTCCCAAGCATGGCAACTAGCAGCTAAAGAATATATTGTATGTACTAATTACAAACTCAATAGAATCATAATAATAAAAAGGTTGCAAGCTTAAGCATATTTGGTAATGATAAAGTAGTCATTCTTGAATACATCCCAATCAGATTGGCACATAAATTTCAAAACCACGTTACACCAAACCATGTTCCATTCCAATTCCATGCATATACATATATCTCTCTTTCAAACCCTAACCCTAATATTGTTTTCATTCTATTCTAGCAACAATGACAGTAATATTAGAGAACGGACTCATTCGATTCTTCTTTAAAGAGAAATGAAGAGAGTATTCGTGTAACGTCCAAAATTACCTAATAAGACTTAGGACCTTGATTAGGGGGCCAGGATGACAAATTATAGAAATTATGTGATATATATTTGTATCAATACGTGATTATGTGAGTTATATTATAATATGACTTGATATGCATGATTATGTGTGTTAAATATGCATGTGGGCCAATTTCTGATTAAAATGACAATTTTCGTAATTTGGCCTGTTATGGGTATATTTGGCATATATGGATATATGTGTGTGACCACATTAATATGTGGATATATTTGGGTTACTCTGCACGAGACGGGGAGCAAGCTAGTGGGAAAGTCACAATGGGACCCATACTTGGCTCAGTGTGAGTCAAGGGATATATTGGGTATTTAGTACAATACTGGGTAATGAGAATGAGTATTTGATGATATATTGGGAGTTAGTGAGATCAGGAGGGAAGTTTGACTATTTTTACCCTCAGAGACATTTTTGGGACCCTGAGCATTGGGATTTGTTTGAGGTTAATTAAGCTCGAAGTAACCTATCAGAAACATAAAAAGAATGTTTAGTACGTTCTCTCTCTCTCTCTCGGTATCCCTTTTAACCATTCGTTGCATTTTCGAAGGAAACTCGAGTTTTAGGACTCGGATTCAAGCAAGGATCGAGTCATAACGATTATAGGAAAGCTTATAAGCTTATTAGCTGGAGGATTTAGCGAGAAACGAAATATCAGAGGTAATTTAAGCTTTGAATTTTCGAGTTCCCATTTCCTGAAATTTCTTAAGTTTTTGTACGCCCTGATATTCAGCCCGGGTCTTTTATGCAGCTCGAGTACAGATGGCTAGCTAAGAACAGTACTAAAGGATCTACAAGTTGACATCTCCTCTGCGAAGGCAGTGCGATTCCCCAGGTGATAACACGAGCTGAGGAATATGAACCATTAAGGCACGATCTGGAGATAGATATAAAGCATAGCCTCCTGGGCGCGAGCTGGCATTATGTTCAGGTCGTGGTACTCTGACAATCTTCCATATCCAGGAGTCTTTATAAACCTGAATACGTTATTTATAAATGTGCGTGGTCAGACAGTACATGTCTGTTATCCCTGAATTCTCGGACACGTAACATAAACGTGCCCGATCAAACATCACATGTCCGATTATGCCAGACGACCCTGTTAGATTAGCTTATATAGGATCTTTATTTATTTTCATGTATATCTAATATTAAACAAATTAATGCGAGATAGCCTAAAACATGTTTCTAAAATTGAATTCAAAGAGAAACAAAGAATAGAATACTTACAGTATACACAGTGGAATTAAAGAGTGTTGGGGTTTTATGCCCTAATTAAAACTCAAATTCTTTGTAATCTCATTTTATTATCAATAAAAGAATAGAAATCATTTTTTTGACTTGGTTAATCACTTTGCTCACATGTTTTATTTTCATGATTATTTGTTTAATATAAACTTCTATTAAATCCTGAGCATATAGCTAATCTCATTTATAGTGACGTCATCACAGTAGAATATAAATATGATTATATGTTCAAAATAAGTTAGTCCTAAGATTAGTCAGTGCACAGGATTTACACTGACTTGCCAATCTACGATATGATCTACTTACACATTACAGTGTTATGTTCTTTCCAGGACATTAGCAAAGTAGATAAGATTGGATGTATTTGTTACATCGGACTGGACCGATATTGACAGTTGATAAGATAAGTAAACATACTGTTATTATCTATTCTAGTCATATCACATAGTTGATCATAGGTCAATTCAATCTCAATTCTGAGTGGTTAGTATTCTAACTGATTGTATTATTTGAGTTCTTTGACTTGTTTGTTACCAACTTACCCTACGGACTAGCCCATACTTACATCTTGGGAACTCGGTAGTATAATTGAGTGGGAGTGTTAATCATAGATATGAACATCTATAGCTTCTGATGAAGAAGTGAAACGATGGTTTCCTTTTAGTTTAGTTCAAGGTGTTAAATGATAGAGATCTCATTTCAGTAATTAAATTAGTTTACTGAAATATCATTTACAAGGAACTAAGTGTTTTAAGGATAAAATACAATGAGGGGTAAAACAGTATTTTAGTCCTATCTCATTGTAGACCGTCCATAGAGGATTGAGTGACAATTATGGTTGTAACAATGGATAATTAATAGCGTATCTATATTTGTTATAGAGCGTTCTATGAATTCAAGAGTGCAATTCCGAGTCTATAGTGGAGTCACGAGGAATTAATAAGTTAGTAAATTTATTTGTTAGATTTATGATAAGTTATTGGAGCTTGATTTCATAGGCCCATGGTCCCCATTGTACATTGGATAAAATTATCTAGATAGTCTCAATTAATTGATTTAATCATCAATTATAATTATCAAAGTTGACCAGGTCAATTTTGGATAGTTTCACAGAGTTGTGTAATTTTGAGAAGAAAAGAGAAATTATGGCATATTTATTAATTAAGAGAAATTGGTATCTAAATTAATAAATAAGTTTAAATCAAGGTTCAAATTATAAATAATTAATTTGATAAAGGATTTAAATAATTATTTAATTAATTAAATCAATAGAAAATAATACAGGCCTTGATTTTAAGTCCAATGTGCTTATAATCAAATGAGAAATTTCACGGGCCAATAGCCCATGATAATTTCGACCTAGGGCTTCAAAATGGCTATTATTTTATTGATTTTTTAATTAAATTAAATGACCTAATTGAGTCTATAAAATGAGTACTTAGAGAGAAGATTTCAGAGACGACAGATAAGTCACAAGTCAGATTTTGTGATAGTTTTAGATTCTCTCTAAACACAAGTCATTTTCTAAGCCACTTTGTTATTTTCTCTTCTTCTCTCTATATCTATCTCATGTGTTGAGAATTGCCCACACTAGTCTAGGTGGTTCTAAGGATACATTGGAAGATTGTGAAGAAAATAGAAGATTGGTTCAGTTTCTTGATAATACTCTGCGACAGAGAGGATACAAGAGTTAGAGAAACTGAAGGAAAGACTCTTTAATTCCGCTGCGTATACTGTAAGTATTCTATTCTTTGTTTCTCTTTAAATTCAATTTTAGAAACATGTTTTAGGCTATCTCGTATTAATTTGTTTAATATTAGATATACATGAAAATAAATAAAGATCCTGTATAAGCTAATCCAACAAATAGTCCTTCCTTCAGTTTCTCTAACTCTTGTATCCTCTCTGTCGCAGAGTATTATCAAGAAATTGAACCGATCTTCTATTTTCTTCACAATCTTCCAATGTATCCTTAGAACCACCTAGACTAGTGTGGGAAATTCTCAAGATATGAGATAGATATAGAGAGAAGAAGAGAAAATAACAAAGAGGCTTAGAAAAAGACTTGTGTTTAGAGAGAATCTAAAACTATCAGAAAATCTGACTTGTGACTTATGTTTTGACTTCTCTCTAAGCACTCATTTTATAGACTCAATTAGGCCATTTAATTTAATTAAAAATAAATAAAATAATAGCCATTTTGAAGCCCTAGGTCGAAATTATCATGGGCTATAGGCTCGTAAAATTTCCCATTTGATTATAAGCCCATTGGACTTAAAATCAAGGCCTGTATTATTTTCTATTGATTTAATTAATTAAATAATTATTTAAATCCTTTATCAAATTAATTATTTATAATTTGAACCTTGATTTAAACTTATTTATTAATTTAGATACCAATTTATCTTAATTAAAAAATCTGCCATAATTTCTCTTTTCTTCTCAAAATTACACAACTCTGTGAAATTATCCAAAATTGACCTGATCAACTTTGATAATTCTAATTGATAATTAAATCAATTAATTGAGACTATCTAGATGATTTTATCCAAGGTACAATGTGGACCATGGGCCTATGAAATCAAGCTCTAATAAGTTATCATAAATCTAACAAATAAATTTACTAACTTATTAATTCCTCGTGACTCCACTATAGACTCGGAATTGCACTCTTGAATTCATAGAACGCTCTATAACAAATATAGATACGCTATTAATTATCCATTGTTACAACCATAATTGTCACTCAATCCTCTATGGACGGTCTACAATGAGATAGGACTAAAATACCGTTTTACCCCTCATTGTATTTTATCCTTAAAACACTTAGTTCCTTGTAAATGATATTTCAGTAAACTAATTTAATTATTGAAATGAGATCTCTATCATTTAACACCTTGAACCAAACTAAAAGGAAACCATCGTTTCACTTCTTCATCAGAAGCTATAGATGTTCATATCTATGATTAACACTCCCACTCAATTATACTACCGAGTTCCCAAGATGTAAGTATGGGCTAGTCCGTAGGGTAAGCTGGTAACAAACAAGTCAAAGAACTCAAATAATACAATCAGTTAGAATACTAACCACTCAAAATTGAGATTGAATTGACCTATGGTCAACTATGTGATATGACTAGAATAGATAATAACAATATGTTTACTTATCTTATCAACTGTCAATATCGGTCCAGTCCGATGTAACAAATACATCCAATCTTATCTACTTTGCTAATGTCCTGGAAAGAACATAACACTGTAATGTGTAAGTAGATCATATCGTAGATTGGCAAGTCAGTGTAAATCCTGTGCACTGACTAATCTTATGACTAACTTATTTTGAACATATAATCATATTTATATTCCACTGTGATGACGTAACTATAAATAAGATTAGCTATATGCTCGGGATTTAATAGAAGTTTATATTAAACAAATAATCATGAAAATAAAACATGTGAGCAAAGTGATTAACCAAGTCAAAAAAATGATTTCTATTCTTTTATTGATAATAAAATGAGATTACAAAGAATTTGGGTTTTAATTAGGGCATAAAACCCTAACAGACCCACGATCAATTTTACCTAATGATTAGAGCATACCTTAATATATATTGTAATATTCATCATTTGTGCAAGACAGGTCACAAATAGGATGGGTATTCACGTGATGACCCCTACACCTTTCCTGGGATGCTTCTTCTATAAATACCAAGACCTTGGATAGAAAAAAGGGTTGGGTTTTCTCTGTGTAATGCAAATACTCTGTCAAAATATAGAGAGATATACAGTAATAATATCGACTCGTGGACTAGGGGAATGAACCACGTAAAAAGGAACGAGTGTTCTTAAAATTTCCTTAACATCCTTAGCTGTTATTATTCTTATTACGGTTTATCCTTAAGCACTAGTTTATTCAGCTAATTTCTTAATACACTGTTGGCGAAAAACCGCGTCAACAGTTTTGAATTTGGATTTTATGTTTTGAGGAGTTTTTGAATGGTTTGAAACTTGAGTTTTGATGGTTTTGGGCCATTGAGATGATTGAGAAATTTGTTTTTGAGATTTGGGTATGTTTGGATAGGTTTTTGGAAGGATTTGAAATGAGAAAGTGGAGGTTTTTGGGCTGTGTTCGTGGTTGGGCCGCGACCCTTTTCTTGTGCGCTGCGACCTAGTCTTGAAAAAAAAGGAAGAATTGGCTGGTGGGAGCACCTTGGGTCGCGACACCTTTTAGGCAGACCGCGGCTCGTGACACAAGCAGAGAGGGGTTTAGCCCTTGTTCTTGAGCATGCCGCGGCTCGGGTTTTTGGGGCCGCGGCCTAAAAGGGCAGTTTTGGCCAAAATGGGTTTTTAGTTATGGGAACTTAAACCTAAGGGCTCGGGATCAATCTTACTACCCGGTTTGGTAGGATTCGACGTCCCGGAGGCTATGACTCGGTTTGAAAGCCTGTGTTTACTCGTTTTGATGAGGTTCTATATTATGGTTGTGACTAGGTTATCGCTAGGGGCTCAGAATCAAGATCGTGCTCGAGGGTCGTTTATTGGTAACTTGTGCTTGGACCAAAGGTAAGAAAATTGCATCTAGTATGTGATACATGTGATTATGGCATGGCCTAAATGTTGAATAAAGAATTGATCAGAGCTTGAGTCTCTGTAAATGTGCATGATTATTATTATGCTTGTGATTCCGAATTGTTGAAGAGGAACATGAATAGGGCATGAACACCTGAGTATGTGTATGATTATGATTATGCTTATGATGGTTGATTAAGCATGCTGAATGCTTTGTATCTGGATATTTGACATATGATATATGCCTGTTTGCATTATCTTATTGAGAAAGGCTTGAATTATTAGTCAAGGACGGAAATAGCGCGCTGAGCGCTGATCGTTATGGTTATACTTAACCAGGAGCGCATCATACACTTGACCAACCTATTGGTCGGGGAAAACTCAACGTCAGGTACGCTGGATCAGCTCCAAAGTTGGTTATACAGAGGATAGGGCTAAGGGACCCGAGGTGACTTATTAGTCCCATATTCTAGCATTGAATTATCAGTCAAGGACGACATTAGCACAGTGAGTGTTGGTTGTAAAGCATTGGCTTATTAGCCAAGGACGACATTAGCACAGGGAGTGCTGCTCGTAAAGCATTGACTTATTAGTCAAGGATGACATTAGCACGCTAAGTGCTGGTCGTAAGGCATTGACTAATTAGTCAAGCATGGAAATAGCGCAGGGCGCTGGTTCATATGGTTTAGCCTAACTAGGAGCGCATCATATGCTTGACTGATCTATTGGTCGGAGAAAACTTAGTGCCGAGTACACTAAATCAGATCCAAAGCTGGTTATACAGAGGACAGGGCAAAGGACCCCAGGTTGACTCTATGGTCATCTATTCAAGGAAAAGGATCCTAGGTTGACTCTATGGTCATCTATTCAAGGAAAAGAACCTTGGGTTGACTCTATGGTCATCTGATTAGGGCTGCAAGCCCCAGAATGATTCCATAATAATTTATTTGTACCTGTACGCATGCATGAGTAGGGTTATTGTAACGCCCTGTTAATTAGGGTCCGTTACCATGTGTGTTTAAAATTTGTGTTTGGACTCGCTAAACGAGTCATTTGGACTAAACATGTGATTAAACCACCAAGGGCTTAGGTATTTAAAATTTTGGTCAAGTCATAAACATTTTCTGTTAAAAAAAAACTTTGGTCTTTACATGGGATCCCAAAATACAAGTTTAAAAGTCAGTTACAAATTCCAAGGTTACAAAATAAGTCGACCTAGGCGGAAAAACCGGATCCAACCCTAGCTTCCTTGAAATCTCTCGGCCGTGGCGGTCGAGCGAACTGCATATGTACACGTCACTGCCATCGCTCTCCAACTCATGGCTGGCTAAGCTTCTCCTTACCCTTACCTGCACCACAAAACACCCGTGAGACAAAAGACTCAGTAAGAAAACATATTCAAACAATTCACGGAATAATACAACAGGCTTAGCAGTAATAGCTGGAACTAATCATGAACACTATACAGATTACCAACCATGGGGTTGTACAAGTGCGTGTTGTACTCCCTTTTTTATTTTTATGGCATCCGAGTCAGTCAAGTGCTTAGTGCACTCCCAAGGTGGCCCAGCTAGAGCGGCCGACACTCAACGCGTGTAATGCTGGTCTCAGCTCATAAATCGAGTCTTGCAGATCCTCGACCCATAAGTCAAGCCTCAATGACCCTCGACATATAAATCGAGCCTCGCAGACCCTCAACTTATAAGTCGAGCCTCTTCAATCAAGTATGCCCTCGACTAGTAAGTCGATCATTAACCAAATACAACAATAGGTCCTCGGCTTATAAACCAAGCTTTCTTGCCACCGTAAACAATCACATAATATGTTTATCACACATACGGCTACAATGCATTGCAATACGTTTAAACAGATATACACAGGCATAATCATAATCATGCGCATTTACAGGACCAACACCCAAATCAAGATTATGTTCAGCATTTGGGCCAAGCCCTAATCATGTACATCATATTCTGGGTGCAATTTTCTTACCTTTGGTCCAAGTGCAAGCTACCAACAAACGACCCTTGAGTACGATCCCTGATTCGAGCCCTTAGCGATGACCTAGTCACAATCATGATAAAGAATCCCGACAAAACGAGTGAATAAAGGCTTCCAGACTGAGTCCTAGCCTCCGGGACATTGAATTCCACTAAATTGGGTAGAAGGATCGATCATGAGCCCTTAGGGTTGAGTTCCAGCACTCAAAAACCCTCTCGGGGTTCAAAACCCCTTAAGCGCCGCGACCCCATGCCCTCGTGCCACGGCCTGCCCCAAGTCAGAGGCTCAACCTCCCTATTTTACTAAACACGCACTTCGGCGCTACCTAAGAGGCGTCGCGGTGCGCCCTCGCGACAGAGCCTTCCCTGGCTCCTTGGGTTCAAGAGGGTCGCGACACCCCAAGAACAGGGCTGCGGTCCGACCCCTTTGAACCTAGAATTCTTGGGTTTTTCCTTTAGCCGAACCCAATTAAAATCAACCCAATCACACTTAAAACTTCAATTCAATCTCCGTAACCAATTTAACACTCTTCCAGCAACAAAACCTAGCTAAATACTTGATTGAAAACCCATCAAAATCCAAAATTCAATCTTCAACCCATTCACATGCACACTCTAAACTTCCTACAGTTTTTAACAGAATTGGCATGGAAATACTAAGTTTAAACCCTTACCTCTGAGATATGCTTAACCCTGAATCGAATCCCCAGCTCAGCCAGTCCAATCCTTCACTTTCCTAAGCTTTGTTCCTCCAATTTCTCAAAGTTCTCAATTCACCAAGGAGAGAGAGAGCTACGAGAGAGAGAGAGAGAGAGCTTTTTCCTTCTTTCTTTCTTTCTGAATGGTTCTAAGGTTCCAGCTGCCTAGACCAACATATCTCTTTTTGCCAAAAATCCAAAATGCCCTTATAACTAATTTAGATCCTTTAGTGACCTCAAGGGCAATTCCCTCAATTGCCACTTCCCGTAAATCCTCGAGTATTCCTATAAATCCAAATCTACCTCAAAATAATAAAAATTTAATCTCCCATTACCCGATAAATCCCGGTAATGTACTAAATTACCAAAATACCCCTAGGCTCACCCCGAGGGAGGTATTTAATCCCCGTTGTGACTTTTTTGCTAACTTGCTCACCAGGATTGCCTCGCGTTGAGTAACCCAAATATATAGACATAATAATGTGGTCTCAATCACACACACGCATATTTACAATTATACCCTCAATAGATCAAATTACTAAAATGACCTTCTTATAAGAAACGGTCCCACACGCATATTTAATATTTCTAAACATGCAAGCATAGTTATATTATAATATAATTCACATAATGACACACTCATACTATATTAGCACATAATTAAAACAATTATTGCCTCCCGACCCCCCTAATCTAGGCACTAAGCCGTATTAGGGAATTTGGGATGTTGCAACTATCCCCTCCTTATAGGAATTTCTTCCTCGAAATTTTACTTGAACAACTGGGGATACTGGTCCCGCATGGTTGATTCTAACTCCCAGGTTGCTTCCTTGACCTTGCTGTTCCTCCATAATATCTTAACTAAAGTTATGGTTTTATTCCTCAGGACCTTGTCCTTTCTATCTAATATCTAGACTGGCTGCTCCTCAAAGGACAAGTCTGTCTGCAACTCCAGATTTTCATAACTCAGTACATGAGTCTCATCAGATACATACTTCTACAACATCGAAATATGAAACACATTGTGCACGCCCGACAATGCCGGAGGTAACACCAACCTATAGGCTACATGTCCGATCCTTTCCAAGATCTAAAAAGGTCCTACAAACCTAGGCTTAGCTTGCCCTTCTTCCCAAACCTTCTCACCCCCTTGAGTGGTGAAACTCTAAGGAGGACATAGTCTCTCACCTGAAACTCCACGTTCCTGCTCTTCAGATTCGCATAACTTCTCTGTCTACTCTGTGATGCAAGCATTCGAGCTCTGTTCTTTTCAATGGCTTCATTGGTCCTCTAAACTACCTCAAGACCCAAGTATCTGCGCTCACCCATCTCATCCCAGTGAATAGGTGATTTGCACTTCCTACCATACAACATCTCATAAGGAGCCACTCTTATGGTCGCCTGGTAGCTGTTGTTGTAGGAAAACTCTATCAGGGGTAAATATTTACTCCAGGACCCCTCAAAGTCCAGTACACATGCCCTCAGCATGTCCTCCAATATCTGGATAGTTCTCTCAGACTGACCATCGGTCTGAGGATGATAGGTTGTACTAAACTTCAGCTGCGTGCCCATTGCCTTCTGCAAACTTCCCCAAAACTTGGAAGTGAATGTGGGGTCCCGATCCGACACGATCGACCTCGGAGCTCCATGAAGACGTACTATCTCTTTGACATAGAGATCTGCATACTAGTCAACGATATACGTCATCTTTACTAGTAGAAAGTGAGCCAATTTGGTATATTTGTCTACAATCACCCACATCGAATCGAGCTGACCTATCGTCTTGGGAAATCCCACCACAAAGTCCATTGTGATGTCTTCCCACTTCCACTCTGGAATGTCTAAGAGCTGTAATAGCCCTGCTAGTCTCTGATGTTCATCTTTGATCTACTGACACGTTAGACACTTGGCTACATACTCAATTACATCCCCGGCCACCAATAAAAAATTCTCAGATCCTGGTACATCTTCGTGGTGCGTGATGCAAAGAATACGGAGTGGTAAGATTCATTCAGAATCTCCCATCTAATAACAACACCCATTAGAACACAGATCCAACCTTTATATCTTAGCAAACCTATATCTGATATTGTATAGTCTCTAGCCACTCTAGTGAGGACATCCTCCCTAACCTTCACCAGCTGTGCTCTTGTAACTGATTCTCCTTTATCCTTTCTAGAAGAGTAGACTGTAGGGTAATGTGGCTAACTTGCCCACTACTAACTGATGGACCCAAAACGGGTATGTTTTAAATATTTATACTCGCAAGCGCACGAATCGTATTTATAGAATAGTTTTCGTGTAAGCACGAGGTCGAACCCAAAGGAGTTGACTTAAATCAAAAAGTGAAAACTATTTTTACCAAAGTGAAATAAATTTCTAACCTAGTTCCAAAGATTTATGTGTTTTGTTTTAAAATAAAGAAAAAAAATACTAAAAAAAATTAAAAGAAATAAATTAAAAAGATTTGTTTTTAATAGTTATTTATAAAATTATTAAGATTTTAGAATCCACAAAATATAAATAATAATATTTATTAATATGTTGACTTCCCAATTTTTAGTGATAATTGAAATCAATTTAATTACCTTTTCCAAAACATTATACTTCCTTTAAGCTCTCTTTAATTCAAAAATATAGATTTTCCTTCACTTCAATAGTATAACTTCAAAGCATTAGTTGTGAATCAATTTAATGAAACTACAAAAAAATCAAATAATGTTATTTCTAAAGCAAAATATAGTATTTTTGTTCTAAGCATTGGATGTGAACAATTTAATGACACATCTTAATCAAAGAATACTATGCTTTTGCACAATTAAGAACCAAGTAAAATATGTTCTAACAATCTAAAATACATGATATTATAGATGAAAGAAACATTTAGAAGAAGAAAAATCATAAACTTTATTGCTCATTTTGGGAGGTCAACATAAAATAAACACTATATAGTTATATCTTGGTTCATCCTCCACCTTAATAATTTTAAGTGGATTAGAAACCCATAACTATAAAAAAAAACAAAATAAAAATTACAACATAAATAGGAAAATTTGGAGGATGAACCTCCAAATTATTCCTCTAAAAATACATAAAAACTAATCTAAGAAAAGAAAAAGATGGAGAGAATAGAGAGATGGAAGAAGTGGTGTAAGAGAAGGTGTGCTTGAAATGGTGAAATGAGACTCCTATTTATAGATAAATTCTTTGGTAAAGGATAACACTCCTATTGGTCTAAAAAAAAGCACATGGATTCATGCTCAAAATTGTCATCTTTTCCTATAGTTACAAATCCAATGGTGGAGAAAGAAGCACATGGATTGATGACATGGCATTGTCAAGAATTGGATTGGGCCTTTCATTTTGGGCTTGATTTCTTCATTTCTTTATACCAACATTTTATCAACATTTCATTTGCTCCCAACAAATACACCTACATAAAGAAATTAAACACACATAAATTAGTAACAACATAATTAAACAAAATAAATACAAAAAAACAAATAAAAATACATAAAATCAAAATAAAACTAATAAATTCAAAATTACTTAAAAAATTGATAAATTAATTAAAAACTCAAGAACTAAGCAACAATTGGCTTATAAAATGTGGTAAAATAACTCTATTTTGTAGAGTTATCACTAACTCAGTCCCTGCTCTGGTCATTTCCTCTGCTAACTTCTTGGATATCTACCTCACACTGTACAACTACCCCAGAAATCTCTGACTTAGGACATCTGCCACCACGTTAGCTTTCCCTGGATGATAAAGGATATCACAATCATAATTCTTCACCAGTTCCAACCAACGCCTCTGCCTCATATTCAAATCCTTCTGCGTAAAGAAGTACTTGAGGCTCTTGTGGTCTCTATATATCTCACACTTCTCTCCATAAAGGTAATGTCTCCATACCTTTAATGCAAAGACCACCACTGCTAACTCCAGATCATGGGTTGGATATCTCTGCTCATAATATTTCAACTGGCGTGATGCATAAGCAATTACCTTCTCTGCCTACATGAGGACATAACCTAACCCTTGTCTCGAAGCATCACAATAAACCATGAAATTCTCCTAATTTTTCGGAAGACTCAGGACTGGGGCGGTAATCAAACGCCGCTTTAACTCCTGAAAGCTATTCTCGCATCTATCTGATCACGTAAACTTCTGATTCTTACGTGTCAGTTCTGTCAGTGGGGTAGCTATCCTTGAGAACCCTTCTACAAACTTCCTATAATAGCCTGCCAATTCAAGGAAGCTTCTAATCTCAAAGGCATTCCTTGGCATTGGCCAATATTTGACAGCCTCAATCTTAGTTGGGTCTACCTTAATCCCATCTCTACTAACAATATAACCCAAGAAAGTCACTTGAGGTAACCAAAAATCACACTTTTTGAACTTCGCAAATAACCTGTGCTCTCTCAGTCTCTACAAGACCAATCCGAGGTGTTGCTCATGCTCTTCCTCTGACTATGAATCAACTAAGATATCTTCGATGAAGATGATCACAAATCAGTCCAGATAGTCTTTGAACACTCTATTCATTAAGTCCATGAAAGCTGCCGGGGCGTTAGTCAAACCAAATGACATAACTAAAAATTCATAGTGCCCATATCTGGTACGAAATGCCGTCTTTGGTATGTCTTCCTATTTGATCCTCAACTGGTGATAACCAAACCGAAGATCTATCTTCGAGAACACCATTTCACCTTGTAATTGATCAAATAAGTCATCTATCCTTAGTAAAGGATACCTGTTCTTAATAGTCAACTTATTCAGTTCTCTGTAGTCTATGCACATCCTCAGAGAATCGTCCTTCTTCTTCACAAATAAAATTAGCACACCCCAAGTCGAGAAACTGGGTCTAATAAAACCCAGATCCAACAACTCCTGTAACTGTACTTTGAGTTCCCTCAACTCTGTTGGAGCCATTCTATAAGGTGCTCTTGACACTAGTGCCAACTCAATAACAAACTCGATCTCCCTGTGTGGCGGCAACCCTGGTAACTCCTCTGGAAACACATCTAGGAATTCACAGACCAACCTAGTCTCTCCTGGTCCCACTGGCACGACCTGGGTGGTATCCACCACACTGGCTAGAAACCCTATGCAACCTCCTTGCAGTAGATCTCTAGCCCTCAATGCTGAAATCATAGGCACTCGGGGTCCATGCACAGTTCCAACGAATACGAAGGGTTCCTCACCCTCAGGTTCAAAGGTTACCATATTCTTCTTACAATCAATGGTTGCCCCATATCTGGTCAACCAGTCCATCCCCCAAATCATATCAAAGTCAGTCATAACCAACTCTATTAAGTCAACTGACAACTCCCTGCCGGCCACCATCACTGGCAAGGATCTGACCCATCTCCTAGAAACCACTAACTCCCCAGTGGGTAGTAACGTCCCAAATCCCACGACATAGTAATCACATGTCCTACACATTCTATCAATAATCCTACTAGAAAAATAAGATTGTGTAGCACCAGAATCAATAAGCACAGTATAAGATACGTTAGCACTAGAAAGCTGACCTGTGACCACTGAGGGCCTAGCCTCAACCTCAGCCTCAGCCTCAGCCTGTGTCAATGCAAATACTTGAGCTGGAGTCGAGCTATTTTTCTTCTTTGGTTTCTCTTTCTTCATTCTTGGGAAGTCCTTCTTGAAATGCCCCACAATCCCACAAAAGAAGCAGGCCTTCGCTCGACACTCCCCCAGATGCCATCTTTTGCATTTGGCACACTCTGGATATGTCTTTCAGTTTTCATTGCAACCCTGGTAACCAATCTATACACCCCGTGGCCTCCTATCAGGTCTAGGAGCCAAAACAATATTCGGGATCTTCTTTTTCTGGTCACTGGGACCTTCGCCCCTTCCTGATCTTGTGAAGGGAGGTCTCGTCCTCCTCATATCCCTCCTGGCCACATTCTCACGCCAGATCTTATTCTCAGCACCCTCTGCAGTAAGGGCTCTCTCTACTACTTGAGCATATGTCGTCACACCAGGTACTGTGTTAATTCTGACATCCCGGGCTATCATAGGTTGTAGCCCCTGAAGGAATATTTCCTTCCTTGTCCCATCAGTGGGCACCAAGTCTGCATCGAACTTGGCTTACTTGTCGAATTTCAAGGCATATTCGGTCACCGACATATTCCCTTGTAACAGTCTACTGAATTCCTCGGCCTTTGCAGCTTTAATGGCCTCATTATAATACTTCTCATTGAAGAGGGTTCTAAACTCTTCCCAGTTCATTGTGGTTACATCCCTAGTCGGGGACACCACCTCCCACCAGATTTGGGCATCCTCCCGAAACATGTACGTGGCACAAGCCACTCTCTCATTGCCCACCACCCTCATAAAATCTAGGATGGATGTAATCATAGCCATCAACCATTCTACCGTAAGTGGATTTGCACTACCCTCGAAAACCAGAGGGTGTTGTTTCCTGAACCATTCATACACTAACTCCCATCGGTTCTCTAATTTTGCCTGCTGCTGTATAGCCGGTACTGGGGCACCAGATGGGGCCTTTGATGCAGTGTTCCCTGCCGAAACCTGCTGTTGCCTTAACTGACGAATCTCCTCATCTTGTCTCTACAGCCTAGCTTGCATATCAGCAAGCATCTGTTGCCAGTTCTCAGGGACTGGCGGAGGGTTCTGACCTTGGCATTACTTCCGACCTGATTCTCAACGCTGGCTAGCTCATTAGATTGCCTTGGAAACATACTTCTAATTCTATCTAGAATCAATGATTCGACTTATCAGGCGGTAATAGCAATATCTCACACCAACCCACGGTTCAAAACCGATCGAATAAGCATCCACATGCATTGACAATGCTATTAAGCATCCAAGTAATTCACACATAACAATCATGCTAATAAGCAGAGAAATTCATGATCATACTCACACAAGTTGCTGATAAGCACATTCTTAGCATGCTTACACATAACGTTATGCTATTAAATATTTCCAATACTCAAGGGTAAGAAGAATGCTAATAAGCATTTTCTAGCATGCATAGACATTTAATGATGCTAATAAGCATTCTTTTTGGACATGTAACGGCGCTAATAAGCATCCCCTAATATACGTGCACGTACAGTAGTGCTAATAAGAATTTCTGACATTCTAAACCAATAATGATGCTTATAAGTGATCCGCAACATTTACAAGCATCTATCGTGCTAATAAGCACATCCTCAACCTACATACAGCAGTCAAGGGCCAGGCCCTATCAGAATAACTCATGCTTCTTATCTAATCTAGCAGGTAAGGCATATATAGTTAATTTTAGAAAATATACACATAACTACATTAATAGTTACCCGACCCTGAGTCGAGCTTGCCTCTAGCAGTGAGTGTACATGCCCAATCCATCATCAGGAAATCTTAACCTTGGCGGCTCTGATACCAAATTTTAACGCCCTGTTAATTAGGGTCCGTTACCATGTGTGTTTAAAATTAGCGTTGGACTCGCTAAATGAGTCATTTGGGCTAAACACGTGATTAAACCATTGAGGGCTTAGGTATTTAAAATTTTGGTCAAGTCATAAACATTTTCCATTAAACAAAAACTTTCGTCTTTACATGGGATCCCAAAATACAAGCTTAAAAGTCGGTTACAAATTCCAAGGTTAGAAAACAAGCTGACCTAGGCAGCAAAACCGGATCCAACCCTAGCTTCCTTGAAATCTCTCGGCCGTGGCGGTCGAGCAAACTGCATATGTACACATCACTGCCATCGCTCTCCAACTTATGGTTGGCTAAGCTTTTCCTTACCCTTACCTACACCACAAAGCACCTGTGAGCCAAAAGAGTCAGCAAGAATACATATTCAAACAATTCACCGAATAATACAACAGGCTTAGCAGTAATAACTGGAACTAAGCATGAACACTGTAACACCCCAATTTGCTAATAAGGTTTAGGACCTTGATTAGCGTGCCTGGAGGGCAATAAGTGAATTAGCATGTTAATATATGAATTTAGATGAATATGTGATTATAATGCATGTTTAGGTGGAATAAATATGCATGTGGGCCCGTTTGTATGTTAGGGGTAAAATGGTAATTTTAGCCTGCTGAGGGCATAAATGTAATAATTATGTTATATGATTTGTACCACGTGTGAGTGGTGATATTATTGTGATGCACGTGCCGAGACGGTCCTAGGGAGCTAATTAGTTTGAAAGTCACAACGGGATTAGATACCCGGCTTGGGAGGAGCCTAGGGGTATTTTGGGAATTTTATAATTTGAGTTTGTGAGTTAATGGTTAATGGTAATTGAGTAACTTGAGTGACCATTGGTAACTATTGAGAGTAACAATTTTAGATGGGAAAAATGGTAGAATTGTAGGAAAGGAGAAATGGCAAAAATGCCCTTGAGGTTTAGTTAGGAAAGGAATTACATGGAGGGGTAAAGTGGTCTTTTAGCAGAATATAGAAACCTTTAGCTGAAGGAAAAGAGGATTCACGTTTTAACACTTGGTCACATGTTGCTCTTGCTGAAATTGGAGGAGAAACTAGAAGGAAAAGGAAAACCAAGGGCAAGAAGAAGAAAAGAGGGGAGCTGAAATTGGGAACTTAGGAGGAGAATCAAGAGGCTTGAGGCAACTAAAAATCAAGTATAGGCTAAGGCTTGTTCAGAGGTAAGAGTTTATCCCCTGTTTTTCTAAGTTTCAAGTTTGATTTTAGAAAGTAAGCATGAAAATTGAAAGATTGTTGTGGCTGGTTTTGTGTGGGAATTCAGCTTGGTAATCAAGAGGATTTGGTTTGAAGTTGGGTTTGGAGAGGGCTCAAAGTTGAAATCTTGATTGAGGTAAGAGTTTTAAACATCTTTAAGTTTTCGTATTTGATGTGGTTTAAGAATTTGGAAGCATGGTTTAAGTTTTTGGCCTACTGGTTTAAGTTTCTGAAGTTTGAAACCAAAGTGTGGATTTTGGGTGTGATTGTGTGATTGAGCTTGTTGTTGGTGTTTATAGGTTGTTAAATGGTTCATTTGTGGTTTTAAATCGGTTTTGGGGTTTAGGTATATGTTTGGGTTGAATTGGAAGTGTTTTGGCTCGGGGGAAATGCAGGGGAAAACCCAAAATTCTGGGTTCGCGAAGGGGTGCTGCGGCCCTGTTCTTTGGCGCCGCGGCGCAAGGCTACATCAGGAGCTGGGGGATTTTCTGGGCGCCGCGGCACTAGGATATTTTCTGGGCAGTGAAATTTTACAATTTTGGGTATTTGCCCTGGGGGCTCGAGGGATGTTTCCGTTGTATTGTTTTGGGAAATTGGAGGTCCCGAGAGTGTGGGATTGGTCCCGAGAAGTGGTTTTTGGATTGGTTAGTATTAAAGAGTGTTTTATATGTGTTGTGACTAGGTTTTCAGAGAGGCTCGGGATAGAGGACCATGCTCGTGACCTTGGTGCATTGAGAAGCTCGGGACACTGGTAAGAAAACTGTAGTACCCGTAGAGCAGGGCATGGGCCCATAGTGTTGTTGCAGGGCACGACCCTAGATTGTATTACATGTTAGGGTGTAGCCTTGATTGAGTTATTATATGCTTGAATGTTGTTTGAGTTATGCTATATGTGGTTATAGTAGAACGAACGACAAAGGAGCCAAGAACGGCAAATGGCCGAGAACGGCAGTGGGGCCGGGAATAACACTTAGCACATGGAGTGCTTATTGTTAGGGTGAGACCCCAATGGATACATGGGATATCCTCATGGTGAGAACCGAGACCCCAGGCTTTGGTAACGCTTCTGGGACGGCATGGCCGTATTTGTTTAGTCCGATGGACTATCTATTTATTTGTGAATTATCTAATATGTTGATTATATAACATGCGTATGTTATGTGCTGTATGAGTTTTCTTACTGGGCTTCGGCTCACGGGTTCTCTGTATTGCAGGTAAGGGCAAGGAAAAAGTCAACCAGCCATGAGTACGGAGAGCATGAAGCGGCGCATACATGTTTGGCCTGCCCGACTGCTTGGGTTGGGGGAATTTTGAGAAATGGCTGTATTGAACTATAATTTTGTTGGTTAATTATAGTTCTGGGATGGCATGGCCGTATTTGTTTAGTCCGATGGACTATCTGTTTATTTGTGAATTATTTGATATGTTGATTATATAATATGCGTATGTTATGTGCTGTATGAGTTTTCTTACTGGGCTTCGGCTCACGGGTGCTCTGTGTTGCAGGTAAGGGCAAAGAAAAAGTCAACCAGCCATGAGTACGAAGAGCATGAAGCGGCGCATACATGTTTGGCCTGCCCGACTGCTTAGGTTGGGGGCATTTTGAGAAATGACTGTATTGAACTATAATTTTGTTGGTTAATTATCTGTAAACTCTCTTTGAGTTGTAAATATTTTATAAACTGTGTTTTTGGATCCCAAATGATAGACACTTAAGATTTTCAATGAAATAGAGTATTTTCAAAGATTACAGCCTTGACTTTTGCTTAGTCACACTTTTGTTCTAAAATCCTCGACTAGTGAGTTGATTGCACATTTTAAACTCACTTAGTAACAGCTCTAAGGTAGTAGGGCATTACAAACACTATACAGATCAGCAATCATGGGGTTGTACAAGTGCGTGTTGCACTCCCTTTTTTATTTTTATGGCATTCGAGCGAATCAAGTGCTTGGTGCACTCCCAAGATGGCCCAACCATAGTGGCCTGCGCTCAACGCACGTAATGCTGGTCTCAGCTCATAAACTAAGTCTTACAGATCCTCGACTCATAAGTCAAGCCTCAATGACCCTCGACTTGTAAGTCAAGCCTCGGAGACCCTCGGCTTATAAGGCGAGCCTATTAAATCAAGTATGCCCTCGACTAGTAAGTCAATCATTAACCAAATACAACAATAGGTCCTCGGCTTATAAACAAAGCTTTCTTGCCACCGTAGACAATCACATAATATGTTTATCACACATACAGCTGCAATGCATTGCAATACGTTTAAATAGATATACACAAGCATAATCATAATCATGCGCATTTATAGGGCCAACGCCCAAATCAAGATTGTGTTCAGTATTCGGGCCAAGCCCTAATCATGTACATCATATTCTGGGTGCAGTTTTCTTACCTTTGGTCCAAGTGCAAGCTACAAACAAACAACCCTTGAGTACGATCTCAGATCCGAGCCCTTAGCGATGATCTAGTCACAATCATGATAAAGAATCCCATCATAATGAGTGAATAAAGGCTTTCGGATCAAGTCCTAGCCTCCGGGACATCGAATTCCACTAAACTGGGTAGTAGGATCGATCCCGAGCCCTTAGGGTTGAGTTCCCGCACTTAAAAACCCTCTTGGGGTTCAAAACCCCTTAAGCACTGTGACCCCATGCCCTCACGCCGTGGCCTGCCCTAAGTCAGAGGCTTAGCCCCCCTATTTTACTAAACACACGCCGCGGCGCTGCCTAAGAGGCACCGCGGTGCGCCCTCGCAACAGTGCCTCCCTGGCTCCCTGGGTTCAAGAGGGCCGTGACACCCCAAGAACAGGGTCATGGCCCGACCCCTTTGAACCCATAATTCTTGGGTTTTTCCCTTAGCTGAACCCAATCAAAATCAACCCAATCACACTTAAAACTTTAATTCAATTTCCATAACCAATTTAACACTCTTCCAGCAACAAAACCTAGCTAAATACTTGATTGAAAACCCATCAAAATCCAAAATTCAATCTTCAACCCTCTCACATGCACACTCTAAACTTCCTACAGAAATTAACAGAATTGAAATGGAAATACTAAGTTTAAACCCTTACCTCTGAGATATGCACAACCCTGAATCGAATCCCCAGCTCAGCCAGTCCAATCCTTCACTTTCCTAAGCTTTGTTCCTCCAATTTCTCAAAGTCCTCAATTCACTAAGGAGAGAGAGAGCTATGTGAGAGAGAGATTTTTCCTTCTTTCTTTCTTTCTGAATGGTTCTAAGGTTCCAGCTGCCTAAACCAACATATCTCTTTTTGCCAAAAATCCAAAATGCCCTGATAACTAACTTAGATCCTTTAGTGACCTAAAGGACAATTTTGTCAATTGCCACTTCCCATAAATCCTCGAGTGTTCCTCTAAATCCCCTACTACCTCAAAATAATAATAATTTTATCTCCCATTACCCGATAAATCCCAGTAATGTACTAAATTACCAAAATACCCCTAGGCTCACCCCGAGCGAGGTATTTAATCCCCGTTGTGACTTTTCCGCTAACTTTCTCACCAGGATCGCCTCGCGTCGAGTAACCCAAATATATCCACATAATAATGTGGTCTCAATAACACACACGCATATTTACAATTATACCCTCAACGAGCCAAATTACTAAAATACCCTTCTTATAAGAAACGTGCTCACATGCATATTTAATATTTCTAAACATGCAAGCATAGTTATATTATAATATAATTCACATAATGACATGCTCATACTATATTAGCACATAATTAAAACAATTATTGCCTCCTGGCCCCCCTAATCTAGGTACTAAGTCGTATTAAGGAATTTGGGATGTTATAGTTATTATTGCTAGGCATTCTTATTATGATTTGGTAACATGTTATTAATTACTTATGAGCATGTTTAAGTTTTCTTGCTAAGCCCCGAATCACAGGTGCTATGTGGTGCAGGTAAAGGGAAAAGAAAGCTAGATCATCCTTGAGTTGGAGAGCTTAGGTGACGATGTGTACATATGCGACTGCTTGACCACCACGACCGAGTGTTTAAAGAGGAACTAGGGTCAAACCCTATTTTGCCGCTTAGGTCGGCAGGTTGTAACTCTTTTATTATAATTAACATTTTAAATGTATTTTTGGATCCCATGTATACAGTAAATATTTTAGTGAAACGTTTGTTTCTTTGACCAAAATTTTTAAACGTAAACTGTTAATCACGTTTAGTTACACGATTATGGCCAAATGACTCATTTAGCGAGTTTAGCACTATTTAAAATACACAGTGTAACGATCCCTGGGTAGTAGGGCGTTACAACTTGGTATCAGAGCGTGCCAAGGTTAAGGGTTCCTGAAGACAAGTTGGGCATGTACACTCGTCTCTAAAGACAAGCTCCACTCAGGGTATGGTGATTATTTATGTGGTTATGTGTTTAACTGCTTAAATAAGATATAAATTCTTTACCTGCATACCTTATTAGGAAGCATGAGATTCTGATAAGACCTGGCCCTTGACTATTGATATGATTATGTGATTACCTTTTTAGTGAATATATGAATGTGTTATTTGCATGCTGAAGTTAAGAGCATGATATTTTGTTGGCAAAAGCAGGGGTTATTGATTGATGCATGAATGTTGTGGGCATGCATTTTAGTACCGCAGTAGTATGTGAATGTGGTGATGTGTGATTGTTCCCGTGGGGGAAGGCTTTTGAATGTCCTCATCATGCTTAATGGGTCAAGTTATTGACTGCAGACTAATAAGAGGTTATGTACCCAAGGCAGTTAATGGGACCAGGTGGTGTTTATACTGAGGCTGGGAATTTTAGCCAAGGCCTGAGCCCTCTGCCTGCCCCTCAGAATTGGCAGTAGATGTTTACATACATGCAATTAAGATTGCAGAAGCAAGAGGAAGAGATCAGATGTTTAAAACAACAAGTTCTATTAGGGAACACATCTTCCTTTCCTTTGCTAGTTGTGGCACTAGTATTGGCTGAGCCTAGGGTTGAGAACAGATGGAAATTTCTGTGTGGGAGATTTCAGGAATATTACCCTCCAGTTTTTAAGGGAGACCTAGATCCATTTAGAGCTGAACAATGGATCGATTCCATCCTCGATAGTATGGAGGTAGTAGGTCACGATAGGGTGACCTGTGCTACATATATGTTGCGAGAAGATGCCCAGATGCAGTGGGAAGTGATATCCCAGACACGAGATACAACTGCAATGAACTGGAAAGAGTTTAAGCAGTTGTTTAATGAGAGATATTACTGTGATGCAGTTAAGATTGCTAAGACAAATGAATTTATAAACCTGGTTTAGGGAAATGCAATAATAATAGAGTATCTTAACAAATTCGATGGGTTGGCCAAGTTTGATATTGATATGGTACCCACAGATGTGACTCATAAGGAGTGATTTATCCAGGGATTCAATTCTAGAATTGCTTAGGGAGTTGGAATCACCCTAGTACATGAGATCTCTCCCTATGTGATGCGTGTCGATGCCGTATCAAATTTAAATACATTTATTCCTTATTACTCACTAAATTATTAGTAAAATGGTAGTATTGGTCGAACCCACGAGGACTATTATTCAATTTATCATTCAAAATAAAAACAAGAATTAAATAGGGGATTTTGTTTCAAGATTTAATAACACAAAATAAAGTAATAAACAAAGAACAATGGATAATAAGATTTTAAAGAAACAGTTAAGAATTATTTCCCAGCTTCGACAATCAATCTATCAACAATGACGAATAATATTTCCTATTCCCAATTAAACTATTAACCCTGAAGATAACACTTAAGCAGTCAATTATCTCAATTTTCCTATTATAATTGATTAAATCTATGCACTCTTAATTAACCCTTTTTACCAAGCAATAAACCTATTAAGCATGCGATCTATTTAAACCAGGAAAAATATTGCATTAAATGGAAACAAGTTAATCTAGGCAACAAATTCATTAAGCATGCAATTCATTTAACCTAGGTTCTATTCTTCATCACAATTAAAATACCTGTCACAATACTCTAATTGCAATTTATCACTTTACTTAGAATCCTAAACTATTAGGTGAATAGAAATCCTAAGATGATAGTAGAATAATGCAAAACCCTAATTAGTGGCCATCTAAACAAGATTTTACAAGATTCATAACATTCAAATAGAAAAATATAAGCAATTTAATATAAGGGAATAGAAGGAATAAAATTCATCAATGCATTCAAGATCTCATGTCTAGGGTTTTGAAATAACCCTCAACTACAAAGAAAACTACTCCATAATCACATTCATATTCACAAACATAAATATTCAATGAAAATAAATGAGTTATGAGAAGAAAGAAAAACTAGATTGAAGAATGTAGATGATGATGTCTTTTTTCCTCCTCTGCTGCTCTAGCTTCTAAAATTCGCAATCCAAAGTTGTATTCAAAGTTAACCCTAATCCCTTTTATATCCCACCAAAAATTACATTTAAAAATTAAAATTTAAGGAAAAATCGATCGCCGGCCGCAACCAATGTTTCTTGGCGGCCGCATCCACTAGAAAATGTATTTTCCAGAAAATCAGGCTTCAGCCGCGGCCTGGGAAATTTCTTGCCGTGGCCACTACGTTCTGTCCACCAAGTCGCGGTTGTAGCAATTTTTCTCGTTTTTTGGTTTTCTTCTACTGTAGTGACTGAAAGTATTTTAAGCATAACTTCCTTGATATAACTTGGGATTGGACGATTAAAAAAGATATGGAAAAATAAAAAAAATATCTAAAACTTGTATTTCTAGGTATATTTCCAAAATTGTATTAGAAAATTATCAAAATAAAGTGTAAAGTTTCTAACTTGTAATTCCGAGCTTAACCATTGCTTGTAAAACATCCCAAATTCATTAATTTTCATCCAAATGTCTTGAAAATCCTAAAAACAAAAAACAAACTAATTAAACATATATAAATAAATAATCAAGTGCATAATCATAGAAGAATAATGAATTAAAAATAGATAAATTCGGTACTTATCAAATTCCCCCACACTTGACGTTTGCTCGTCCTCGAGCAAACAAAATAAAAACTAAACACATAAGCAATTGTTTTGTCAAAATCGTTAGTTGTCTCAAAAATTGATCAAACAAATACTTCATAAGAAAAATTCGAATTCCACATTCCTCAAAATTTAAACTCAATGCTTGTTACCACTTAAACTTGATCTCTTATGATTATACACAATCAAACTTACCAAAACACAAACATTCGAATCAATTTATACATGCCAAAGTATGTTTTAAAGTCTCTTACGTATATTAAATATACACAAGCTTGTATATTAAATATTTTCATGAAAAACATCTACTCCATAGACATTAATCAATTATTCTCCACTAATGTAAACACACATAATCAAGAATCAAAAGGTCTTTAAAAGCTTGTAATGTAAGGCTAAGGTTAAAGGCAGATGAAAAATGAATATTTAAGCTTAAATCACACCATAGCCTATATTTTGTCTATTCTCTAGATCTTCCCACAAATTTCCCATACAATTCAAGAAAATACATAATCTTTCCATTTTTTCTTTCCACATTGAACTTACTATTTTCCCCACACTTATACTTTTGCAATACTTTTTTTTTTTTTTCATATTTCTCAGTGCATATTTTTTCTCTGTTTTTTTTTTCTTTTAATTTAACTTCATTGGGAGAAAAAGTAGATAAAACTTCCCCTTCTTACAATACATAACCTAACTCACCAAATCAAACAATCATATAAAACTATGGTGTAATGGGTCACAGAAAAAGATAAAATTTTCAAGCTACAAATGTTTAGATATTGGCTTATAAAAGAAAAAGATTAGTCATTATGGCTCAAAAATGGGAAACTAGGATATTCAATTTCATAAGTAAACTTGAAAGCCTCAAACGATCCAAAGAACATGCCTTAAGCATCTTCCTAATCATGTGTACTTAGGATTTCGCCTCAAACAATTATTCAATGATTTCTAGAGTGGTCGAGACTATATATATAGATGATAGCATGCATAAATATCTCCAAACAATAGTGAAAAAGTAAATCTAATTGTACACACATTTTGTTTAAAAAATTAAGATCAAGCTTAAGTAACAACCACACAAGAGTTAAGCACACAATTCATGCAAAATTCATCAATTTCCTAGGAGTAGTCTAATCTCAATCAGAAGTTTTATCATCGACAAAAGTCTTTCAACACAACGATGGTTATGAAAACCTAAAAAAACTATAAAAAAAAAACTAAAAACAACTAAACAAAACAAACACAAATAACAACTAAAGAAGTGACAAATAAAAATAAAACAGACAGTTTTCCCTTCCCCCATACTTAATTTAAGCATTGCCCTCAAGGCATATACTAAATAAAAAATCAATGCAAAATAAAAAGATAAGGGTAAGAAAAATCCCTCAAGTACGCTTTGTTTAACGTCTTTAGCTTGACTGAATGATGTGGTCATGATTATCATGGTGGGTCATTTAATATTAACTTTCTTCATCTTGTACTTATTTTATTAATAGAATTCAACAAATCAAACTCTATAACTTCACCATCAAATTTCATTGTAAGTACCCATGCTTTGACATCCAACTTTCTACTTGTAATTAGTAGGAATGGCCTCCCAAATTGAACCTGCACCATAACATCTTTAACTACCCTTAGGGGATAAGCATTAGTGCGATCAACTAATCGAATAATAACACTAGTTTATTTTAATAATCCTAGATTTAAAGAAGCAAAAATAGAATAAGATATAACATTAATAGATGCTCCTAAATCTATCATACAATGATCAAACCTGGTTTTACCGATGGTGTATGGATTTGTAAACATCCCAAGGTCTTGACACTAGGGTAGTAACTTCCTTTGGAGAATAGCATAACATCCCCCCCCCCCCCCCCCCCCCCCCCCCTCCCCCCCACACACACACTTATCTTTTTATCACCCTTAAGTTTCCTTTTATTTGTGCACAACTCCTTAAGAAGTTTAACATAACGTGGTACTTGATTACTGGTTTTAAGAAGCAAAATATTGATTTTAAGGATCACCTTATTTTCTTCCTCATTCTTAAATTTTGTCAATCTGCTCGGAAAAGGAGGAGTAGGGACATACGATTTGACAGTTGGTTTGTGTAGCATGTTCTGTGATGATGGACCAACTGACGTGAAAGTTTCAATCTCCGGTGGAGAAGATGCTTCTGAGGTTGAATTGTTGACTTTTTGAGTTAGAATTAGATCAAACGTTATGTTTGGATAAGGTGGCGTGTCAAGTTGTGGACCACTTTGAAGAGTTAGGGTACCATCATTCTTTATTGGATTGCTCTCTAATTCTGCGGGTAATTGTTCAATATTCTCAACCTCAAGATTATTCAATGATGTAGCAATTTGTCCCATAGTACTCTCCAAATTCTTGAGGGACGCTTCTGTACTCTGAAGAATAACTTGGGTCTGTATAGTTGAAGCCACCAAAGTTTTTAGCATATCTGAAATTGATGGTTCCTGATCATGTGACATTCTTGTAGGAGGTTGTTGAGGATGAGACACATAAGCCTGCTCTGACATCTGTTGAAGTAGGAGATTGTTGGCATTGATGAGATCTGTAATTGATGGATCTGAATATTGTGGCGTGAACTCATTATATTCTGATTGATAGTAGTAATTTGGCTCAACATATTGATTTCCACCATAGAAAGTATTAGAATATTCCTCCCATTGTGAATTGTAATTGTTAGAATATGGGTCATATCTATTCATTTGTGGATCATAGCAGTGTTGATGGTATGTTTCCATGTCTCAAACCAAGTTTTATGAAATCCCTGAAAAACATCAACCACAACTAATAGACCAAGTTAGTAAAAAGAAAAATTAAATAAAATAGTCCTTGGCAACGACGCCAAAAATTTGATGCATGTCGTATGCCGTATCATATTGAAATATATTTATTCCTTATTACTCACTAAATTATTAGTAAAATGGTAGTAAGGGTCGAACCCACGAGGACTATTAATCAATTTATCATTCAAAATAAAAACAAGAATTAAATAGGGGATTTTGTTTCAAGATTTAATAACACAAAATATAGTAATAAACAAAGAACAATGGATAATAAGATTTTAAAGAAGCAGTTACGAATTATTCTCCACCTTCAACAATCAATCTATCAACAATGACGAATAATATTTCCTATTCCCAATTAAACTATTAACCCTGAAGATAACACTTAAGCAGTCAATTATCTCAATTTTCCTATTATAATTGATTAAATCTATGCACTCTTAATTAACCCTTTTTACCAAGCAATAAACCTATTAAGCATGCGATCTATTTAACCCAGGAAAGGCATTACATTCAATGGAAACAAGTTAGTCCAGGCAACAAATTCATTAAGCATGCAATTCATTTAACCTAGGTTCTATTCTTCATCACAATTAAAATACCTGTCACAATACTCTAATTACAATTTATCACTCTACTTAGAATCCTAAAGTATTAGGTGAATAGAAATCCTAAGATGATAGTAGAATAATGAAAAACCCTAATTAGTGACCATCTAAACAAGATTTTACAAGATTCATAACATTCAAATAAAAAAATAGAAGCAATTTAATATAAGGAAATAAAAGGAATAAAATTCATCAATGCATTCAAGATCTCATGTCTAGGGTTTTGAAATAACCCTCAACTACAAAGAAAACTACCCCATAATCACATTCATATTCACAAACATAAATATTCAATGAAAATAAATGTGTTTTGAGAAGAAAGAAAAACTAGATTGAAGAATGTAGATGATGATGTCTTTTCTCCTCCTCTACTGATCTAGCTTCTAAAATTCGCAATCCAAAGTTGTATTCAAAGTTAATCCTAATCCCTTTTATATCCCACAAAAAATTACATTTAAAAATTGAAATTTAAGGAAAAATCGATCGCCGACCGCTGCCAGTGTTTCTTGGCGGCCGTGGCCACTAGAAAATGTATTTTCTAGAAAATCAGGCTGGGGCTGCGGCGTGGATCATTGCTGGCCGCGGCCACTACATTCTGTCCACCAGGCCGCGCCCTGGAATAAGGCTGGCCGCGGCTATAACAATTTTTCCCGCTTTTCGATTTTCTTCTGTTGCAGCTACTGAAAGTATTTTAAGGATAACTTCCTCGATATAAATCAGAATTGGATGAATAAATATGATATGTAAAGATAAGAAAAATATATAAAACATGTATTTCTATGTATATTTCTAGAAGAGTAATGGAAAATTATCAAAATCAAGTGTAAAGTTTCAGATTTGTAATTCCGAGCATAACCATTGCTTGTAAAACATCCCAAATTCATTTGTTTTCATCCAAATGTCTTGAAAATCCTAAAAACAAAAAATAAACTAATTAAACATATATAAATAAATAATTAAGTGCATAATTATAGAAGAATAATGAATTAAAAATAGAAAAATTCGGTACTTATCACTATGCTCACGTGGTAGGGAGGGCCCTTGTTGCTGAGGGCACATGGAATGAGATTTGGAGGGAGAGTGCTAGAGAGCGCGGAGCTCAGGCAGTGATACCTCTGTTTATTGGATCAGGCAGGGGCGAAGGCCCCAATGATCAGGAAAGAAGAGTTATCAATGTATTCAGTACCTCTGGACTAGAAAAAGGGGCTCTGAAATGTTCAAATAGGCCATTAGGGCGAGGACGAGGATTGAAAACTAAACCCGAAATGCGCTCGGTGTAAGAGACATCATCTGGGGGAATGCCAAGCAAAAGCATGTTTCTTATGTAGGATGATTGGGCACCTCAAGAGAGATTTCCCGGAGCTAAGGAAGGATGAGCCAAAGGGGGCGGACAACTCGACTCTAACTCGAGTGTTCGCTCTGACGTAGTCAGGGTCAGAGACTGAGACTGGTTCCTCAGTAGTGGTAGGTCATCTTCCTAGTTCTGATTTTTGTATTATGTTGATTGGTTTTGGTGCCATGTTGCTCTTTATTTTGTTGCATTTGAGAGTGATATAGACTTGATATGCAGATTACATGGTTATGTTGTGATGAGAATTTGGTACTCTATTGGTAATTTTAAGAGATGAGTTAAATTATTATGGGAAGGGACTCATCAGTTGACTTGATAGAGTTGGTTATGATCGATTTCGATATGATCCTGGATATGGATTGGTTAGCCAAGTATGGGGCAATGGTAGATTGTAAGGAAAGGATGGTAACCCTTGGGCTAGAGGGTGAGAAACCCTTGTACTTGTTGGCACTGTGCATGGACCCCATATACTTATGACATATGTACTTAGAGCTAGAGATCTATTGCAGGAAGATGCATGGGACTCTTAGCTAGTGTGGTGGATAGCACTCAGGTCGTGCCAGTTGGACTAGGACATACTGGATTAGTCTATGAGTTTCTGGATGTGTTTCCAGGGGTTTGTTAGGGTTACCTCTACACCTAGAGATAGAATGATGTTTATGTGATGCCAGGGATGGAACCAGGTCTAGAGCACTGTATTGAATGACTTCAACAGAGCTGTAAGAACTAAAGGTTCAGTTATTGAGTAAGATGGTATTCTCTAAGGTAGATCTTCGATCTGGTTATTACCAACTGAGGATCCTAGATAGGATCGACTAGGTGACCTATAGATTGGCCTTATCTTCAACACTTTCGGCTGTATACAATGTATTCATATTTCTATGTGGAGGAAACATGTATTAGATGAGACTCATGTGTTGAGTTATGAGGATTTGGAAATGGAAGCAGAGTTATCTTATGAGGAATAGCCAATTCAGATTTTAACAGAAAGAATAGGGTTTTGAGGAACAAAACTATACCTTTGGTTAAGGTATTATACAAAAACAGTAAGGTCGAGGGAGTGACCTGGGAACTGGAATCAGATATGCGGGATCTATATCACGGGCTATTCAGGTAAAATTTCGAGGATGAAATTTCTGTAAGGAGGGGATGGTTGTAACGTCCCAAATTACCTAATAAGGATTGGGCCTTGATTAGGAGGGCAGGATGGCAAATTATGGAAATTATGTGATTTTGTGATATATATGTGTATCAATATGTGATTATGTGAGTTATATTATAATATGACTTGATATGCATGTTTAGGTGTATTAAATATGCATGTGGGCCCATTTTTGATTAAAATGACAATTTTCGTAATTTGGCCCGTTATGGGTATATTTGGCATATATGTGTTATATGTGTGGGACCATATTATTATGTGGATATATTTGGGTTACTCGGCATGAGACAATCCTAGGGACCAAGCTAGTGGGAAAGTCACAACGGGACCCATACTTGACTCGGTGTGAGTCAAGGGGTATATTGGGTATTTAGTACATTACTGGGTATTGGGTAATGGGAATGAGTATTTGATGATATATTGGGAGTTAGTGAGACCAGGAGGGAGTTTTGTGAATTTTGACTATTTTTACTCTCGAGGGAGTTTTTAGGACCCCGAGCATTGGGATTTTTTTGGGGTTAATTAAGCTCGAAGTAACCTGTCCGAAATATAAAAAGAATGTTCAGTACATTCTCTTTCTCTCTCTTGTTATCCCTTTTCATCGTTCGTCGCATTTTAGAAGGAAACTCAAGTTTTAGGACTCAGATTCAATCAAGGATCGAGTCATAACGATTCTAGGAAAGATTAAAAGCTTATTAGCTGGATGATTTAGCGAGAAACGACATAATCAGAGGTAATTTAAACTTTGAATTTCCGAGTTTCTGTTCCTTGAAATTTCTTAAGTTTTGAATTTGGATTTTATGTTTTGAGGAGTTTTTGAATGGTTTGAAGCTTGGGTTTTGATGGTTTTGGGCCATTGAGATGATTGAGAACTTTGTTTTTGAGATTTGGGTATGTTTGGATAGGTTTTTGGAAGGATTTGAAATGAGAAAATGGAGGTTTTTGGGCTGTGTTTGTGGTTGGGCTGCGACCCTTTTCTTGTGTGTCGCGACCTAGGCTTGAAAAAAAAGGAAGAATTGGCTATTGGGAGCACCTTGGACCGCGACACCTTTTAGGCAGACCGCGGCCTGCGACACAGGCAGAGAGGGGTTTAGCCCCTGTTCTTGAGCAGGACGCGACCCAAAAGGGAAGTTTTGGCCGAAATGGGTTTTTAATCATGGGAACTTAAACCTAAGGGCTTGGGATCGATCTTACTACCTGGTTTGGTAGGATTCGACATCTTGGAGGCTAGGACTCAGTTCGGAAGCCTATGTTTACTTGCTTTGATGAGATTCTATATTATGGTTGTGACTAGGTTATCGCTAGGGGCTCAGAATCAGGATCCCGCTCGAGGGTCGTTTATTGGTAACCTGTGCTTGGACCAAAGGTAAGAAAACCGCACCCAGTATATGATACATGTGATTATGGCATGGCCTAAATGTTGAATAAAGAATTGATCAAAGCTTGAGTCTCTGTAAATGTGCATGATTATTATTATGCTTGTGATTCCGAATTGTTGAGCAGGAACATGAATAGGGCATGAACACCTGAGTATGTGCATGATTATGATTATGCTTATGATTTTTGATTAAGCATGTTGAATGCTTTGTATCTGGAAATTTGACATATGATATATGCCTGTTTGCATTATCTTATTGAGAAAGGCTTGAATTATTAGTCAAGGAAGGAAATAGCGCGCTGAGCGCTGATCGTTATGGTTATGCTTAACCAGGAGCGCATCATACGCTTGACCGACCTATTGGTCGGGGAAAACTCAATGCCAGGTACGCAGGATTAGCTCCAAAGATGGTTATACAGAGGATAGGGCTAAGGGACCCGGGGTGACTTATTAGTCTCATATTCTAGCATTGGCTTATTAGTCAAGGACAACATTAGCACAGTGAGTGCTGGTTGTAAAACATTGACTTACTAGTCCAGGATGGCATTAGCACGGGGAGTGCTGGTTGTAAAGCATTGACTTATTAGTCAAGGATGACATTAGCATGCTGAGTGCTGGTCGTAAGGCATTGACTTATTAGTCAAGCATGGAAATAGCACGAAGTGCTGGTACATATGGTTTAACCTAACCAAAAGCGCATCAAACGCTTGACCGATCTATTGGTCGGAGAAAACTTAGCGCGACAGGGCAAAGGACTCCAGGTTGACTCTACGGTCATCTATTCAGGGCAGAGGACCCCAGGTTGACTCTATGGTCATCTATTTAGGGCAGAGGACCCCGGGTTGACTCTATGGTCATCTGATTAGGGCTGCAAGCCCTATAATGATTTCAAAATCATTTATTTGTACCTGTACGCATGCATGAGTAGGGTTATTACTTCTAGGCATGCTTATTATGATTTGATAACATGTTATTAACTGCTTATGAGCATGTTTAAATTTTCTCGTTGAGCCTCGACTCACGGGTGCTATGTGGTCCAGGTAAAGGGAAAATAAAGCTTGACCATCCTTGAGGGTGAGAGCTTAGGTGAAGATGTGTACATATGCAACTGTTCGACCACCACGACCGAGGGATTAAAGAGGAACTAGGGTCAAACCCTATTTTGTCGCTTAGGTCGGAAGGTTGTAACTCTTTTATTGTAATTAACCTTTTAAATGTATTTTTGGATCCCATGTATACAGTAAACATTTTAGTGAAACGTTTGTATCTTTGACCAAAATTTTTAACCTTATACCGTTAATCACGTTTAGTTACACGATTATGGCCAAATGAATCGTTTAACGAGTTTAGCACTATTTAAAATACACAGTGTAATAGTCCCTGGGTAGGAGGGAGTTACAATTTAGCCAGCCAAAAAACATCACTGAGATTGGACGGTGGATGAGCCTTGAATGTTGGCCTTAGTGTTGGCCATGCAATTTATAAGTTTCTTCAAGAATGTGTTTGGGATGAGTGATGTCATTGTCAACGTACGATGGCATCTACGCAGTGGTGCATCAGTTGGCGAGCGTACTCTCCTGCGTCGACGCCTATTCTGGCCCAGTCGCCGACTCAGTCTGCAACTCCGATGATCTACTGGTCTTCGTAAACGAAGTGAGCATCATCTCCAATAATTTCATCTTTACGAATGTAGTGATATTCACAAACCATCTTACGTTAACATTTCTTATGCACTCAAATAACATGAACAAACAATAATCTCCAATATATAATCCAAAACATGTCACTATAAATGCATATATGAGAAATCCTAAATCATAACTCTATAGATCCTTTGCTAGATTGAAGTAGATGAACACAAGAGCAGAAACACTAACCTGAAGCCATTGTTGGTGATGATACAGAGAGGGTTTGATCTTCCAATAAAGCAGTTTCTCTCTGTGATGGGGAAGGAAAGAATAAGAGTTGTATTGTTTCTTGTGGATCACAACCGTATATATTAACTGATATTATTATCAATTTTGCATATTTAGAATTTGACCCCTCATCAAATTATAAATTTAACTTATGGTTTCTACACATTTAATCCATAACATATTAATACCCTATGATACTTATAACATAATTTGTCACTTTATTTTGTATCAAACTTTATAATAGCATCATACATTAATACATATGTGCCCATAATAGGATTTTAATCTAACAATCCTTTTGGCTGCTATCCAATGGTCCATACCAGGGTTGCTCAAATATTTGCCTAACATGCCAACAATATACGCAATATCCGGGCACGTACATACTTGAGCATACATTAGACTCCCAAAAACTGATGCATAGGGAATCTTTTGTATTTCTTGAATTTCAAGGTTACTTTTAGGGCACTGACTAAGACTGAATTTATGTCCTTTAGCAACAGGGGTATCTCCTGGTCTACAATCTTGCATGCCAAACCTTTTGAGTAACTTATCAATATAGCTCTTTTGTGATAATCCAAGAATACCCCGAGAACGATCTCGATGTATCTAAATTCCTAATACAAAAGAGGCGTCACCAAGATCTTTCATTTCAAAATGTTTAGATAAAAATCTATTGGTTTCGTGCAATAAGCCTATATCATTAGTGGCAAGCAATATGTCATTGATATATAGTTCAGGAATATATGCTTACTCCCATTGAACTTGTGATACACACAATCATCAACAACATTCATCTCAAAACCGAATGAGATAATTACTTGATGAAACTTGTGGTACCATTGACGAGAAGCTTGCTTGAGTCCATAGATGGATTTAGTGAGTTTGCAAACCATATTCTTTGGGTCTCCCAACACAAAGTTTTCTAGCTGCACCATATAAATTTTCTCATCAATATCGCCATTAAGAAACGTTGTCTTAACAACGATTTGATGTAACTCAAGGTCAAGATGAGCAAAAAGTGCCATAATTGTCCTAAAAGAGTCTTTCGACGAAACTGGAGAGAAAGTCTCAGTAAAATTGATGCCTTCTTTTTGAGTATAGCCTTTTCCTACAAGACGTGCCTTATACCTCTCCACAGTACCCTTTGCATCCCTCTTGGTTTTAAATATCCATTTACAACCAATTGGTTTTGCACCGTCTGGTAATGGGACAAATTCCCAAACTTTATTGTCTTGCATGGACTTGTACTCCTCATTCATGGCATCCATCCACTTTTGAGAGTTAGAACTTTTCATGGCCTGATGAAAGTTGATTGGGTCATCTTCCATCATTCCATTGTCATCCTCATGTTCTCGGAGATATAATATAATCATCCAAAATAGCACTTCTCCTTTCTCTCGTGGACCTCCTTAATGACACTGGTTCTTGAGGTTGTTGAGTTTGTTCTTCTAAAACAATTGCCTCATTTTGAATAAGGATTGTTCAACATTGTCTTGTTGAGGTTCTTGATTCACTTCTTGATGAGTGATAGGTGTAGGAACCTGAATATTATCAAAAGTGATAGTAGAAATCAGGTTTGAATTCAATTCCTCCTCAAAAGAAATGTCTCTAACCTTATTTCTCTCCCCCCCCCCCCCCCCCCCCAAACTCAACATCCTAAAAGAATGTTGCAGTTCCCATCTAAAAAATATTCCTAAGTGTGGGATCATAAAACTTATAGCCCCTCGATCACTTAGAATAACCAATAAAGTAGCTGTTCACTGTTCTGGAGTCCAATTTATTTTCGTGTGGCCTATAAGGCCTTGCCTCAGCTGGACATCCCCATATGTAGAAGTGCTTTAGACTAGGCTTTCGACCTGTCCAAATCTCATAAGGTGTTTTTTCAGGTGCTTTAGTTGGTACTCTATTGAAAATGTAAGCTATTGTCTTTAAAGCCTCTCCCTAGAGGGGCTCAAGTAAGGTGGAATGAGCAATCATACTCCTTACCATATCCTTAAGAGTCCTATTTTGTCGTTTAGCAACACCATTCAAGCTAGGTGATCCTGGCCATTCCTCTAGGAATTTAGCAAATGGTCCTGGACGTTGTTCACCTGAGCCATCATATCTATCGTAGTACTTGCCACCACGATTAGATTTGACGTTTTTAATCCTTTTGTTGAGTTGATTCTCAACTTTAGCTTTATAAGCTTTGAATACATCCAGTGACTGTGATTTTTCATGAATGAGATATAGGTACCCATAACGTGAGTAATCGTCTACGAATGTTATGAAATATTGTTGACCATTCCAAGATGCCGTAGGGAATGACCCACAAATATCTGTATGAATCAATTCTAAGGCATCTGTAGATCTATTGGCACCTAATATTTTAGTTTTGGTCTGTTTTCCCTTGATGCAATCTACACAGACATCAAAGTCTGTGAAGTCAAGGGACTCTAAAATTCCATCAGACACTAGGCGCTCAACTCTACCTTTTGAGATATGACCTAAGCACTTATGCCATAATGACATTGAATTTTCCTTATTTAATTTACGTCGAGTACCACGTTATTCCACATGCAAGGTTTCATTATAGGATGCAACTTTTTCTAGCAAATAAAGGTTGTCATAAGCATTTAAATATCTAGTTCCAACAACATTTGAATTTAAAGACAAACTAAACTGATTGTTTCCAAATGAACAACAATATCCAAATTTGTCCAACAAAGAAACAAAAACTAAATTCCATCTAAAAGATGGTACAACAAAAGTGTAACGCCTTGGTTAGCCAAGACCGTCACACTGTGTACTTTAAATAGTGCTTAACTCGCTAAATGAGTCATTAGGCCATAAATCTGCATCTAAGTGTTATTAATGGACCAGGGTTAAAATTTCGGTCAAAAGGAATGGATATATTTTATTTAAAACGCTTAACTATTCATGGGATCCCATAAAAGTCTTTACAAAGTATTTTACAATCCAAAATTGTCATTACAATTCAAAAGTTACAATCCGCCGACCTAAGCGGAAAAAATAGGGTTAAACCCTAGTTCCCCTAAGAAACGCCTTGATCGTGGTGATCAAGCGGTCGCATATGTACACGTCACCACCTAAGCTCTCCACTCAAGAATGGGCAAGCTTTTCTTTCCCTTTACCTGCACCACATAGCACTCGTGAAGGAAGGCTCAACAAGAAAACTTATTACTGCATGTATACAAGTATTAATAAATGATCATTCTGGGGCTTGCAACCTTAATAAGATGATGACTATTAAGTCATTCCGGGGTCCTGCGCCATGGATTAATGACTATTAAATCATTCTGGGGTCCTACGTCCTGAATAGATGACTGATAAGACATCCTGGGGCCCTGCGCCCTAAATAGATGACTAATAAGATATCCTGGGGTCCTGCGCCCTAAGCCATGTGACCACCAAGTCACCTGAGCCTTTTAGCCTTGGCTCTGAGTAACTAGCCATAGACTAGCCAAGAGCTTTAATTTTCTTTGACCAATAGGTCAGACGAGTATATAATGCTCTTGTTGATTAGATCTAATCATATCGACCAGCGTTCAATGCGCTATTGCCGCTCTTGACTTATAAGTCAATTCCATAAGACTAGCGCTCAGTACTATTGCTGATCCTGACTGATAAGTCAGAGCTTCACGACCAACACTTAACACCATTGCCGTTTCTGACTGATAAGTGAGTGCGTTGCTCAAATAAACAATGCATTCAAGCATTCATAATGCAATAGATATCCAAATATAGAGCAATCAACATGCTTAAAAAATAATCATGTATGTCACATAATGGGTGCAGTTTTCTTACCTCAGACTTGAGCGTAAAATAAGTTAAGAACGACCCTTGAGAACGATCCTGACCTTAGGCCCTTAGCAGTCACCTAATCATAACCAAATATGAAATCCCATCAATAAAATGAGTAATAAAAGATTCTCGGACCAAGTCCTAGCCACCGAGACCTCGAATCCTACTAAAATGGGTAGTAGATTCGATCTTAAGCCTTAAGGTTTGAAAACCCGCGCTCAAAACTAAGTCTAGCCAAAAACAGACAGGGGGGCCACAACCTGCACCCAAGGGCCACGATGCACCTCCCAGACAGACAACCCCCTATCTGGATGCCAAGGGCGGGCCACAATTTTCCCTTGAGGGTCGCGGCGCGCCTGCTAGACAAAGCCCAGTGAAGGCTCTGGGGTTCACTCAAGTCGCAACACCCATGAACTTGGTCGCGACTTAACCCCGCGAACCCAGCTCCCCTGCATTTTCCTCAATTCAAACTCAGCCAAAAACACAACCCAACAATCCCAATATCAAAACCAAACCCTGACACAACATAACCATCAATTCAACAATAAAAACCAAGCTTAGAAACACTCAAAACACCATCAAATACCCAATTCTAAGATCAAATTCCCAAGATTATAAACAACCTTAAAAGCAGAGTAAAAATCAAGGTTTAAGCTTAGAATCCTTACCTTAGTTATGAATTGAATCCCTTCAGTTGCTGCAACTCAATCCTAAACTCTCAAACCTTAAATCTTCAAGCTTTAATCTTCTAGTTTTGCCTCAAAAATTCAATCGAGTAAGAGAGAAGAAGAAGCGATCGAGAGAGAGAGAAGAGGAAAAACTATGTTTTTCTACCTTGGTTCCTTCTACAGCCAACCTTGGTTAAGTATATCTAAAGTCTAAATGACCAAAAGGCCCCTAGGGCCATTCTACTTCCTCAAAGCCACCCAAGGGAAATTTTTTCATTCCCACCTACTTCGTTAATCATAATTGACATCCTCTAATTCCCGTTACTCCCAATATCCTCAAATAATTATTAAATCATTTCCTATTACCCATTCATTCCCGGTAATGTACTAAGCACCAAATTACCCCTAGGCTCACCCCGAGCTTGGTAATTAACCTCGTTATGACCAAACCGCTAATTTGCTTCCTAGGATCATCTCATGCCGAATAGCTCAAATATATCCACATAATAATGTGGTCTTACCCATATATCACATACATGCAAATAAATATACAAATACAACCATATAATAATACAATGCACATAATCATGCATATAATCACATAATAACACATTAAATCAATTATGACCCTCCTGCCCCCCTAATCCAACCATAATAAGGAATTTGAGACATTACAAAAAGTGTCTTTCAAATCCAAATAAAATCCAGTTCCTAATAACAACCTAAAATGTCCAATTGCTTCCACTTCTACCGATTGTCCATCGCCCACAAAGATGTGTCTTTCACCATCACTTGGCTTTTGGTAGCTCAGATAACACTGCATAGAAACACTTATGTGAGTAGTAGCACCAGAATCTATCCACCAAGTATTTCTAGGTACTGAAGATAAATTAACCTCATAATAGACCAAAGTAAGAAACATACCTTTATTTGCACACCATGTGTGATATTTGGTACATTGTTTCTTCATATGTCCAAGCTTGTCATAAAAGAAACAACCTTCTGATTCCTTCTTTTTGTTTCTTTTGCGTTGGACCCTTAGCAGCTTCATTCTCATATTTCCTTTTATTGTCATTTTCCTTAGAGGCACTGGCCAAGTGAGCACTTTCAGTCTTATCTTGCTTCAACCTTTCTTCCTCTTGCACATAGTGAGAAATGAGCTCATTTAGAGTCGATTTATCCCTTTGACAGTTATAACTAATTTTGAATTGGTTAAGCTGTGCAGGAAGCGATACCAAAACCATAAGAACAAGCGAATCCTCAGAAAGCTCGATCTTAAGTGCCTTAAGTTTTGAAGCAATATAGTACATTTCCATAATGTACTCCCTAACATTTCCTCGAACCTTATACTTCATGGACATTAAGGAAGCCAGAAGTGAAGTCAATTGAGCCTTATCGTTTCTAGAGAAACATTTCTCAATTGCATTGAGGAAATTCTTGGCCTTAGTGATCTCTTTAGATTTTGTGCCTCTGAAGGCTTCTGGAATGCATTGTTGCATGATCATTAGACTCATGCAATTAGAACGACCCCATCTCTCAAACTCCATCTTTTCATCAGGAGTGATTTATGCAGTAAGAGGTGAAAGTTGTTCTTGCCTTAATGCATAGTCTAATTCTATGCAACCAAGGTTTACAAGTAATTTCCCTTTCCAATCCTTGAAATTTGTCCCATTAAGCATGGGAATAGAGTTATTGTTGGCAGTTATTGTGGCAGGATTAGATGAATTAACTGAATATAGAACAAAATAACAAAACAAGCTCACATAAGAATCCATATAAAACAATAAATTCAAATAATGGTTAATCCCATCTCAAGATACCAAACACAACATCAATATCAAGTCTTTGGAAAGTAATATTAACTATAAGCGGTACTCTTGTTGTAGCAATCAAACATTGACAATAAATCATGTTAAACAATATGTCAATCTTTGGATAAACATATTACTCATATGGAATACCTAACAATTGTCACACATTTATCACCACAGGTATACATGAAACCTGACCAATTATTAACTTACCTTTGGGTCAGTTAATAAATGCATGAATAACAGACAATTATCTTGATATTTTAATTAAATTAATTTACACAAAAGAGGTCACTTTGGTGACATATTGTTTCAATTAACTCATTTTAAATAATATTAAACATCCTTAAGAAAATTCCCAAACACCAAAATTTGAATTTAATTGTCACTGCAAAATATATATATAATACCAAATCCATATATATATATATATACCAATGATAACAATTCAATAATGTTACATCCAAATTTCAAGAATAGAAATTTTCATCTTGAAAGTCAGGCTCGTAAAGTGTAAGCTCGAAATATGCAAACTAGCCACGAGGTCAACATTAATGAGAATAAAGTTTGACAGTCTTGTTCAATATTAAAATAACGACGTCGTAGGTGGTAAGCTCAGAACCACATGATCTTGAAGGTTTGAGCCAAGCTCAAAGTTACAGTGACAGGGGTTCAACAATTTATTAATTTTCCTAGTCTGTTTGTATTAGCATCAGTTAAGAAGGTTTGAGCCTGGATATTGCAAGCTCGGAGGGGACGACCTCGATAAAGATACTTAATGAAACTGAGGGAAGCCGAGCTAGAAAACTTGTGATGACTTCCTGATCTCGAAGATATGTAAGTCGAATGTGTGAGATCTATGGCCAAGTGTGGACACGGTTACTGTTTAAAAATCCCTATATCTAAGGGATTTGTTGTAATCTATTAATGAATCCCGAATGTCATGGGACTTATACGCGTATTATATATTCATATGCATTTAATTGTATTTATTTTGAGATTTTAATCATAACTCCCCAAAATGTGAGGGGAGATATTTTGTAAACCAGTCTATAAATAGATTGGAGAAATTCTTTTGTAGACAGACTGAAATGGACATTGGGAATACTCTGTTGAATTGCTTTCTAAAAGCTTTGAGAGAATTCCATAGTTGAATAACATTGACTCGGGGACTACGCAGATTTTAACTGCAGAACCACATAAAAAATTGTGTGTTTCCTATTTATTTTTCTGATTTTGTGTTTAGGGCTTTTCATTTCTAAGTTGACGAAAAACGGCGTCAATAGTTTTGTGCTTTCATTGAGAGCCATTAAACGAGATGTTAGCCGGTTTAATAAGAAAACCTCCTGAATCATCAATGGCCGCCACAAACAGTCCCAGCACTGGTGGGCGACCATTGCCCCAAATACCAGAGGAGCAAACTCCTCGTACCAAAGACTATCCGTGATGACCTGGAAAGCAGCCCATGGCTGACCCAGGCCTGAGGAGAGAAGTGATTCATCCGATTCTCAGGGGCAGCCAGCTCCCAGGCCTGATGAAGTACTACAATCCTGAAAGGTATGTTCCTATCGTGGAACTTGAAAATCGCCAACTGCAAAAGCATTTGGCAGAGGTGACAAAACACAATGAGGAATTAGCCAGGAAGGCTGCGGAAGTCCAGGCACCTCCCCGGAGGCCTAGAGGACGTCCCCGTGGGAGCACAACCGCCAGGAGGGCGAAACAAGTGCCACAGCTGAATCAGCCGAGGCCCCGGAGAATTACACAGACTGAGGCCACTACCAACCCGACTGCAGAATTATCAACAGGAACGGGTAATAACCGAGCCTCTCCAGTGGCTCGGAGCCCGAATCTTGAAGTTGCAAGAAACAACCAGGAGCCTGTCTGGGCAAATTCAGGGCCATCAAGGCCCAACAATGGGAGACAACCGTCATTGCCCATAAAGCATCCACCGTCGCCAATAAGGGATCCCTCACCAGTACGAGAGGTCCCTCGACTTGCACCACGAAGACCATCTCCCAGTGGCAGTCGGGATCGAAACCGACAGGCCAGACCTAGACGAGGAAATGAAAGGGAGGCTACTTGAGAGCATAGAGCTCCTCAACCTTCGGGAAGCCAACTTTCAAGATCACAATCTGCTGGGGTAGGGAGACCGGTTGGGGACCCACCCCATAGTTATCGAGCCTCACAGCCAGAAAGGGCTGCAAGCTACGCAAGCAGGAACTCAGACTACACTCGATCCGTAAGCATTTATAATGCTGAACCTAGGCAAATAGGGAATCGGGGGAATCACCCTGATCTGCGGGATCACCTGAACCATAACCGGGGATGAGATAATCCCCCAAACCCTGATCTGCGAGACCATCTGAATGGTCGTAAGCAGTCGGCACATAACCCTATGCCAAGACCAGGAGCTGGAATTTTTATTAACGAAAACCAGCCTCATCAAGTCCAGGATCGACCCCCAGTGGATCTGGTCAAGGAAAGGATTGGTCAGTTGGAAAGAGCATTCAGGCTCCTGCAAGACGAGCGGAGCAGGGATAAGGCTGAAGAGTCCGACGAGGAGCTCGAGCCTTTTGCCCCACATATTTCTAGCACTTCATTTCTCCAAGGATTCAGAATACCTCATGTAGCACCATTCAATGGAAACTCAGACCTGTACAGTCATTTGAGCACCTTTAATACCATCATGCGAGCCAGCAATGTTGGCTACGAGCTCAGGTGTATGTTGTTCCAGCAACTCTTACGAGACCAGCAAAAAACTGGTTTGAAAATTTTTGGAGACACTCGATCTCGTTCTGAGATCAATTAACAAGAGAATTTAAAAAATGATTCAAGGTTATGGTTGGCGTCAGGCCTCAAGCTTCGGCCTTAACCAATGTTCGATAGCAGCAGGACGAGTCACTAAAGAGTTACCTTACGAGGTTTAATCTAGAAGTGGCTCGAGCCCAATGTCGATGATAGTGGCCACCTGATGGCCGTTAGAGCTTGTATTTTACTAGGGAGTCCCCTTTGGGAAGATTTACAAAGAAAGCCCATTAGGTCACTAACTGAGTTCAATCGAAGGGCCCAGTGGTTTGTCAATGTAGAAGAGGTGAGGATAGCACTGAACCTAACCTCTCAGCCCATAAATACAACGACAAACATTAACTCTGCCTCAACCTCAGCGGCCCCATCAACTTCAAAACCCTCCGGGGATAACCCTTCTAAAAGGAAGAAGAACGAAGGGAATAACCCCAAGGCTGATGGAGGGAAAAAGAAGAAATGAGATAAATATTTCTCCATTTACACAATATATACCGAGCTCAATGAGGCTCGGGAAAAAATATTTTTGACCAATGAAAATTAGGTCCCGTTTAGACGACCTGATCCCATGCGAAATTAGAAGGTGAATAAGGACTCAAACAAATACTGTAGGTTCCACAAAGACATCAGACATACAACTGATGAGTGCCGAAAACTGAAGGACGTGATCGAGGGCTTGATTTCAAGAGGATATCTCAGGCAGTATGTTAGAAACTGAAATTCCAATCAAGCCTCAACAAGTCAGAGGGCAGCAACTGCACAACTTGCCCAAAATCATAACTCCTGAGTTCGGGAGGATGAGTGACCCCCTCCGATTGATGGAGAGGATGTAGTAACCATCTTGGGGGGACCTCATATTGTAGGTTCGGGCAGGAATGCCCAAAAGAGATATGTAAACAAGCTCAAGACCGGAGACGGTTCTCCCTATGAACCCAAACCATGAGCTCCAAAACAGCAGAGGGTTGAGACTCAGCCCATTACATTTACGGAAAAGGACGCGTCACACATCCAATTTCCTCACAACGACCCCCTAGTCATTACTCTCCAGATCATGAACAAGAGAGCACTCCGAGTCCTAATTAATAATGAAAGCTCGGTGAATATCCTTTACAAAGCCACTCTACAAAAGATGGGACTCGCGCTTCATGATTCGAAAGCATGTGCAACAACATTGTACAATTTTTTAGGAGAAGGGATTGCCTATATGGGATCCATTGAACTCCCCGTAACCTTGGGAGACTATCCAGTCTCAGTAACCAAGGTGATGGAGTTTGTAGTGGTGGACCTCCCGTCGGCCTACAACGTACTGCTCTGGATACTTGCCCTGATTGGGCTGGGGGCAGTGTTGTGTGTCAGGCACTTGGCCATCAAGTTCCCAACTTCTAGTGGCATCGGGACATTGAAGGGAGACCAGCTCACGATAAGGGAGTGTTACAACATTTCCATAAGAGGAAAAAATCAAACAAGTGCGCAGACACTGGTAGCTGTTCATGAGACAGATGGGCCCATCTTTGAGATAGATGAGGAAATTGACCCTAGAGTGGATGAAAGGGCCTATCTCGAACCTCTGGAAGAGCTTGAGGAAGTGATGCTCGAGGGAACGGATGCCACAAAGATGGTAAAAGTGGGAAAGAATCTTTCCGAAAAGGCGAAATAGCAATTAATTTGCTTCTGAAAGAAAACCAGGACGTGTTCGTATGGTCACACTTGGACATGGTAGGAATCAATTCAAATGTCATAAGCCATGCATTGAACATTGACAAGAGCTTCCCCCCAAAGCAGCAAAAATGAAGGATCCTGGACGATGACGGAAAGAAAGCCCTCAAAGAAGAAGTCGATAGGTTAAAAGCCAATCGATTTATACGAGATGCCTTTTATTCGGATTGGATCGCCAACCCAGTGTTGGTTCTAAAGCCCAACGAAAAATGGCGAATCTGCGTCGACTACTCAGATCTTAACAAGGCATGCCAAAAAGACTATTTTCCCTTACCTCAGATAGATCAACTCGTAGACACCACTGTAGGTCATGGCATCATGTCATTCATGGATGCTTATTCTGGATATAACTAGACCGCCATGCATGCACCAGATCAGGAACATAAGAGCTTCGTAATTGACAAAGGGTTATACTGCTACAACGTCATGCTTTTCGGGCTAAAAAATGTTGGAGCCACGTACCAAAGGCTGGTGAACAAGATGTTTGCCGAGCAGATAGGAAATAACATGGGAGTTTATGTTGATGACATGTTGGTAGCCATGTGGATGATCTTGCTGAATGTTTTGCTGTGCTTCAGAAATACAACATGAAACTTAACCCACAAAAGTGCTCATTTGGAGTGTCTTCGAGAAAGTTTCTTGGATTCATAGTAAATGCACGGGGAATAGAGGTGAATCCAGACAATATTAAGGCATTAATTGATATGCCTTCACCTCGAAAGCATAAGGATGTCCAGAGCCTAACTGGACGAATGGCGGCTTTAAGTAGATTTATCTCGAAATCTACAGATCGATGCCTCCCATTCTTTAATCTTTTGAGAGGGAGTAAAAAATTCGAATGGACAAGGGAGTGCAAGATCGCGTTTAAGAATCTTAAGAAGAACCTTGTCGAGCCACCAATCTTGTCCAAGCCAATCAAATGAGAGATTTTGTACATATACCTCGCTACAACTGAGCACGCCATTAGTGCAGTACTAGTGCGAGAAGAGAAAAAAGTACAAAAACCTGTGTATTACGATAGCAAAAGATTACTGGGGGCAGAATTGAGATATCCGTTAATGGAAAAACTGGCTCTGAGCCTGATACATGCATCTCGAAAGCTCCGACCTTACTTCCAGGCACACCCTATTCACCGACCAGCCATTGCGACAAGTTTTGTCCAAGCCAGAAGCATTAGGATGATTGTTAAATTGGGCTGTCGAGCTTGGGCAATTCAAGATCACATATCACCCAAGAACAACTATCAAAGGGTAGGCCTTGGCATATTTCATTGAAGAATGTATCGGGATCTCAGATGACGAAGTAGTAACCCCAGCCCACGAGCTGTGGAAAATTTATGTCGATGGATCCTCTAATGAAAATGGATCAGGGGCAGGTATCATCTTAATTACCCTGACGGGAAACCGATTCCACTTGGCCTTAAGGTTTGGCTTCGAAGCATCAAACAACAAGGCTGAATACGAGGCATTGCTAGCAGGACTTCGAATAGCCAGAGAGCTCAAAGCAAAGGCTATACATTGTTATAGTGACTCGTAGCTAGTGGTTAACCAAGTTTTGGGCGAATATCAGGCTTGCGGCATAAAGATGGCTACGTACTTGGAAAAGGCAAAAAATGCACTCGAATAGTTCAAATTCTACGCTATAGAACAGGCTCGCCTCAACTAACGAGGCTGATACACTGAATGTTGTCCCAGTAGAGTTTCTACCAACTCTGAGTATTAGCGATCCTGACGATGAAGACGTATGCATGATTGACTCATAACCAACCTGGATGACCCCAATAATTGACTACCTCAAAACTAGAAGTCTCCGAGCAGACCTGAACGAGGCTAGAAAGTTGATGTATCAGATTCCAAGATACACTATTTTGGAAGGAAAGTTGTATAGAAGAGGGTACTATATGCCATTACTTCGATGTGTCACTCCTCCTGAGGCAAAGAAAATCTTGGAAGAAATCCATGAAGGATTTTGCGGAGACAACATTGGGGGGCATAGTCTGTCCAGAAAGGTGATAAGACAGGGTTCACGGTCAAAGCAAACTCATTCGAATATGTCAAATGATGTGATAAATGCCAATAGTTTGCCATAGTTCCACGAGCCCCACCTATCGAACTAACCATGATGAGCTCCCCATGGCCATTCGTAGAATGGGGAATTGACCTCAAAGGATCATTGCCAACAGGAAAGGGCGGAGTAAGATACGCTGTAGTCGCAGTTGACTACTTCACACAATGGACCGAAGCTGAACCATTGGCCACTATTACCTCGAAAAAAGTCTTAGATTTCATTGTAAAAAACATCATTTGTCGATGTGGGATGCCCAGAAAAATAGTATCAAATAATGGAACCCAGTTAGAAAGTGACCTTTTTACCCATTTCTGTGAGAATAATGGGATAATAAAAAGTTTCTCCTCCGTGGCCCATCCCCAGTCAAACGACCAGGTCGAAGCGGTAAATAAAACCTTAAAGAGCTCCATAAAGAAAAGGTTGGAGGAGGCAAAAGGGAAGTGGCCTGAAGAATTGCCTCAAGTCTTGTGGGCTTATAGAAACACAGCACAAACTTCAATAGGGCATACTCCCTTCTCCCTAGCTTATGGATGCGAGTCCTGTTGCCTATTGAGATCGAAATCCCTACAATACGGAGCCATGCGTATAATCAGGCCTCGAATAAATCTCAGCTCGAAGAAAGTCTAGACCTCATTGAAGAAAGACGGAATGAAGCCTAATTAAAAAATGCTGCATACCAGCAACGAGCTATTAGATACTTTAACAAGAGGGTTTGAGATAGAATTTTTGGATTAGGAGACCTAGTACTAAGGCGTGTATTTCTAGCTACGCGAGATCTGTCTGCAGGGGTACTTGGACCTAACTGGGAAGGACCCTACCAGATTGAATCTATTATTCGACTTGGAGTGTACAAACTGGCAAGGTTAAACGGAGGATCGGTACCGCGAGCTTGGAATGGAGAATATCTACGACCTTATTATCAATAATGTAGGAATGATGTTTTCGTTGTAACCAAGCATTATTATTTTGTTTGCCTTTTATCAATAAAGTTTAAGTTTTGCTCAAAAGGTTGTATTCTCTTTTAATGTTGTATTTTTTGCAAACCCTCTTAATTTAATAACCTATGATCACACTCATAGGATATTAAGGGGGGCATAAGTGGTATATGATCATACCATCGGTTTGAAAAAATAAATAACATAAAATAAAATGTCTAGATCATTAACCCAACATGAAAATTTATAAGTGTACACATGAGCTAAGAATGTCTGGACCATTAACCCTACATGAAAGTTTATAAGTATACACACGAGCTAAAATTGTATGGACTTAACCCGACAATAAAATTTTCAATTGTATGGATCACTAACCAAACAAGAGCTAAATTAGTTTGGAGCAAACCAACCTAAACGACAGACAATAAAAGTTGGAATTTAAAACCAACTACGAATTAAAAGTCGATTCTAAGGTTGGAAAATTTTGCAAGATAAGTGTCGACCTCGTAATCTCGAGGACATACTCGAGGATGAGAAAAAGGGGCTAAAAGAGCAAGATATAACTAAACTACCAAAATTACATGCCAATTATGTACTTTCGAGTACATGGTAAAAGTAAGGTTCGACCTTGACATTAACGAAGTCGTACATGGATGTCTCGAATAAACTGTGCATGAATGCATTGAAATTCGAGCCTAAATCCAATAGATGTATTTGTACAAATAAACAAATATAAAAGAAAGTCTTTAATATAACATGCTCAAAAATTTCCGACCTAGAAATGTAAAGCATATATTAAGGCAAAAAGCTGAAGATAAAATCAAATGCATAAAAGATTTTCGAGCCAAAAAACTGTATGCATAAAGATTAAAGATAATACTTAATAAAAATAGCTCTAAATTGAGCTATATATTGTTTTCACCCCAAGGGCACATATAAAATAAATAATATATTACAAAAATTTAATGGGACGCAACCCATGATCTTGCCCTCACGAGGCAGACGCCTCCCCACCAGCAGCACTGGGTGCCTCCGCCGTCTTCTCAGCCTCGAGCTTGTCCTCCTCTTCCTCCATCCGAGCTTGTCGTTTTTCAATGAACTCGGCCTCTAATTTTTCCAAGAAGCTATTGTCGAGGTCGGGTTTGTTGACCCATATTCGATACATTGCCATATCTACGACGTGATCTTTCTTGGTCTTGAACTCCTCAAGAAGGCGGGATTTTTCACCTTTGATTATCTTGAATGTTGCCTTCTTTTCCTGCTCCAACTTGGCATTTAGCTCCTGAATTTCTTTGATTTTGGAGTCCTTTTCCTTGATCTCGGAATTCTTGGCCTCGACTTCTTTCAAAGCCACTACCATCGTTGACTCGAGGTTAGACACTTTTTGGGCAGACTCCAGGGTAGCCTCCAACTTCGATTGAAGTTCGAAAACCTTCAACATCGCTGCTTTGAGCTCGTTTGCAAGCTTTAACTGGAGGTTCTTGGCTTCTTGAGCATGGGCCTGGCTCGCAAAGACCTCATTGTTCAACTTGAAATTATGTTGAACAAATGAAATGAGTGCATGTACACAAAAACAAATGGGAGTTATCAAACATACATGGTAAGTCTGTATAGCAAGGTTTTAGTACAAAATGACCTACTGAAGTTAGAAGCTCGCTACCCTTGTCGAAGATAGTATTTGTGTCGCGACAGGAGGTGAGGAACTCCCATTGAGGGGTGCCAAGATTGTTGAGACTTTGGCCAACTCAGGATTGGACATCCAAGCCCAGACTGACTCCATGTGACCCCACAACATTATCGAGCACGTACTCAGGGACGTGAGTTGAGATCGACAAAAGAAGTTCCCATGTGGGGACTTGTCTTTTTGGGGCAACATCAGGTTGTTGGGAGACTCGGCTTGAAGAGGGAGACAGGGGATCAATGGGCGCCACTGGCTTGATCTTAGTAGTGAGCTTGATCACAGGGGCAGGGTCGGCGTCCTGGCTCGGGCCCTAAATAGTCGAGACTGGGAGGGCCGCCTCAGATTTCTTGGATACTTTAGAGGGACGCCCCCCTCTTTGAGACGCCCTTGTGCGTTTGCTTCCCTTGGCCACCGAGGGACGGTTGATCACGTTATCGAGGTCAGAGTCCATATTGCCTGTGAAAAAAACAAGTCACTTTAGTGATCAAGCTAAGGTTACTAAAAGAAGCAAGACTAAGGATAAAATAAACCTAACTGGTACTCTTAGCCGAGCTTGAGCTCAGAAACCAAGAGATTCCCCTATCTTCTGAGGATGATGGGGGAGTCCCATCTCTATAAGTAGGAGATAGCCTCGAGGGGTCTCTATAAATGTTGGTTCCGTACTAAATGACAACCCCATCCCAGACCTCATTCAAACTAAACATGGTTTGGTATTGGCCTAACCAGCTATCAAACCTACACACCCTATAATCTACCCAAGACCAAACATAAAAATTATTCCCAGGATCTGGAAAGAGGATCAGTACGTCGGGTTTGTGCTTAAGCAAAGAGGGAGACCACATGGAGGAGCTGAGCACTATTTTACCTCCATCACCCGAGCTTGGTGAGGCTTCGTCTTGGGCTTCATTGCCTGAGGCGGGCTGATCGTGATGGCGGACCACAGGGGCACGAACCCGCGAGCTTGAAGACCTCCACCTGGGAGGAGTTAGTCACCAGGAAGTGGCATGTGGTCCCACCTCAGGTACTTGCGATAAGCCGAGTCATCCGTAGATAGGCCATCCTCTAAGAGGCCGCAAACTTGGAGCCAGTCTTCGTGCAGAAGGTAGGACACGGACCTTCGACCATAGGGCAGTTGGAGCAAGGCTTCCCTATGCTCCACCATCGTTTCTGAGGGGGTGGGGCGATGGTAATTGGATGTAGGAACAAATAAGTATCAATATCCCGAGCCTAATTTTTTTTTTAAAAAACAGAAAAGAAAAGGGGAAGAAAAGGGAGGATAAGTATGGAAAGATACTTACAGATACATTGAAAGGAGTAGAATATGGAAGGGGTGAGGCCGTCTGTCTAGAAGAAGGCGAGCTTGAATTTTGGGGATGGTTTAGCATATCCTTGAAGAGCCTTTTCTCCTTCGGGTAGCTCGTTAAGTAATAAAAGTCATTCCCTACGCGAGCCCGAGATGGGTTTCTTTTAAGGCAAAAGAGATATAGTATCTCTTGAGGCGATGGCCCTTCCCACTTTAGCTCGTGGTAGAGTGACCTAAGGGCTGATAACACCCTGAAAGAATTTTTCTGGAGTTGGAAGGGGGTGAGCCCCACAATATCCTGAAAATCTTTGAAGTACGATTTCAGGGGTAGCAGCACCCCTGCCCTCATATGCTCGCGACTCCATAAGATGAGCCTGATTTTGCATCGAGATTTATGTTTCTAGGGGAGAAGCAGCTTCGATCGTTCGAAGTCGTAGGATGGTACATAAAGGGTGCTAGAAAGCTTGAGTCTATGGTAGGCGACCAGCTCAGATATCTGGCTAGTGGAAGTGAATGAGCTCCAATAATGCTTAGCCTCGAAGAATTCCTCTCTTGAGGTAGGGATGGAAGCGGCTTGAGAGGTGCAAGGATGGTGTGAAAGGTCTTCCATCAGTGAGAAAGAAAGTGCACCAGGCTCGAAGGCGACAGTGACTCTGAGCTTGGGGTCTAGTGGGATTGGTATGATTTTGGGATCCGGATCTGGATAAACTGTGACCTGGATTATTCTTATCTTTCTTTCCTCAACCTCGTCAATTTGACGTCGAAACCGATCTCGGATGTCTTCTTGTTCACACTTTTCTCTATGCTTGCGTATCAGGCGCTGGTTTCGTGTGAAAGGTGATTCAGGACTGGGAGTTAACGGGGAGTAAGGAATAGCGAGCTTGGGCCCCCACCGAGTCTCAGAGTACTGCGACATCTAACAAGAAATAAAAGGGTGAAGGCCCAGTAAAAGGGAAATCACAAAGAAAGCGTAATTTTGGTGATCCATGCTCAAAAGTTCAAGATCACGAATTTACCTCAATCGAGACTGAAGTCTCGAAAGGGTAAGATGAATTTGAAGGTGAGCCCTGAACTATTGTAAAGTTCGGGCTTCAAGCATGTAGGGTGGGAAAGTGGATATCAGTTTTAAAGATCCCGGATTTTCAGGGATAAAGCTGACAGTTACCTAAAAAGGTGTAATTTTTGGGATTTGTGCAGTTAAAACCCTAAATCAATACCCTATTTCTCGGCTTACACGAAACACTATTCATAATCAGAATATTCCCATTTTTACATATTTACACTAGAAATTTTGGGGTCTAAAACAGTGACTATAACTACAACAACATCATTCAGATCAAAAGTTTGCCTAAGCATCGACGTAAAAGCCTAAGTAAAACTTGAAAAAACTAGTAAATGTTTTCTCAGACAGAAAGAAGAAAAAAAATACACATACCAAAGGAAATGATTAAGAACGCAAACTTACACAAAGTTGTTCATGGGAATGATGAAATCATCGATTGGAATGTTGGTAGAAGGAAGGACTTCACAGAATCGAGTGTGTTGGTGGTATATTATTTCTGTGGTTTGGAAAACATGCAAAGAAATCTCTGATTTTTCTTTTTTTTTTCTTTCTCTGGTGTGAGTTTTTTCTGTAAAGAGACTAAAAGTAAAATAAGTAAGACGAAGTGGGCATATTTATTGACCCCAGGGGATGTCAAGGGTCGGGCTAATCTGGTTCGTTGGTTTGATTTGGAGTCTGATCCAATGGTTGGGGTGTAAATATGGTAATGGTGGCAAAAAGGAGATACAAAAAGATGTGGCCAGATGTAAAAGGTACTCAAGTACTCTGACTGCACAATCCTTGGCTGACGTGTGTCCACACTCGAGTGTGGTAGGTGGCTCGATTTTTGAAAGTATCAGTTCAAAAGCTTCCTTCTCTTAGGATTCGAACTAATACTTTTGAGGGGGAAAGATGTTACACCCAAATTTCGAAAATAGAAATTTTCATCTCAAAAGTCAGGCTTGTAAAGTGTAAGCTCGAAATATGCAAACTGGCCATGAGATCAACATTAATGAGAGTCGAGTTTGACAATTTTGTTCAATATTAAAACGACGACGTCGTAGGTGGTAAGCTCGGAACCACATGATCTTGAAGGTTCGACCCAAGCTCGTAGTTACAGTAACAAGGGTTCAACACTTATTTAATTTTCTTGGTCTGTTTGTATTAGCATCAATCAAGAAGGTTCGAGCCTGGATATGGCAAGCTTGGAGGGGACGACCTCGATAAAGATACTTAATGAGATCGAGGGAAGCCAAGCTAGCAAACTCGTGATGATTTGCTGATCTCGAAGATATGTAAGTCGAATGTGTGAGATCAATGGCCAAGTGTGGACGCAGTTCTTGTTTAAAAATCCCTATATCTAAAGGATTTGTTGTAATCTGTTAATGAATCCCGAATGTCATGGGATTTATATGCGTATTATATATTTATATGCATTTAATTGTATTTATTTTGAGATTTGAATCATAACTCCCCGAAATGTGAGGAGAGATATTCTGAAACCAGTCTATAAATAGATTGGGGAAATTCATTTGTAGACAAACTGGAATGGGCATTGGGAATACTCTGTTGAATTTCTTTCTAAAAGCTTTGAGAAAATTCCATAGTTGAATAACATCGACTCATGGACTAGGCAGATTTTAACTGCTGAACCACGTAAAAAATTGTGTGTTTCCTATTTATTTTTCTGATTTTGTGTTTAGTGCTCTTCATTTCTAAGTTGACAAAAAACGACGTCAATAAATAAGAATTCAAAACATGTAAAATTGAAAAACATGCTATTTGGTTAACATGTATATACATATACGACTAAATAAGGAAGAAAACTAAATTGGGCCAAAGCATAAATTGGCCATAAATGACTACAGTAGCAAATATATATCTCTTCTATATAAAAAGTGTGTAGATAACAAAAATTCTTGGTTTTAACAATTTTTTATTTTTCCGTTAATTTTAACGAAATATTCTTATATTTAACAGAATAATCTTCAATTTAATGGTAGATTGTAAACATGACTTAAACTTAAATAAAATTTAATAAATAATAATTAAACAAATTAAAATATGCCATTTTTGAGATATCGACTTAAACTTAAATAAAATTAAAGAAATAAATAATTAAACAAATTAAAATAGGATATTTTTGAGATATTTTACAATGATAATTATCTAAAAATAATAAAACCATATATTTTATAACTTAAATAAAATTTAATTAAATTTAAACTTCACATATTATAATAATATCACATTAAACATATAATATAATATAATATAATGTAACAAACTTAACTTTAAGATTCATGTATAATATTTATATTATATTAAACATATAATATATGATCTCTTATTGTCACTGCCAAATTTAAAAACTAAAACAAACATAAACTTAAACAAAAATTAATTAAAATAGTTGATTCATGTATACTACTATACACTATGACTTTTTATATTCTTATTTTATTTATATTATTAATTTATTTTTAAATATTATTGTAATTTTTATACATATGTCATGTAGCAATGTAAATATATATCTATGTCAATGTTGTATTTAAATGTCATATATATGCGGAGATTATTGATATAAATATTTATATATACTATATAATTATAATTCATTCTATTATATATATATATTTTAAGAAGTGAACCAATTTTTATTAAAATTATAGGCAATATTTTGCCTTAATTTTTTTTAATACATTTATGTGATACATTATATTAAACATCTTTTATTTATTTTTATGATATTATTTATTTATTTAAATTTTATATGATAATTAAAAAATATAATAAAAATAAATGCATATTTGAATAAGTTACAACTTTAAAATTAAGCTATGCTTCTACCAAGTATATATGTATATATATATTTATACACTAGATAAAAGCAACGTGTAATGCACGTTTGCTTAGTTTTATTTATAGAATTTATTAATTATGTTTATTAAATCTGTATCACTGTCATATAATTTTCAAATAAATAAACAATATTATATATATATAAGAATGACATAAACATATTAAATGAAAAATTAAACAAATATTGTTTATGATTTTTATATATATATATAATATGATAATTTTTTAATAAATATTAAGATTTTATATTATGTATTATTATAATGATATTTTATAATATTTAAATTTATATTGATATAAGTATTAAATATCTAGTCTTGTTGTTGACTGTGTTTTTAGCCAACGACGTGAGAACGTCAAAAACAATAAACCTTCAAGAGAATTTAAACGACACAGACAGTTTTATCAAGAAAAGTAAATAACACACAAGATTTTTATAGTGGTTCAGCCCCGATCAGTCGGTAATAGCCTAATCCACTTAGAGTTGTGATTATAGATCTGTACTCAAGATCAGATGGACTGAGCCAACTGAGTTTCTTCAGTACAGATTGCAAAAATACAAGAATCCTTTCAAATACCAGCACTTTCTCTCTCTAGAATACTCAGACCCAAATTTTCCCAAAAGTCCAGAAAGAAGAAGCCGAACCCCTCTCTAATCCCATAAGCTCTCTATTTATAGGCTTAGGGTCATACATCTGATATCCCCTAGAATCGGAATATTTTATTATATTTATTACATTTAAATTACAAAAAACATTCAAAATGTAACAAAACCCCCCATTTGTGGGAAGACTGAGAGATTCCCGCGTATCTTGTTGAAGTTGTTTCTGTGAATCTTGACTTAGTCCTCCTCTAGCTAGTTGATCCACCTCACCTCCACTCTGGTCGATCATACACATGTTGGTCGGACATACACTTGCTGGTAGGACATGCAAGTGCTGGACATGCACTTCTCTCCTCTAACATGACACTCTCCTCTAGCATGCCATTTCTTTATTTGGACAACCATGCACTGGTTGGACATATGCGTAAAGACCAAATTCTTGGTCTCTCCTCGGACCACATCCTTGGGGTCTCCTAGGACCACTCTCTTGGAGTCTCCTAGGATCACTCTCTTGGTTCTCCTCGGACCAAAGTCCCTTGGGCTCTCCTCAGACCACATCCTTGGGATCTCGTAGGATGCACTCTCCTTAGTTCTCCTAGGATGCACTCTCCTTAGCTCTCCTAGGACCACCCCCTTGGGGTCTCCTCGGACCACACCCTTGGGATCTCCTAGGATGCACTCTCCTTAGCTCTCCTAGGACCACCCCCTTGGGGTCTCCTCGGACCACACCCTTGGGATCTCCTAGGATGCACTTAGCTTGGTTATGACATCTTTCAAGCAGTCCAAATTCTTCGTCAGTCTACCGGGTCACTTTATCACAACTCTGAGGAGTCAATGTATTTATTGACTATTAATATGTCTTTTACTGACCATGCACTGCCACTCGTCACCTTTATTGCCACGTCATTGATCTCCAATTTTTGGGGATAACACTTGTATTAAATATTATTATAATATAATATTTTAGAATATTTGAATTCATATAAATATAATTAGTAAAAATTAGGATTAAATATTATTATCATAATAATATTTTATAACATTTAAATATATATTAATATTATTTTTAAATATCTAGTCTTATATTATATATTTGTTGACCCTTGATTTAGCCAACGACACGGAGTCGAAATAACGAAGAACAAAAAGAAATCAAGAAGGGAATCAAATGGGAAGAAAGTGACACAAGCGATTTATAGTGGTTCGTTCCCAACTGTGTGGTAATTACCTACGTCCACTTAGTGTTCTTATTGATATTGAATCATAATGATGTGATCAAAGAACTAGGGTTCTTGAGTTTCACTAGCCTTAGGAGAATTACCACTTTCGGTGGGTAATCACACTATGCTTTTCTCTCAAAAATACAAAGATTAAAAGTCTAAGAGTTCAAAAAGTCCCTTTCTTGAACCTTCTCATTCTTATTTATAGGCTCAAGGAGGTTACATGGGCCGATGGGCCTTAATTATCATTAATATCAGCGTATCAAGGTAATAAAAAGAAAATATAATAAATGTAGTTATTATAAGATTATGTATCTTCAAGGAAGTAAATAGAAGCATGCGACCAGACTGGTCACATCTAAATGCAAGATTTGATGAAGCAATAATCATCTGGTCGATAGGCGAACAACATCCTTCACTTTAGAACTGTCACGTGCCAACCATGTGTAAGAAATTCTTGCCACGTCATCAAGAGCCATTTTTGGGTAAACATTTGCACCCCAAGTTTATTTTACTGCGAGCAGCATAAAGTAAACTTAGGAGACTGACCCTTCGCATGCCCCATCAAATCTATCAGAGTCGTCCACGCCTTCTCGAAAAAGGCAACCAATCATGTCTTTTCAGTTTCCCAAAAGTTGTCTGACGGCTATTGCATTTCCCCATGTCTTGAAAAGTTACCCAAAATGATTACCTAGGTAACTGCTCTTCGGCTAATATAAATAATCCCTCAGAGTCAATTTTCACTTTTTACATTTTACCTTTACCCTCAAGAAAACCGAAGAACAAGGCGCAAAAACTCCAGAAACTCAGGCGGTTCTTGACGATTCACGAAGCCTCTGCCCAGCCAAAGCGTCTCAGAACTCTACTCCATCCTCTCTACAAGTAAGTTCCTCAAACTTTTCAGTTGTTGATATGCCATGCAATATCTATTTTATCTCCATTTTTTATTCTGAGTTTCTGAGTTCTTGAATATTTTTTATTGTTCTTCAAAAAATGCTCTGGGGTACACGGGCACGTAGACTTGAGCTTGAAATAATACTTGGGAGGGGTTAAGGATCAGTTTGGTAGTTAGGATCATGAATTTCAGGCGTAAAATCGAAGTAAAAATTCAATTTTTAAGCTAGTAGAAAAACTGGGGTTTTCCCGCCTCTTCAGAGTCGAAAAAGATTTTCCCGAAATTTTTTTTACTTCTGCTTTTTGATCCGTTTTCCAAACTACTCGTATGTAATTTAGTGTTTTTGCTAGAATGCTGCTGGTTGTATAAAAGCCTAACTTTTATACACGAGCAACGTTATCCTAGCTTTTTTTTACACCTCTTGATCTTTTGGGCCATAGATTCTCATCTCCCCTTCTCTGTTCGCAGATTTTCATGCACGGTTTGTGGGGAGGTGAGAGGCCAATCGACGATGAGTTGCTCGCTCAGCTACTCGAGGACGAAGAACAGTCGTTGTCACTTATTTTGAGTATTCCTTTTTCCCATACCCCATCCAACAGACCTTCGACCAGTCCATCAAACATGGGTAGAGTAAAATCCACCGCCCATAAAAAGAAACCAACCAGACCTTCCGTAAATCAGCATGCTCCTCAGGCTAGAATTCCTTTGACCAGTGGTCGAGCTAAAAATACTCCTGAGCTAGGGATCCAAACACAAGACAAACCCTGAGATGTCCTTCGACCAGACGTCGAGTGGTACGTTGCACCCCTAGAAACATTACTGCTAGGATGCTAACCAATTACCTTAGGAAGTACGGACTTCTTGGGGTGACTTTATTCAAACCCACCATCGACCAGCGGGCAAACCTGCCTGGCGGTGCCTTCAGCGCTTGGTCGAGATACCACATCAAGGTAGGAACAATCTTGCCTCTCCATCCTTTCTACCAGGGAGTGGCCAATTATTTTGGGGTCGCTCCCTTTCAAATAACTCCAAATGGGTATAGAACGCTTTCTGCTCTCTATATCCTCTACAGCCATAAAAAGTGGCATGTTCCCACGCCACATGAGATCAACTACTTGTTTGATCTCAAGTCCAACCTCAACCAAAACAACACGGGGTTCTTTTATTTTTGCCACCAGGAATTGGCTTGCGTCTTCTTGAGTGAAACCTCCTACAAATCCAATGTAGGAAAGTATTTCCAGGAGTACTTTTTAACCATATACCTAGTCGCCAACAACCTGGCCTTTACTGAAGGAGGTAAATTCTTTACTCACTGGTCACTTAAATTCCTCTTAGCATTCCCACACATTTATTAGAACTTTTATGCCATTCAAGACCATGGCTACGACCAGCTCCTACTCCAGAGATGGAGATACGAGCGTCACTCTTGGCCAGCATGACCGACGTGGAAAAAAGCGTCAAAGAGCTGGTCACAGAGGCCAATCTGAGGCTGGTCGGCCTTCTAGCGCCTCACCAGGATATGAGGGAATCCACAGCGGGGAGTGCCACTGGCACAGAAGTCCCTGAAAAACAATAAGATGTGTCACAACCCCCGACCAGGAGGGCAACAGGAGTGACCATCAATGAACCATCTGGCGCCTCGTGACCTGCTGCTGCTTCGGTCCCTTTAGGGAAGGGCAAGAAGAAGGCCTCCGAGCCTATTCTTGAATCATCAGACGAGAACGGTACTGATTTCTCGCTTTTCGATAGTCTGCCTATTCCCTGTCACTTATTTGACAGGGATGACAACTTTAAATACACCTCTTCTTTAAATCCAGACTACTTCAGGCCAGAGAGTGAGTGTAGCACTAGTAAAGTAAATAGTGTAGCGACCAGTAATTATAGCTCGGGTATTATAATTTTAATTTCTTTGCCCTTGTTTCCTTAACTTAGCAAGCTCCTTTTATTATATTGCTGGATTGTTAGTTTTATATCCCTTGTAGACATGCCTGCTGACTGAGCCTTTGACTTGTATGCCAAATCGGCGAGCAAGAAAAAGTCCAGAAAGCGCCAGCCTGGGGAAGGTTGCAGCAACCCCTCCGCGAAGAAGGCTCGAACAGAGGATCATCCTGCACCTACTCCCACAAAAGAGACAACTCCTCCACCAACTCCTACCAAATAGACAACCTCGTCAACTCCAATGAATCAATATCCCTCAGCTCCAGTTGAACAGACTTCTCCTATGGCTCCTGTGGACCTCACTCCTCCAGCTTCCATTGACCTGACGCCTGCTGGTCGCCGAGAAGACCTCACGAGCGCGGTGCTTAATTAAGCCAAAGACAGGCTGAACAAAATAACAAAGCACCGTCGTAGTCGAGAGGCAATCTAAGAGACTAGCTCTATGGCGGTCGACCAGGTCTTCAACCGTGCATTGAACGAAGTGCTTGCTGTAAGTTGCCGTTTTCACCATACTTTACTAATTTTCTTCGTCAATTTGTTCCTACTAACATCTTTACATTTCTCTAATCGTAGGGAGTTCTCACCATGAGTTCCGGCTGGCGGAGCTCGAGGACACTGGCGACTCAGTTCGAGAAGAAGCTTAGCGATCAGCTTGGCATAGCTAAGGCCCAACATGCTGATCATCTTGACACTGCAACTTAGTTCGAGAAGAAGCTTAGCGATCAACTTGGCATAGCTGAGGCCCAACATGCTGAGTAGCTCAAGGCGACTGAAGCCAAGCATGCCGAGTAGCTTAAAACGACTGAAGCTAAACATGCCGAGCAGCTCAAGGAAGTTGAGGCAAAGCATACTGAGGCACTCAAGGAGGCTGAGGCAAAGAACATCGAGGCATTGCAAACGACTGAGGCCAAACTCGCCTCCCTCGAAGAGGAGCTGAAGAAGAAGGAAGCAAGCATTGCCAAGATCCTCACTTCTAAGCAGTAGTACAAGGAGGTCTCGCTCATTAACTACCGGGAAGCCGAAAAGCTCCAAGCAGAGCTAGAGATAAGCCGTAAGGAGACTGCTACTCTTGAGGAGGCGAACGCCCGCAACCTTGAAGACTATGAAGGGGCAGCGTTTGAATGTTTCTATATGTTCTAGAAAAGCAACCCCAACGCCAATTTTTCCTATCTTCCAAATCATATAAGGGAGGCGGAGCTGGCGAGGTGTGCTGCTCACTTGGAAGAAGAAAAGACTCCAGGGTCTCCCGAGATCTCTTTAGCAACTGGCATTGAGGGTGTTCAAGAAGACGCTGGAGTTTCTGTCGACCAGCAGCCACAAGAGCCTCAGCAGGATCCTCCGGCCGCCTCATAATTTGATATGCTTTTTCTTTAACTTTTATTTTTGAGATACACGACCTACGGGTCATGATGTAAAGACAATTTTTATCTTTATTGCTGCATGGGCAGCTTTTTCCTTTTAACAAACAATTACATCCGAGCAGTAACTGCTCGTGGTGTAAAGGATTTCATTTTTGGTATTATATAATATTTGCGTCTTATTATAACACCTGTTCGCGTGATTGAACTTAGCATAGTACTTTGGTTTGATTTAACAAAATAACAAAATTTTGAAAAATACTCTAAGTACCCTAGCATGCTTTCACTTATTTTGCTCGTGTGTTTACATACCTTTTGATATGCTTTGCTTACTAGATACCTTATATGCCCCCAAGTGATTGAGGAGCTTTAGGTCCTTGGTCACTTGCCTTGACTAGGACCTGTTCGAACATTTCTGCTCGTAGCAAAACAAAACACGTAGTGAGAATATAGCAAAACAACACACGTAATGAGCAAATATTTGTAATAAATACAATAGTTTGGCAAGATTGACTGGCTGCGCATAGTCCCTTTTATTTCTCATAATAAATGGACAATCGTGTCTGTACGAGTGATCAACAAAATGATCTTACACTTATAAGCGACCAGTCACAAAAATGACTAACCCTTGTTCATAAACTTGTAAAAAGTAGAATTAATTCAAGCTAATTCTTTAAGAAGAATTGTTTATTGATAGTACTTGCACAGGTGTTCTCCATTCCAATAGCGAGGAATAAGATCTCCATTTAAGCGAGCAAGTTTGTAAGTGCCTGGATGGAGGACTTCTTCGATTTGGTATGGTCCTTCCCAGTTAGGTCTGAGGACGCCAGCGGCCGGATCGCGGGTGCTGAGGAAAACTCTTCTAAGTACTAGATATCCTACATTAAATTTCCTTTCACGTACTTTAGTATTGAAATACCGGGTGACCTATTACTGGTAAGATGCTACTCAGAGTTGGGCTTGCTCGCACTTTTCGTCGACCAAATCTAACGATTCCATCAACAACTGGCTATTAGAGCCTTGATCGTACGTCATTCTCCGATGCGATGGCAGATCTAACTCGACAGGCAACATAGCTTCGTATCCATAGGCTAAGGAGAATGGAGTATGGCCTGTTGCTGTGCGATGGGATGTTCTGTACGACTAAAGGACTTCATGCAATTTCTCCGGCCATGCCCCCTTTGCTTCCTCAAGCCTTTTCTTCAGAGTATCTTTTAGCGTTTTATTGATTGCCTCGACTTGTCCATTTGCCTGAGGGTGAGCAACTGAAGAAAAGCTCTTGATAATTCCATGCCGCTTGCAAAAATCTGTAAACAAATCACTATCGAACTGTGTTCCGTTGTCTGAGATAATTTTTCTTGGAAATCCATAGCGACACACTATGTTTCTGACCACAAAGTCCAACACTTTCTTGGTCGTTATGGTTGCAAGTGGCTCAGCTTCGGCCCACTTTGTAAAGTAATCGACGACAACTATGGCGTACTTGTTGATGCCTTTCACTGTGGGCAAAGATCCGATTAGGTCTATTCCCCAGACTGCGAATGGCCACAGACTTTGCATCTATTTCAGTTCATGAGGGGCTGCTCATGGAATCTTGGAGAATCTCTAGCACTTGTTGTATCTTCACACAAATTCCATCGAGTCTTCATTCATCGTTGGACAGAAGTATGTTTGCCTTAGGATCTTTTTTGATAAACTCTGCCCCCCACTGTGATCTCCGCAGAACCCTTCATGGACCTCTCGCATTAACTCTTTGCCCTTCTCTTTTGAAATACACCTGAGGAGTGGCACCGAGTACCCCTTTCGATATAGAATTCCATCAACTAGGATGAATCTAGTGGCTTGTCGCTGAAGAGTCCTGGCTTTGTTTCTGTTCGTAGGTAACACTCCATGCGTCAGGTACTCTATGAATGGTGCCATCCATGTATCCGCCGCCTGAATCACCAAAGAGGTTTATTCTGCTTGGATGCTTGGTGCAGACATCCATTCAACTGGTACTATATTCAAGGTGTCAACATCCTTGGCACTTGCTAACTTGGCCAAAGCATCAGCGTTTGAATTCTGGTCGTGAGGTACTTGCTGGAGGGTATACTTTTCGAACTGGGCCAACAAATCTTTTGCTTTATTTAGGTAGGCAACCATCTTTAGACCTCGGGCCTGGTATTCTCCAATGATCTGATTGACCACTAACTGAGAGTCACTGTAGATTTCAAGTGACTTTATGTTCATGTCTCTGGCTAATCGTAACCCTGTGAGCAATGCTTCGTACTCTGCTTCGTTGTTGGACGTTGTGAAGTCGAATCTAATTGCGCAGTGAAATCGATGCCCTTCAGGCGTTATCAAAATCACTCTGGCTCCAGCGTGATGCTCATTAGAAGAGCCGTATGTGAACAAATTCCATGAGGGAGCTTGGCTTCAAGGTTCAGGATCTTCTGTCCTTTCTGGCTGCTCGCTGTCTGGGAGCCCAGTGAGTTATGTGACAAAGTCGGCCAGAACTTGTCCTTTCATCGCTGCTTGTGGTAAGTAAGAGGTATCAAACTGCCCAAGTTCGACCGCCCATTTCAATAATCGACCAGCGGCTTCTGGCTTCTGCAGAACTTGCAGTAGAGGTTGGTCGGTCAAAAATGTGATCGAGTGAGCTTGGAAGTATGGCTGCAGCTTTCTGGAGGCTAAGATCAGGCAGTAGGCTAATTTTTCAATAGGAGGATACCTCAGTTTTGCTCCTATTAGCCTTTTGCTTACATAATACACGACTTTTTGCACATTCTCCTCCTCTCTTACGAGAACAGCACTAGCAGCGTATTCTGTGATCGCCAAGTAGATGAACAAAGTCTCTTTATCAACCGGCTTTGATAGAATCGGTGGTTGTGACATGTGCGTCTTTAAAGCTTGAAAAGCCTACTCACACTCCTCCGTCCATTTGAACTTCTTGTTGCCTCTCAGCAGATTAAAAAATGGGACGCATTTGTCCATAGATTTGGATAAATCTACTTAGAGAAACAATCCTTCTGGTTAGACTTTGAACATCCTTGATCTTCATTGGCAATTTCATATCAACCAGGGCTTTGATCTTCTCGGGATTGGCCTCAATTCCCCGCGAGTTTACTATAAATCCCAAGAATTTCCCTGATCCAACTCCGAAGGAACACTTGAGAGGATTCAGCTTCATCTGATATTTATTCAAGACATTGAAGCACTCTTGCAAGTCCCCTATATGTCCGTCTCCCCTTTTCGACTTAACTAGCATGTCATCAACATATACTTCCATGTTTGTACCGATCAGCTCCTTGAACATGTGATTGACCAGTCGCACCAGCGTTTTTCAAACCGAAGGGCATTACTTTGTAACAGTAAAGACCTGTATCAGTCTGAAAGCTAGTGTGATCCTCGTCAGGTGGATGCATACTAATCTGATTGTACTTGGAGTAGGCATCCATGAATGAGAGGATCTCGTGCCCTGCAGTGGCATCGACCAGCTGGTCAATTCTAGGGAGTGGGAAACAATCTTTAGGGCAGGCTTTATTAATGTCTGTGAAATCCATGCATGTTCTCCACTTACCATTCAGCTTGGGAACCAGTACGAGATTAGAGACCCAGGATGGATAAAATGCTACCCTGATGAATCCATTCTCCTTTAGCTTATTGACTTCTTCCTTTAGAGCTTTTGATCTGTCTTTGTCGAGCAGCCTCATTTTCTGTTGTACTGGTGGAAAATTCTTGTCTACGTTCAGGACATGGCTAATGACCGCAGGGTTTATTCCAACCATGTCTTTATGCGACCAGGCAAAGACTTCCTGGTTTTTCCTTAAAAAATTCCACCAGTTCTCGTTTTGTTGTTGTCTCTAAGTTTTTACCGACTTTCACAACCTTGGTCGGATCTGCTTCATTGAGTTGGACCTCTTCAAGGTCCTCGATGGGTCCTATCTCTTCATCAAAATCCCCAAAGCGAGGATCCAAATCCCTGTCCTCACTTTGGGCAACACCTTATTTGGTGACACAATCACCTGATTGGGCTTGTACATCACTGGCCGTTTGCAGCTCCTTCCTGGTAGCTTCCCTCGATACACCTTTCTTCACCTTAGATATTGAGGCGTTGTAGCACTCCCTCGATTCTCGTTGGTTTCCCAACATGCGCAAGGTGCCAAACCGAGGTAATGGCTCGCAGGTCGACCAAAATTGGCCTCCCAATTACAACATTATATGCTGAAGGACAATCAACTACTATGAAAGTAGTGAGTATTTTCCTGTTTGCAGGTGCAGTTCCTGCTATAATTGGGAGCTTAATCAACCCTGTCGGGGCGAGCCCTTCGCTAGAAAAACCATATATGGTTTGGTTGCACGGTTCCAAGTCCTTGACGAACAACTTCATCCTTTCCAGTGAAGACTTATACAAGATGTTGACTGAGATTCTTGTGTTAACCAACACCCTCTTAACCATCATGTTGGCAGTTTGTACGTTAACTACCAGCAAATCGGAGTGTGGGAATCAGACGTGCTGAGCATCGTCTTCAGAGAAGGTTATTAACTCCTCCTCTGTTCGAGCTTTCTTTGGTGCTCGATCCTCCACACTCATAATCTCGATGTCCTGGTCGTGGCGTAAGGTCCGAGCGTATCGCTCCCTTGCTTTCCCATTATCCCCTGCAAGGTGTGAGCCGCCAGAGTGGTGAGTAACGTACCTGCCACAAGAGCTGGCTATAAAGGTGGAGAGCGTAGGCGTGCAGGCGCCTGCTCGTTGCCACATGCGGCTCGTACGTATCTCCTTAGGTGTCCTTGTCTGATCAGGAACTCAATCTCGTCCTTCAACTTGTTACACTCATTGGTGTCATCCGTAGTTGTTGTGAAAATGATAGAATTTTGTTGTATCTCTCTTGGAGATATCCTTCCTTATAGGTGCATGTCGCTTATATGGGACATTAGAGTTGGTCGCCTGGTAAACCTCTGCTCTACCCTCGACAAGGGTCGTATAGTTGGTGAATCTCGGCTCATATCTATTGCCTTTGGGGCGTTTATTTTAAGATGATGATGGCTCATTGCCCACCCTTTTTCCACCATTTTTGCCATTTCCGTTCCCGTTGCCTTTGTCGTTGCCATTGGGTTTATCCGACCCGTTGGTGGCTTTGGCGGGATCTTCCTTTGGTCCCTTGTCTTTCGTAGCGACTTCCCCTCATTGGCGATCGCATCTTTGAGCTTGATGTATCGATCAGCTCGATCTAGAAACTCTTGGGTACTCTTTACCCCATTCTTTCTTAGGTTGTTCCAGAGGGGAGAATGGCGTCTAATCCCAACAGTTAGGGCCATCATCTTTCCCTCGTCGCCCACTATTTTGGCTCCAGCTGCTGCTCGCATAAAGCGCTGGACATACTCCTTTAAGGGCTCTCCCTCTTTTTGGTGTGTCTCCACCAGCTGGTTGGCCTTAGTGGGGTGTACGCGACCTGCGTAGAATTGTCCGTAAAATTTCTTTACGAACATTTCCCACAATACTATACTAGTCGGAGGGAACTTAAAGAACCACTCCTGGGTAGTGTCGGATAGGGTGGCGCGGAATATCCTGCAGCGGGCATCATCCAACACCTTCTGAATATCCATTTGTATCACAAACTTGTTCACATGAGATATTGGGTCCCCGTACCCATCAAAGTTCGGCAGTACTGGAATTTTGAATTTGCTGGGGGTTTCTGCCACATCAATCCTTTGCACAAACAGAGTGCCTCTCCTCTGGTCATACTCTATGTGGGATGTCCGACTCTCAACCAGTTATTGTACCGCCTGCTGCAGAGCATCAATTTGAGCCTGAACCGCGTCTGGGATCGCTGGGGCGACTGGTGCCGGAGGAGCGTACTCATCGTTCCTCTCACGTCTGTCGTTGAGTATGTCCCTCAAGTCATCATCCCTGTGCCTTTATTCACTAGCGCCCAACCGATCAAAGACGTTATGCTGTCGGGGTTGCCCCCCAGCGTTATGGCTTGCAGGCCTATTTTCTCTCAGTGGGGGGTTTCTGTCTCCACCTCCCTCCTCATGCCCACGACCAGCATTCCTCCTGCCGAAATCGGCCTCATTATAGTCATGGCCATCTCTAAACTGCGGCCGACTATGGCGCGGCGGTTGGTCACGTTGTTTCCTCATCTGGCTGGCATCTCCCGAGCGTCAGGGGGAGGCCTACGTTGGTCAGTGGGTCCCCGTGCATTATTATGCAGTGGGGGGCCCCTGGCCGCAGAGCCCGACTCGTTGTGCCTTCTGTTGGTAGAAGGACGCTGCCCTTGCTTGGTGGATTTGGCTCATCGTCCCCTAGGCATCTAGGGTAGCGGGGAGGCTACCCAGCCCTATTCTGCCTCTGGCGCTGGGGATTGCCGCGACCAACTTAAGAGGGTGGCTGTTGCTCAGGATCCCGAATTGGGACCTCATCCTGAGCAATAGGCGGCTGCTCCAGCCTTTGAGGGCTTGCTGGCTGGAGCGGAGGACTTGGATTAGGGGCCCATTGCGGTGGTGCATTTGGTGGCTGATCTGGTTGAGAGGCCGACACAGCTTGTCCTCAAGCTAACTGAATGGCTGCTTCAAGAGCGGCCATGGCATCTCTCTGCCGATGGTCCATGTCCGCTTGCTGCTCATTCAGCTCCTGACGCTGACGCTCAATCTCCCTCCGCTGCAGCGCCGGGGTCTCTGCTGCATTCTCCTGATTGGCCCTCAGATTGGCTAACTCATCTTGCCACATCCTCAGTGTTGCCCTCAGCATCTCAGAATCCATTTCCTCCTCTTCAAAATCCAAGTGAGGTTCATTTTTAGCCACATTTGGAGGAGGAGGTTGAGATGCCGCAGCGCTAGCAGCCTGTCCAGCTCTCTTGGATGTCTTCGCCATTTTATCTTCTTAAAGCTTCTTGAGTTCAACTCTCAATGAAAGCACCAAAATTTTGACCCTTGATTTATCCAACGACACGGAGTCAAAATAACTGTTGGTTTTTATAGATCAAATCATAGATTATACGCAGCAGAAAAACAATCAAATTGTTAATTTAATCCCACAAGATTTCTAGATCTACTTCTTCACATGCATATATATATTGAATCAAAGACATGAACAGAAAATTACCTCAGGTCCTTCCTTGCTGATATCTTTTTGTATGGAAAAATCCTTGAGATCTCACACCAAGATCTTCCAAAATGTTCTCAGCACACAAAGAACGAGTGTGGGCTCGCTATACAAAATAATAGGCAAAATCTATTTATCACATGTTCTCAACAAATGAGATCTGATAAAATTTGGACCTAGGTTTTGTGAAGAACAGTGACTTTTGTTTGTATCACTGTTCTCTTTCTCTAAGAGAGATTTCAAGATATTTTTCTATCCCTGAAAAGTTACGTTCTGAAAAACTGATATCCTATATTGTTGACGCCGTTTTTCGTCAAACAGTGAAAGAAGAGCACATAAACAATGAATGGCAATGGCCAGATGAAATAAAACAAATCAAACACACGATTTTTACGTGGTTCAGCAGTTAAATCTGCCTAGTCCACGAGTCTCTGTTATTAATCTTAAGATTATCTCTGAAAATTCTTAAGCATGAATTCTTCAGAGTTCTCTCTCCAGGATCAGAATTTCGGTCCCTTACAATGGTGCATGGCCTCTCTATTTATAGAGAAGGATGCAGAATACTATCCCACATATTTTGGGTAGTTACTCTTTTGTGAATAAAATAAATGGCTTTAAATGCCTATAATCAGATATAAAAGGAAACGTCCCTGAAGACCAGGAAACGCATAACTGACCAAATAATATCCCACGATTCTAGGGGATTTACATTAATAAATGAGGATTACATCTCATATTTATAATACTTGTAGATATTCAAGGTGGTTATCACATATCTCTAAGACTTTAGCTTCCCAGGTTTCCCGTCGTCGTCCGAGCTAACGACATCTCCCGAGTTCACGTGGCTTTCGAGATCGTACGTACATCGAGCTCGAGACCCCTGATCCGAAGTCGTCCCTGAAGATGAGTGTGATCTCGGAGCTACCTTTCGAGATCGCGATCGTTTCGAGGTCACCATATTCGAGGTCATATATCGTACTTTGCAGGCTCGATATACCATCCTGGAGCATACTCTAATCCTTACGAGACCATTTGTTGCGAATCCAACTTTCGAGGTCACATTTACCATGACTCGAAATCTGGGTATAACATATATTTAATATATCCAATATATTAAAAATAAAATATTAGTTATTTTAAACAATTTGAAAATAACTAATCAGTTATCAGATTTTGTTTAAATAATAATATTTTAATCATATTACAATATCTCATTATTTATTTAATATTTAAATAACTAAAATTGTGGAACCAAGAAACTGCTCAGAGTCTCTTATGCGTGTAGCACAGTGACTGTGCACTGTGCTACACGTGTACCACATGTCAGGGATGGCATGTGATTTTTCCCAATTTTTATTATTATTTAAATACCAAAAATCCCAAAAATAAATTAATTCAAAATTAATTATATTTTTGTTAAATCAAATAATTAATTAATTACACATAATCATACAATAATTATGTTTGATGCATAGAAAAATATTTTACTTATCAAATAAGTCATTTTGCCAATTTTTGTATTTACCTTTGTCAGTGTTTGTTTGAGCCATTTCGGGGACCATGGACCTATAACATTATGCTCCAATAAATTGAAACTAAATAATTAAACTCTTTAATTATAATAGTTAATTTATTAATTCTGATATTTCTCCACTATAAATTCAGAATTGCACTCTTTATGTTATAGATACACTTTTACAGAAATCTTATCTTAAGTCGTCAATTGATATAACCATCTTACAATAGTTCAACCCTCTAATTAATTAGTTCATAAATTAGAATGGAAGAATTACCATTTTACCTTTCTAATTTACTTCTTATTCCTTAAGTACCATTAATTCACTAGTGAATAATTAATCTATAATCTAATTATAGATTTGAGCTCAAAATCATTCAGTTCCAGAATTAACCCTTAAGGGAACTAATATATGATCCATTAGGAAAGATTAGATTCTGTATTGTAGATACGTGTTCCCAGCCATCCATGATATTAAATCTCCAAAACAAAAGTCATTAGCCTCATTCTTTGAAGAGACCTTAACGAGTGAATCAAAAGATTTAATAAACATGAACAGGAGTTCATGAACACTCAGGATTTAGGTTGATCTAAATATAACAATAATAATAAACCATTGTATTTATTTATTCACAGAAAAAACAAATGTCTTTTACATGCTTTTAGGACACACTCCTAAGAATCTCCCACTTGTACTTAAAGCAAGTGAGGCATTTCTCTCAATCCCATATTTTGTACATGACCCTTGAATTGCTTTGCAGGAAACGTCTTCGTGAACGGGTCTGCCAGGTTGTGTTCTTATGCGATTTTCAGAATGGACACATCTCCTCTATGTACTATTTCTCTGACTAAGTGGTATTTGCGCTCTATATGTTTTCCCCTCTTGTGGCTTCTTGGTTCTTTAGAATTAGGCACTACTCCACTGTTGTTACAGTGAAGAACAAGTGGTTTCTCCACTTCTGGAACAACTTTCAGATCGGAGTAGAACTTTTTGAGCCACTCAGCCTCCTTCGCTGCTTCATAAGCCGCTATATACTCGGCTTCCATGGTGGAGTCTGCAATGCTGGTTTTCTTAATGCTTCTCTAGACTAATGCTCCTCCTCCAACAATAAACACTGATCCAGAAGTCGATTTCCGACTATCTCTGTCTGATTGAAGATCAGAATCAGTGTAACCAGTGGGGTTCAGGTCTCCACCTGAATATACAAGCATATAATTTCTAGTATTTCTACGATACTTGAGAATATTCTTCACTGCAATCCAATGACTCAATCCAGGATTAGATTGATAATAGCTGACTATCCCTACTGCATAACAAATGTCAGGTCTTGTACACACATGGCGTACATCAGACTGCCTACTTCTGAGGCATAGGGATACTGTCTCATGTCTTCCTTTTCCTGAGGTGTTTTGGGACACTCCTCCTTGGAAAGGAATACTCTAGAACGGGTTGGCATATCACCCTTTTTGAAGTTTTGCATATTAAAGCATTCTAGCACCTTATCAGTATAAGGTACTTGAGACAGTTCCTAAGTATTTGTTCTGTCTATCTCTAAGAATCTTAATGCCCATAACATACTTGGCTTCTCCCAAATCTTACATTTGGAATTGTTCAGCTAACTAGTTCTTTATGATGTTACGTCATTTCCAATCAGTAATATATCATCAACGTAAAGAATGAGGAATACTACTATACCATCTTTGATTTGTATATAGACACAAGGTTCGTCAACATTTTGTTCAACAACCAAATGTTTTACTTGTGTCATCAAATCTAAGATTCCAAGATCTAGAAGCTTGTTTGAGTCCATGAATGGACCTAAGAAGCTCGCAAACATTTTTCTCTTGACCTTTTAATTTGAACCCTTCTGGTTGAGACATGTAAATGGTTTCGTCAAGGTAGCCATTCAGAAAAGCTGTTTTGACATCCATTTGCCAGATCTCGTAATCCATGCACGCAACTATGGACAAGAGTATACAAATGGATTTTTAGCATAGCTAATGGAGAAAAGGTTTCTTCATAGTCAACCCCTTCTTACAGGATGTAACCTTTGGCTACAAGCCTTGCTTTGAAAGTCTCTACTTTCCCATCCGCTCCTCTTTTATTCTTGAATATCCACTTGCAACCAATGGGTTTGATATTCTCAGGTGGATCTTTAAGAACCCAGACAGAATTGGAATACATCGATTCCATTTCTTGGTTCATGGCTTCTTGCCATTTTTCCTTGTCAGAATCATTCATTGCATCTTCAAATGTCAATGGATCATCTTTGTTTGTGTCAAACACAAGCATTTGAACTTCGTGTTCATAGTGCGTGGGTTACTTACTAACCCTCCCACTACGACAAAGTTCTCTACTATTCTGACTAGAACTAGCAGTTTTCTTTTGTCGTTTTTCATTGGTTATTGCTGGTGACTTTGCAACTTCATTCGAGACCATCTCCTCCAGTACAACCTTACTGCGAGGTTTGTGGTTATTAACATAGTCATATTAAAGAAAAGTTGCATTTGTCAATACAAATGTTTTATTTTCTTTTGGACTATAGAAAATTCCACCTCTAGTCTCTTTGGAATATCCCACAAACATGCACACTTTAGAGCATGATTCCAACTTCCTGGTCTTTCCTTTTAAGTGCGTGTGCAGGACATCCCCAAATTTGAAAATGGTGTAAACTAGGTTTATAACCATTCCAAAATTCTATGGGTGTCTTTTGGATAGACTTATATGGAACATCATTCAATATGTATAGAACACACTGAATCGAATAGCCCTTGAATGACAGTGGTAATGATGAGAAAGTCATCATTCATCTAATCATATCTAATAACGTTTTATTCCGTCTTAGTGAAACACCATTTTACTGTGGCGTTTCAGGTGTAGTGAGTTGGGATTGAATGCCATGCTCACGCAAATGGTCCTCGAATTCAAAATCTAAGTACTCTCCTCCTTGATCAGATCGAAGAGCTTTTAGTGATTTACCTAATTGCTTTTCAGCCTCTGCTTGAAATTCTTTGAACTTTCCAAAAGTTTCAGATTTTCTTTGCATCAAGTATAGGTAATCATATCTTGAATAATCGTCAATGAAAGTGGCGAAATATTCATAACCTCCTTTTGCTTGTACATTAAGTGGATTGCAACATCCGTATGTACTAGCTGAAGTGGTTCTGTGGCTCTTGAACCTTTAGCAGAGAAAGGTCTCTTGGTCATTTTTCCTTCTAGACAGGATTCACAAATAGGGAGAGATCCAATAGATGGTTCTCTTTAAAGGACTATCCTTTACAAGCCTATTTATTTAGTCTAGACCAATATGGCCTAATCTCAAGTGTTACAGATATGTTTCACTATCGGAATCATTTTAATAGATTTAGGATTAGCTGTTTTAAATAATTCAGAATTATAAAAAAATTTCATTCTGATAAGTATGTAAACTTTGTTTATCCCAAAGCATTTGCATAACAAGTAAATAGATAATTTCTTTATATAATAACTACTTTATTAATAAAAGAAATAAATATTATGCAAAAAATTATAAATAAGTTTCCAAACACTAATAATCAAAATTATTAATAATAAACTAGGTTTCTAAGCTGTAGTTTTCTTTGTTTAAAGAAATCTAAAATATCTAAAACAAAATAAAGAAATTTAAATTGTTTAACTAACAATAAAATTACTAAATAAAAACTACTCTCCAACTTCTCCAGCTCTTTACTCGCTACCAAAATCCTCATCAGTCTCTTCCTCCTTTTCAGGGTTCTGATTCTGCAAAAGGAAAAAAAAAAAAATACATTAGTGGCATTTACTATCCAAAAATTTGAATATGATATTCATTGTATTTGAATCTATTATTTAAAGTTGCAAAAATATATGTAAATCTTATATACATTTTTTGTTTGATATAAACGATGACACTCAGCAAAGACTTCCTCTGTCATTGCTCGCCACATCTCATGTGCTGAGTCATAGTGTATATATTTTTCCTTTGTTTCGCCAAGCATGGTTGAAAGCATGCAATAACGTGCCAACCGATCAGATTTCATCCAATTTGCATATTTTTCTTCTGCTTCATAACTAGTAGCCAGAGGTGGTTCTATTGGAGGTTTTTCACAGACTGTTGACATCATCTTCTTATAAGAAAAAATGGTCAACATGCCTCGAAACCAGTGTTGCATATTTTCAGGTTCAAAAACCAAGGATTTGAGAAAAGCATTGGTGTGTAATTCACCAATAGACATTTTTGCTGGCAATAAATAAATACAAATAAATATTATTATATTTAGAAAAATAAATATCAAAGTTTCAGAAATTAAACGTGATGCATGAGCACAATTAAAACACATAAAATAAAGGTTAATTTCCACGATAAAATTTTCTAACAATTAAAGTGCTGCCTTAGGGTCGGTCAAATTAATTTTAGAGAATTTATAAGACATTCTTATCTTTATTGTTTAAAACTTAAAATAACTCTTTATTTTATCTTTTAAACATTAAAGTACCGCTTAGTTTGATCAAGTTATGATTATCCACTGCAAAAGCTTAATCATAGCTTTGTGAGTGTAACCCATTATTTCGGAGTTCATGACTTAACTTAGGACATGCCGCCTTAGGGTTGGTCAAACCTAAAATACATCATTAGTTCCTATCTTTGTAAGAAATACAACCTTGCTATTGATATGTCTAGACACCTTCCTTAGGGGGACAAAAACAAAGTCGTCGCGAGCTATTCATATCTCATGGTGTTATATTAATAATGGAGACCATGGATTATGTTTGAGATATCAACCCTCTCCCACTCACTATTTTGAAATAAGTGTTTTTAACCTAATTAATTCCAAATTAATTATAACATCTTTAAACCTTATGAACATAATTAAAATTGGAAAGAAAGCGAGTTTCTAGGTCCATATCCAATTTTAAATTACCAATTATGTTCATTTAAACTTTACTAAAAAAAAACAATTTTAAAATAAAGTTGGTTTAAAAAAATTAAGTCATAAAGAGTTAAAAATTGGTGTGATATTTTACCAAGTTTTCAAAAATAAAACTAAGTAATTTACATGCAATTGATTTCGCAAAATAATTCATATAAACATATAGGACAATCCTAATAATCATGTTTCTACTAATGAGATGCATGATTATGACTGTGTGAGTTTTTATGTATGGCATAAAATGCATGAACATGTTATCTATCACATCAATCACATGAAAATAATTATTTAAATAAATAAATAAATAAACAATAAATGTTGAACCAGGTGCTTTTGGGTATTTCTACTTTTACAACCACTTTATAAAATTAAAAAAAAAAAAAAAACTGCCTTGATCTCCATCGGGCTTCTTTACTTTACTGTCGGTAGGATATGTGTCGTTGTTGGTCCAGAATAATAATAAGAAAACAATTTTCTAATTATTTTGATTAATTAAAACAAACTTTTAAATAATCATTATTTTTATTTTTATTTTTAATTAAAACAACTTTTAATTAAAATTAGAAACTAAAATATTTAATTAAAATCTGTTATTTTTAAAATTACATTTTGAAATAAGATTTTCAAAAAAGTTTGTTAGGATAACAAAATTATCACATTATTTAAATATCAAATTTCTAATAAATAGGATATTTAACATTTTAAAAATAAAAAAAATAACAGAATAATTTCAGAAAAAAAAAAAAAATTGGACCAGCAGGATGGGGACACATGGCGTCAAACGGGGCTGCCGAGACAGAACTGTACGGAACTGTACGGACCCGTCCGTACGACGTCCCAGCAGCAGCCTCGGAGGAGCGGTGGCTGAATTCTGAATCCCGAGCTCCGTTCTGACTTTTGTGTGATCGGAATTACAATTTTATGGTGTCAAAAACTAAATAAAATTACATAAATCCTATACCCTTTAATGGCTTACACAATGATCTAATCATAAACAAATCCTAACCCAAAAACACCATATAATTAACGATTTAACATTCCCATGCATTCAATTATATTAAGTTATCCATTCATTCGTCAAAATAAATAAATGCCTAAAAGTAAACCCACATAGATTCATTATATATATAAATGTGTGTGAAGATGACTTTGGTACCATTTGTTAGTTTTTATAGATCAAATCAGAGATTATACACAGCGAAACAACAATTAAATTGTTAATTTAATCCCACAAGATTTCTAGATTTACTTGTGGGAGCCCGGAGAGCGTGATGGAGTCTTCACTAGGAATGGCTCTAACGGTAAGCTGGCTTTACATTTTGTACTCTTTGGTTATCATGCATTGCACGTTCTCTTTTTTTTTTTTCTAAGGCAGTCGCCTCTTTGTTTTGTGGGGTGCCTTGGCTATTCACATGAGCATATCCAGGTCCAAGGCTCGGCTCGAGGACATGAGGGGCGAGCATCAGGCTGTTTTGGCCGCCTAGCAGACTACCTTGGCCGCCCTGAAGACCGCCCAAAAGCAGGAACAAGAGGCTAAGGATGCCTTGGCGGCCGCGCAGGCCGAGCTGGACGCGTCCCGCCCCAAGCTGCAAGAGGTCGAGGCTACCAAGGCCGCCCTAGAAGCTGTAACGGCCGAACTCGAGGAGGCCAAGGCTGCCCAGGCCGCGCTAGACTCTGCGAAAACTGAGGCCGAGGAGGCCAAGGCCGCCTTGGCAACGGAGAAGGCAGCTTCCAGCTCCGCCATGGAGGACATGCTATACCACTGCTGGGTTTTCAACCCGGATGGCGACTTCTCCTTTCTAGGAGCGGATGTCTGGGAGTCCTTCCGGGAGGGGTTTAAAGCTCACCTTCAGCAAGAGGCACCCTCTGAGACCAGGGAGACCTCCACAGTGGCCGAGCAGGAGGGCGAGACAACAACCTCAACGGAGCAGCCCGGTGGAGCCTAGGGCCTTTCTTTTTCTTTTTCGAACACACATATATATATATTTTTGTAACTTTTGTATGAGGTTTTTTCACCTCGAGACAATTGGCTTTATCAATTTTTGCTTTTAATTGGTTTATACCCTTTTGCCTCTATGCACTTCGGTAATAATCTTAGTTTGTTTTTCTTTTTGTTGGTGCTATGATTGATGCTTTTATACTTTTCTCAGGAAAAACATGTTAACCAATCTTGACCCAACTTCTAAGATAAGTCCTGGTTGCATCCCGGGCATTGCATTAAAAACTTAGTTCGCGTTAACTTCTTATTGATATCTCGTGCTTTTTAAGAAAAACATCGATCAATCAATTTGAATTAACTTCTAAGTTTTAGGACCTGGTTATGTCCAGGACGTTAGTTTGAAAACTTAGTTCGTGTTAATTCTTGACTAATATCTTGTGCTTTTTAAGAAAAACACCGATTAATCAATTTGAATCAACTTCTAAGTTTTAGGACCTGGTTATATCCAGGACGTTAGTTTGAAAACTTAGTTCGTGTTAATTCTTGACTAATATCTTGTGCTTTTTTAGAAAAACACCGATTAATCAATTTGAATCAACTTCTAAGTTTTAGGACCTGGTTATATCCAGGATAGGACTTAGTTCGCGTTAATCCTTTATCAATATCTCGTGTTTTTTAAGAAAAACATCGATCAATCAATTTGAATCAACTTCTAAGCCTTTAAGGCGACCTGGTTATATCCAGGCACCATATGCCCCCCAAGTAACTAGGAAAGGGTCTTTCGTGGTTACTTGAGATTACACCCACAAATATACACAATAATAAACAAAGATTCAATTCTCATTGCTTAAAAAAAAGGTGGCCTTTAAGCCTTACAAGGGTGCTACTGATAATATTTCTTCAAATGGATGGCGTTCCAAGTTCGTGGGACTGCTTCTCCATTGAGCCGAGCTAATTTGTAAGTTCCTTCCTTAATGACCTCGGTGATTTGATACGGCCCTTCCCAATTCGGTCCCAATACTCCATCTTTGGGATCCTTCCCGGCTAAGAAGACTCTCCTGAGGACCAGGTCGCCAATGCTAAAGGAAATAACGAGTGATTTTTTGCTGGTAATGCGTGAGCTGAAGCTGCGAATCTTCTCATCTTTCATCAATCAGGTCGAGGGAGGCACAAAGTAGTTCGTGGTTGCGGTCCTGGTCATATGCCTGGACTCTATGTGAAGATACCTTAATCTCGATAGGGAGGACTGCCTCACTCCCAAAAGTCAGGGAGAAAGGAGTATGACCCGTAGGAGTTCGATGCGAGGTCTGGTAAGCCCACAGAACCTGGGGGAGCTGTTCTGGCCAGACCCCCTTGGCTTCGTCTAGTCTCTTCTTAAGGCTCGCCTTTAGCATCTTATTGATAGCCTCGACCTAGCCATTTGCCTGGGGATAGGCCACGGATGAGAAGCTTTTCACAATTCCGTACCTTTCACAAAATTCGGTGAAGAGGTCGCTGTCAAACTGAGTCCCGTTGTCGGATACGATTTTCTTTTGCAGCCCGAACCGGCAGATAATTCTCTTGACCACAAAGTCGAGGACTTTCTTGGAAGTTATTGTTGCCAAAGGTTCTGCCTCAGCCCACTTCGTGAAGTAGTCGATAGCCACCACGGCGTAGCGGACCCCGCCCTTTCCAGTAGGGAGGGCACCAACCAAGTCGATTCCCCAGACCGCAAATGGCCATGGGGACGAGATCATCTTCAGCTCGACTGGGGAAGCTCAGGCAACTGTGGCGAATCGCTGGCACTTGTCACATTTATTGACATACGAGATCTAGTCCTTTGATAGAGTGAGCCAGTAATACCCTTGCCTTAAGACTTTTAGGGCCAAGCTTTTCCCCCTAGTGTGATCCCCGCAAAAGCCCTCGTGCACTTCCTGCAAGATGGCCTTTGCCTCGCCTAGCAGAACACATCGTAAGAGGGGTAGGGAATGCCCAAGTCAGTACAGCACCCCATCTACCATCGTATACCTTGGAACCTGGTACAGTACCCGCCGTGCGTCATTACGCCCCTTGGGTAACTTTCCTTCGGTAAGGTACTCGAGGATGGGGGTCATCCAGGTTGGTTTGGCGTCGATCATCTCGACCTCCGCCCCGACCTCTTCTATACTTGGTTTCTCCAGGAACTCTACCGATACTAACCTCAAAGCTTCCGTCTCCCCGGAGGTAGCAAGCTTGGCGAGGGCGTCTGCGTTAGCGTTCTACTCTCGAGGTATCTGCTCGATTGAGCCTCGTTCAAACGCGGACAGTTCGGCTTTTACCTTGGCCAGGTAAGCAGCCATCTTGGCTCCCCGTGCTTGATACTCACCTAGCACCTGGTTTACCATGAGCTGGGAATCGCTTAAGCACTGAACGGAGCTGGCCTTCAGCTCCTGGGCTATCCTTAGCCCGGCCAGCAAAGCTTCGTATTCGACCTCGTTGTTGGAGGCCTTGAATCCGAATCTCAGCGCCGAGTGGAATCTATGCCCTTCTGGGGATATGAAAATGATTCCAGCCCCGGAGCCGTTCTCATTAGATGAGCCATCCACGAAGATCTTCCATGACACCTGGGTCGAGGTGACTTGGGGTGACCCTTCCACAGGATCCTTCCTGAATCCTGTGCACTCTGCCACAAAATCAGCCAGGGCCTGACTCTTTATAGCAGTTCGTGGGGTGTACAAAATCTCGAACTGACTGAGCTCGATAGCCCACCTCAATAGGCGTCCTGATGCTTCAGGTTTTGGCAAAACCTGCCTTAAAGGTTGATCGGTAATGACATGTATTGAGTGGGATTGGAAATACGGCCTGAGCTTTCGGGAGGCCGTGATAAGACAGAACGTCAATTTTTCCATCAACGGGTATCGGGACTCGACTCTGAGAAGTCTCTTGCTGATGTAGTAGACTGGTTTTTGAATCCGGTCTTCTTCACGGACCAATAGGGCATTAGCTGCATCTTCTGTGACAACTAGGTAAAGGAAAAGAGGCTCTCCTGCCTTTGGTTTGGACAATACGGGCGGCTCGCCCAGATGTGCCTTCAGGTTGAGGAAAGCACTCTCGCACTCCTCTGTCCATTCGAACTTCTTATTTCCTCGGAGCAGGTTGTAGAATGGCAGGCACTTGTCGGTGGATTTTGAAATAAACCGATTAAGGGTTGCCACCCTTCCTGTCAGGCCTTGAACGTCCTTACGCGACCTGGGTGAGGGAAGCTCGAGCAATGACTTGATCTGATCGGGGTTCGCCCCGATTCCTCTAGTGTTGACAATGAAACCCAGGAATTTTCCAGACGCGACCCCGAAAGTGCACTTCTGAGGGTTAAGCCTCATGTCGTATTCTCTTAGTATCTCGAAGCATTCTTCCAGGTCGGAAACATGGTTATCGGCAGCCTTTGACTTGACTAGCATGTGATCAACGTACACTTCCATGTTCTTCCCGATCTGGTTGGCAAACATTCTATTCACTAATCTCTGGTATGTAGCACCGGCGTTCTTCAGTCCGAATGGCATGACCTTGTAACAATAGACGTTAGTTAGGGTCATGAAGCTGGTGTACTCCTAGTACGCCGGGTTCATGGCGATCTGATTATAACCTGAGTACGCGTCCATAAAGGACATGAGCTCGTGCCCCGCCGTGGCGTCCACCAATTGGTCAATCCTTGGCAAGGGAAAACAATCTTTGGGGCAGGCTTTATTCAGATCGGAGAAGTTGATGCAGGTCCGCCATTTCCCGTTGGGCTTCGGGACCAGCACAGGATTGGCAACCCAAACCGGAAACTTGGCTTCACGGATAAATCTGCATTTCTTGAGCCGGGCTACTTCTTCTTCTAAAGCCTCAGCCCGAGTTGTTTCTAGGCGCCTTTGTTTCTAGGACTTTGCAGGAACGCTCTTATCCAAATGAAGGGTGTGCATGATGACATTTGGACTGATTCCCACCATGTCCTCATGTGACCATTCGAACACATCCAGGTTCTCCTGCATAAATTTAATCAGCTCCGCCTTCCTCTTACCACAGAGGTTTTTCCCGAGCTTAACCATCCGTGAAGGATTTTATGGATCGATATTTACTTCCTCGAGCTCTTCAATAGCTTGGAGCTCGGACTTGTCCTCGCCTATTCGGGGGTCAATATCCTCACTTAGGACGATACATTCCCCTTCAGCGCTTTGAGGTTTTTCAATCTCAGGATTAGTCAAAGGTTCCTGAGATTCCTCTTCTCCACCTTGGATGACCATTGTTAGCTGCCCGGGTTTCGATTTTCCCTTCATGGAAATGCTGTAGCATTCCCTGGCAGCAAGCTGATCGCCACGGACCGTGCATATCCCTGTGGAAGAAGGGAATTTCAGCGCGAGGTGGCGGACGGAGGTGATGGCTTCAAAAGCTATGAGTGTAGGTCGACCCAAAATGGGATTGTATGCAGCGGGGCAGTCGATGACCACGAAATCAAGGAGTTTTGAGACTGTCTGAGGTCCCTCTCCTAAGGTGATCACCAGCTCGATCGTCCCTATAGTCGCTGATCCTTCTCCCGAGAAACCATACAGCATTATGGAGGTCGCCTTCAGCTCGGCGATAGTCAAACCCATCTTCTCCAGTGTGGACCAGAATAGGAGGTTTACCGAGCTCCCATTATCGATCAGCACTCTCCTAACCCTCTGATTAGCGAGCTGCACTGCTACGACCAGAGGGTCATTATGAGGGAACTGAACGTGGCTTCCATCTTCTTCAGTAAAAATGATTGGTTGCCTTTCCAATCGCTGCTGCTTTGGCAGGTGTTGCTCGGGGACGAACTCTACTCCATTATGAGCTTTGAGTTCGTTGACGTACCTCTTTTGGGCACCTCTGCTCGTTCCAGCCAAATGAAGACCTCCAGAAATTGTGGATATCTATCCTCTTATCATTGGAGGGGGGACGTCTTGATCTACCCGGGACCCGGGCTGGCTGACCGGGACTTCCGGAGCAGGTCGGCTTGCTGGAACCCTGTTCCGCGCATACTGAGCCAAGGGGCCGGCTCTGATGAGAGTCTCGATCTCATCTTTCAGGTGTCTACAATCATCGGTATTGTGGCCAACGTCATTGTGGAAATGGCAAAACTTGGAGGGGTCTCGCTTCCCCTTCTGGTGCTTTAACGGCTCCGGCTTCTTCCAGGGGAGGCGAGCAGAGTTTGCTAGGAAGATGTTCTCCCTAGAGTGGGTGAGCTCCGTATAAGTCACGTAGACCGGCTTAAATTTTTCTACGGACTTATTCTTCTTTGGGCCGTGCTGGTTGCCCTCGCCGTTCCCCTTTCTCTTGCCTCCACCGAACTAGTTATTCTGTGTAATGTTCTGGGTTGCTGTCATGACCTCTGTTCCCACTCCAGCGGGCTGCTCAGGGACCTGGCTGGTTCCTGCAGTTGAGGCTTGGGCCTCCTCCAAGTTGATCCACCCCTGGGCCCTAGTTAGGAATTCGCTTACTGAGCTGACTCCCTTCATTTGTATTGCATTCCAGAGTTCCCCTCCGACGAGGATTCCAGTCCTCAAAGCCATGAGCTTGGAGCTGTCATCTGCGTCTTTGGCCCGAGCAGCGACGTTTTCGAACCTGCTCAGGTAAGCCTTCAGAGGCTCATCGGGTTGTGGCCTCACGTTAGCCAGGGAGTCGACCTTGACACGAGCAGCCTGGGAGGCTCGGAATGCTCTTTTGAAGTCAGCAGAGAAAGTTTTCCAGGAGCTGATAGACTGCTTCTTGCTTTATTTGAACCACTATCTGGGCGGCCTAGTCAGTGTGGAGGAAAATATCAGACACCTCAGCTTGGGGCCAATGTTGTGGGCCATCATCATGGTATTAAACATACCCAGATGATCTGACGGATCTCCGTCTCCGTTGAATTTGGATAGGTGCGGCATACAAAAACCGGGCGGGTATGCTGTTGCTGCTATGCTGGGGGCGAAGAGCTCAAGCTCGTCCCCCGAATCATATTCGTCTTTTTCTTTCTTCGACAGGAGCTTTCTCATTAACTCCTTCATCTAAGCCAGGCGTTCAAGGGTTTTGTCCTGATCTCCTTGGTTATTCCGGGGTTGTTCAACAACTCCGGATCCATTGTATACGTTTGGTGGGTTATTTCCCCTCCTATCTTGAGATAGGTTATTTGGGACATTCCCGCCGTCACGCACCTCGGACAGGTCTCCCCCTGAGCGAACATGGCTGCCACCTCCTACCGGGTCCCCCCTATGAGAGTAAAGGCGATCTCGTAGGTCGCCCTTTGGGGTGGCTTGAGGACTTTGCGCCGAGCTTAGGCGTTGGTGCAGGTCTCCGCCAGAAAGGTCACTCCGGTGACTTCCGGTCCAGTAGCTCCCGTTAGAGAAGCTCGGAGCCCGCCTCTGGGGGTGAGGATCCGGGACTTCTCTGGGCGCCCTGCTACGATGGGAAGGTCCTGCGGAAGGCGGGTTTCTCCTGCTGCTCCCATAAGCTGGAATATCCCAGATAGGCTGAGGAGGAGACGAGTATCTTATTGGTGAAGGAGGATGCCTGACCGGGGATGCAATCCTGGTTCCGTCAGGGTGGATCAGGTTAGGTAAGGGCCTTTCGGCCCTGCCAAATTGCGGGCCTTGCGCCTGGCGATCCGAGCGGGGCGCAGGACGACTGGCTGGGACAGGCTGTCGCTGTGAGCCCTCCCCGGATCTCCTTCGAGAATTCCCTCGAGCCCTCCTGGGCGCGCTCGAGGCTGGCTGTGAGCTGGGAGTTGAAGTTCGGACCGAGCGGCTATATTGTTGCTCGGCCCTGGGTAGTTCTTCGAAGTTTGCCTCTCGGCGGTGCGATGAGGGAGTAGAGTTGGGTGTCAGAGGTCTGGCCGAGTGGCTAAGCCTGGACCGATTACCCCGGCGGGACTTATGAGTCTCGCCTTGCCTTTTTCCGATGTTAGCGTCGGTTGTAAGAGGGGGTAGTTGGGCCAACACCTCCTTAATCTGCTGATTGGCTTTCGCTAGCCGACTCCTCAGCTGAGCATTCTCCATCTCTATCGCCGTGTAAAAATCAGGGTTTGGATTAGGTGGCCGGGGTGCCGAACTTCCAGTGTCATCCTGGCCTATTGGCTGCTTGCCCGGCCGTTGCTGAACTTCAAGGTTTTGCTCACCGGAGATGGCGACATGATGGGCCTCCTGCCCATCATGTTGTTCCGCCTCGTTACTGTGTCTTGATTGAGTTGTTACCATAGTTGGATGTTTGCGATAGCACCAATCTAACTAGCTCTCAACGAAAGCACCAAACTGTTGACGCGGTTCTTCGCCAACAGGTAATTAAGAAAATAAGAGAAAGGGATTAGTGCTGAATAATGAACCGAAACAGATGAATGATCTTAAAATGGACTGATGACACAAATACATTTTTAGGTGGTTCAAAGGTTAAAATCCTTCTACTCCACCAGCCAATATTATTGCTATATTTCTGGTATTCTTTACAGGGTATTTCGTTACACAATCGAATCCAACCCCTTGCAACTCCCAGGGTCTCCATATTTATAGAAGAGGGCACCTGGGAGTTGGTAAGGGGGGTCATCCTGTGACCTTCTTACCCATCATGTCACTTCTGTGACATTCATGATTAATTCCTAAAACCTGACAAATGAAGTGTGGTCTAATCAATAGGTAAGGGGGATAATGGGTCGCACGGCCCAACCCAGTCGTGGGTGCCTGAACACGCACGTTCATGCTGCGTGTCCGAGAATTCAGGGATATATCAGACACGTGATGTCTGATATATGCACGTTTACATTGCGTGGTTGACTTTATAAAGGGTCACAGCTTCCAACTCCAGCTTGGGCCTCGAGCTGGATGCCTTCTTGACCCGCGGTCTTCATATTCCTGACTCGGCCCTTAAATAATCTTGATAAACCTTTGATTACCTTGAGCTAAAGAGGTAGGACCTGACGACAGCAGCTCCGGCCATGTGGTTTCCACGTGGCTGATATAATTATGCCATATCTCAGCTCGCTAATAGCCCGTGGAAAATTAGGGCGTACAAGGTTATTTTGGCTGATTACCCATTTGAACACTTTATTTATAAAATTTAACTTTTAGACCTCGTGTTTTGTCAATAGAGTAAAAATAGAAATTAATAGATTGATTATTTAAGTACTTTATTTTGGCTGATTACCCATTTTGACTCTTTATCTGTAAAAATTAACCTTTGGACTATGTATTTATTCAAAATGTTAAAAATTCTTTATAAAAAGTAAATTATATAAATATATTTATATAATTTATGTAATCTGTAAAGGTTCATAGCATTTTGAACCTCGTATTTTAGCTGATTATCTGTTGGGACTCTTTATTTTTAAAATTAACTTGTAGACCTCAAGTTTTGTCAAAATAGGAATAGATATGTAAGTTATTTGAACACTATATCTTGACCGATCACTCATTTTGATTCTTTAATTTTAAAAATTAACCTTTGGACCATGTATTCATTCAAAAGGTTAAAAATTCTTTGTAAAAAATAAAATATATATTTATATAATTTATGTTTTTGAACCTTGTATTTTAGCCGATTACCTATTTGGATAATTTATTTTTAAAATTAACTTATGGACCTTGTGTTTTGTCAAAATGTTAAAAATATGAATATATAGATAAATTATTTTAACCACGAGTATTTTGGTCGATTACTTGATTTTGGACCCTATATATATTTTTTTAAAATAGGAAAAATAGATAGATAAGTAGATTGTATCATAATTAAATTGCATGAAAATAGTACATTTGCAAAAATAGTTACGAAAATTAAAAGTGACAATATGTAAAATGATTATAGTAGATTTTAAAGCTACTAATTATATATATATGATATTTATCATCTTTATTTTTATTATTAATTAATTATTTAATTAAACTAAAGAAATATTCTTTTATTTTTAATTTTATAATTATTAGAAAATTAATTAAATAGGTATAGATTAGAAAAAAAAGATAGAATAACAAGTGAAAAAATAGATAGAGTGTCACACCACCTCTTTGGAGTCTTCCTTTATATAAATAGATATAGATAAATAGATTTGATTAATAATGTTCTAAATTAAATTATTCTCATGTGTATATATTGATATTTTTAATTGTGAATATAAAATATCAAAATAATAAATAGAAAATATTAAAGATAAATGACAAATATATATGATTTAATTATTATTGTGATTATTTGAAAATTAGTTGTTAATATTTGACTTTGAAATATCAAAATACGGAAAGGATAAACGTGGAATGAATTTTTTTGAAAAGTAAATTTATATTTGATTTATTTATTATTATAATTATTAAAAAATTACTTACTAATATTTGATTTTAAATTTGAAATATCAAAACATAAAATAAAAAGATAAACGTATATGTGGATTGGAAAATTTTGAAGAAAAATGTCAATTTATAAATGATTGATTTATTATTATAATCATTAGAAAATTATGTATTAATAAGTATCTTATTTAAATTCTGTTGATGTCATTTTTCATCAACTTAGAAATGAAGAGCACTAAACACAAAATAATAAAAATAAAGAGGAAAGATGCGATTTTTTTACGTGGTTCAGCAGTTTAAATCTGTCTAGTCCACGAGTCCATGTTATTCACCTATGGAATTCTCTCAAAGCTTTTTTGGTAGCAATTCGGCAGAGTATTCCCAGTGCCAATTTCAATGTCCCTACAAATGAATTTCTCCAATCTATTTATAGACTGGTTTACAGAATATCTCCCCTCACATTTCTGGGGGTTATCATTCAAATCTCCCAATCATTACAATTAAATGCATATAAATATATAATACGTGCATAAATCCCATGACATTCAGGATTTATTAACAGATTACAACAAACCCCTTAGATATAGGAATTTTTTAATAGCAACCGCGTCCACACTAGGCCATTGATCTCACATATTCGACTTACATATCTTCGAGATCAGTAAATCATCACGAGCTTGCTAGCTTGGCTTCCCTCTGTCTCATTAAGTATCTTTATCGAGGTCGTCCCCTCCGCGCTTGCAATATCCAGGCTCGAATCTTCTTCACTGATGCTAATACAAATAGACGAGGAAAATTAAACAAGTGTTGAACCCCTGTCACTGTAACTTTGAGCTTGGCTAGAACATTCGAGATCATGTGGTTCCGAGCTTACCACCTCTGACATCGTTGTTTTAATATTGAACGAGATTGTCAAACTTGATTCTCATTAATTCTGATCTCATGGCCAGTTTGCATATTTCGAGCTTACACTTTACGAGCCTGACTGTCGAGATGAAAATTTTCTATTCTCGAAATTTGGGTGTAACATTTTGCCCCCTCAAAAGTATTAGTTCAAATCCTATGAGAAGGAAACTTTTGAACTGCTTCTTTCTAAAATTGGGCCACCTACTACACTCTAGTGTAAACACGCGTCAGCCATGGATTGCGCAGTCAGTGTACTTGAGTACCTTTTACATCTGCCCACGTCTTTTCGTATCTCCTTTTTGCCGCCATTACCATATTTACACCCCAACCATTGGATCAAGCCCTAAATCAAACCAACGACCTAGATTAACTCGACCCTTAATATCCCCTGGGGTCTATACATATGCCCACTTTGTCTTCCTCATTTTACTTTTGCTCTTTTTACGGAAAAAACTCGCACCAGAGAGAAAAAAGAAAAACCAGAATTTTCTTTGCATGTTTTCCAAACCATAGAAACAATACACCTCCAACACACTCAATTCTATGAAGTCCTTTCTTCTACTAACATTCCATTCGACGATTTCATCATTCCCACGAACAACTTTGTGTAAGTTCACGTTCTTAATCCTTTCCTTTGGTATGTGTATTTTTTTTTCTTTCTGTCTGTGAGAAAACATTTACTGGTTTTTACCAGTTTTACTTAGGCTTTTACGTTGATGCTTAGGCAAACTTTTGATCCGAATGATGTTGTTATAGTCATAGTCACTATTTAGACTCGAAATTTCTAGTATAAACATGTAAAAATGGGGTTATTCTGATTAGAAATAGCGTTTCGTGCAAGACAAGAAATATGGGTTTTGATTTAGGGTTTTAACTGCACAAATCCCAAATATATCACATTTTTAGGTAACTATCAGCTTTATCCTTGAAAATCTGGGATCCTTAAAACTGATATCCACTTCCCCACCCTCTCGTGTGGGTACATGCTCGAAGCCCGAACTTTACAATAGTTCGGGGCTCACCTTTGAATTCATCTTACCCTTTCGAGACTTCAGTCTCGATTGAGGTAAACTCGTGATCTCGAACTTTCGAGCTCGGATCACCAAAATTACGCTTTCTTTGTGATTTCCCTTTTACTGGGCCCCCACCTATTATTACTTGTTAGATGTCTCAGTATTATGAGACTCGGTCGGGGCCCCAGCTTGCCATTCCTTACACCCCATCAACTCCCAGTCCTGAATCACCTTTCACACGGAACCATCGCCTGATACACGAGCATAGAGAAAAGTGCGAACAAGAAGACATCGAGATCGGTTTCGACGTCAAATTAACGAGGTTGAGGAAAGAAAGAGAAGAGTACTCCGGGTCGCGGTTCATCCAGATCTGGACCCCGAAATCAGACCAAGCCCATTAGACCCCAAGCTCAGAGTCATCATCGCCTTCGAGCCTGGTGCACTTTCTTTCTCACTGATGGAAGACCTTTAACACCGTCCTTCCTCCTCCCAAGCCGCTTCCATTCCTACCACGAGAGAGGAATTCTTCGAGTCTGAGCATTGGAGCTTAGTAACTTCCACTAGCCAGATATCTGAGCTGCTCGCCTACCACAGACTCAAGCTTTTTGGCACCCTATTGTGCCATCCTGCGGCTTCAAATGAGCGAAGCTGCTTCACCCCGGGAAATGGAAATCCTGACGGAAAGATCAAGCTCGCCGCGTGGATTCGTGATCATATGAGGGCAGGGGCGCTGTTACCCCTGAAATTGTACTTCAAGGATTTTTTGGATTTTGTGGGGCACGCCCCATTCCAACTCCAGACAAATTCTTTCAGGGTGTTATCAGCCCTTAGGTTGCTCTACCATTGTAAAGAACGCCCTAAACTAATACTTATAAAACATTCGCATAACATAGTTTATAAAAGAATACCACTCATTATCAAAGTCTCAGTGGGGACTTGCTTAAAACCATGCAAGTTGGCGCCATTAGTTTTAAAAGAAAACATAGATTTTTATGCAAAGTTCAAAAGAAATAAAAATTAAATAACTGAGTCCCACTGATAATTAGGAAAAGTCTCTTAAAACAAAACATAATTTAAATGGCGTTCTAAGATGATCGTTTTTCCGTCCATAGGATTACCCCACGCCATACACCCCACGATGATAGAACTCCTCACGTCACCACGCGTGCCATAAAGAAATCCTATTTGCTACCTGGAAGGAAAGTAAGGGGGTGAGCTAAAAGCCCAGTAAGGAAGTACAACAATAAGCAAGTAAAGATACAACAAATACAAACACTTACGTTCATCTAAAACATCATGGCATATCATAACATTTTCATAACATATCATTATAGCATATAATAACGTAATCGTAACATAACATCATATCACATTCATACAGCATACATGATGAGCATTGCCTGCTAGTTGTCCATGTCACCCTAATCATATTCATACAGCATACATGATGAGCATGGCTCGCTAGTTGTCCATGTCACCCTAATCATATTCATACAGCATACATGATGAGCATGGCTCGCTAGTTGTCCATGTCACCCTATGAGGTAAACAAGAGTCTCTGGTCCTTGAATAACCTCGGCGCGTCCGCCCTAGGAGTTACGTCTTTATCTATAGTAACTCGTTGGATGTATCTAACATCCATAAACATATCATATTCAACATATCATCACATTATGGCATTCATAATTCATTAATACAACAATCTTACCATTCATAGCATAAAATCATAGAATCTATCTAACTTCTTTACCTCAGGTCCAAGCTAAGAAATTTTCACAATCTTTCAACGAGCCTATATCACAATCAAAACAACATTTCTTAGGTTCATAAAATTACTATTTTGCCCTCCCATACAACTCATGTGTGCATGGGCCATGCACACATAATAATATTTACACATAACATGCAATTATTCTTAACTACACATAAAGTCATAAAAGAATAATGCTCATTTTACCTATTTTACATGCATGATCTTTTTATAAAAACCATATAGTTGAATAATAAACATAATTTTGGACGTAAAAGTGGATTTGCATGTAACATGCATACGTGGGAACATTGCGTAATTGAGGTGTTTTAAAAACGATAATTCTACATTTCTTACTTTTATCGTTTTAAAATTAATAGACATATATCATGCTTTATTTTTCTTAAAATTTCTAAGTTAATTAAATTTATCAAAACATTATTTTATTTTATAAAATAATTGATTTAGCTTAAAAATAAAATATGTGACAATTTCATTTATTAATCTCAAATTACAAAGAATTAACCAAAAACTTGGAATTAATTAAAATACCTATTTTTAATATGTTTCTTTAGAAATTTTTTTTTTAACATTGGTTAATTGTGTTACATAAATGGTGTGAGAAAATATATTTTTTAAGTGTGGGAAAAATATATTTTTATTTAAATTATTTAAGACTTAGTTTTATGTAACATAAATCCATATGTGGCAATTTAAATAATCATTTTTTTAAACCAAACTTTCAGCCACTATTTAAATTTCTTTAAAAATGACAATAAATAGAATCTAAATATTTTTCTCAATCAAAATAAAAGAAAATCATAACTTATCAAAATATGCATTCATACTAGGGCTGTGCAGAAATTTTTACAACCTGCCCAACCCGAATAATCCGCCCAAACCAACCCGAAAAAATCGCCAAAAAACGCAACCCGAATAAACCGACCAAAATTTAAACCGCCCAATTGTTACATTGGGCTAGTTGAAAATAATTATCAACCCGCCCAATTAAGAATTTATTATTAATTTATTATTTTTAATATATTCAAATAAATATATAAATTAATTAAGTTTTGTTTTAATTTTTTTACTATAAATTTAAAATATTGTTTTAAGCTTAAAAAGATAAACTTCATACTATTAGTACTAATATTTAAAAGAAAAAAATTACAAAAATGTAAAGATAAAAAATACCACTTTTGTTTGGGCGGGTTGACCCGACCAACCCGCCAAAAAAAAATACCATTTCAGTTTGGGCGGGTTAACCCGACCAACCGGCCCAAATTATTGGACGGGTTAAATTTTTTTTTTCTTAATTGGGCAAGTTACGGTTCACTTTTGCTAACCCGATTATGACATTGGACGGGTAAAAATGCATTGTAACCCGACCAACCCGCCCAATGATCAGCCCTAATTCATACCATTTTAAAAATACCATTTTTCAATATTACCATAACTTAGGATAATAATTTGTTCCAAAAACTCATAAAATTTATTTTAGTGAAACACACTTCCCATTTTCTTACAAAAATTCCAGCAACCATTTTATCTTTAAAAAAATCACCATATTCAATATAAAAACCTCATATTTTTCTAAAAATTCAATAAATTATGTAGGAAATTATTTACACACAATATAATTTCAAAGCATAATTAAACTTCACATTAAATTTATTAAAACATCAAAACATTTGCAAACTTTATTTGAGCACTCAAAACATTAATCTCATCATGAACAACGTCATTTTTTGTACAAAAATCAGCAAGCACATTAAATCATAAAATTTATTCCTTTCATTATATTCACAAAATTCATGCTCATATTTGCACAATATTTCAACACAAACCCTAGCATGCTTCTAACCTCTTTATCCATTTTAATCACATCATGAGTATACAATAATTCATCATTCACCTTAGAACTTATTCACAAGTCATGAACAACAACCACCATTGATCTTGTGTTACATATATTCTCAATACATTATTATCATGCAATTATTCCAAAAATCACAATCATCATAACTTCATACAAGATCTTGCCACAACCTATCATGTTTCTAAAATTTTATATTGACATAAAACATAATAAAAATAACAATCATGCTTTTGAATACCCCTTTAGGCCGAAGCACATCCAATAAACAAATAACCTATTCTTTTCATGTATTTCAAATATTCATCATCACTACACATATTCTCATTACACAACCATAAAAAAATCAAACCCAACTACACAAACCCATGCATAAAATTATAAGAAAACACTCCATCATTCCATGAACATCATATCATTAGGGTTATAGATTTGATACCTCTCTTGATTGTAAAATCAAGAATACAAAATGATCAACACCGAAACTTCACACCCCTTGTTCAAGCCTAGGGTTTTTTTGAAAACCACCATGAAGAGGAGAAAGAAATCCAAACACACACAACAAATAAACAAAGTCAAAATCATATAATCAAGAAAAAGAGATTGGACAAACAAAAATACAAGAAAAACATACTCTAGACTTGGTTCCTCTTCTCCTTCTTCTTCTTTCTTCCTTTCTTTCTTCTTCTCCCTCTCTCTCTACACGCCACTCTATCTCTCTCTCTCGCCCTCTAGGTCACGGCAGCCACAAGGAAAATGCTCTCCTCTTCCTTTCCTTTCCCCTTTATTCAACTCTCTCAAGAAAGCCTCACCAACATAAAATGATAAGTTTCCTTTTTCCATTTTATTTCCTCTTAATTTCTTATTATTTTCTTTTATGATAATAGATATAAAAGAATAAAGGGTGATCACATTCCTATCCCAAAATAGCTAGTGTCTTCCAATTTTTTTTTTATTTTATTGCCTTAAAAAAAACAATCCTTTTCCCACTACACACCACACACTACACGTCCACCACTTGCCCTTTTGAATTTTATTTATTTATTTTATTATTTATTAAAATAAAACTACCCAAAAATATCAATAAATTACAATTATAAAATGTGTAGAAAATCCACACATGTGCACCCTATTACCATATACTAGCACACACTAAAACACTAGAGTGCATCACTATCTACCATGCACCTTAGTGCATTCAACCAAAACTCACGTAATTACCTCAATTGTCACACTTATTTAAAATGTAACACTAATAGTAAAAATAAACATGTTACACAATTATTCATTTATTAAATTAATTAACCAAACAAACAATTAACAAATTTAAATTCAAAAGATTATACCAAACAATTCTAACAATTAAATAAAATAATAAACAATCAAATAAAACAAACAACAACTAAATAAAATGAACAACATTTAAATAAAACAATTCATCACACTTAACATTTAAATAAAATAAAACACAAAATTTAAATAATCTAAAATTTTTTTTTGGTGTACTACAACCATGAGCTAAAGTGGGAAGGGCCATCGCCTCAAGAGATATTATATCTCTTTTTTCTTAAAAGCAACCCATCTCGAGCTCATGGCGGGGACAACTTTTATTATCTATCGAGCTACCTAAAGGAGAAAAAGATCTTCGAAGATATGCCGAATCATCCCTCGAGTTTCAAACTCGCCTTCTTCTGGACGGACGGTCTCGCTCCCTCTAGATTTTACTCCTTTCAACGTCTCCGTAAGTACTCTATGACACTTATCCCCCTCTTTCTTTTTTATTAACTAGCTGAGCTCAGAATATTGATACTTAGTTGTTCCTGCAGCCAATTATCACCGCCCACCCCATCAAAAGCGATGGTGGAGTATAGGGCAGCCCTACTCCAACTGTCCTATGGTCAGAGGTCCTTGTCCTACCTTCTCCACGAGGACCGGCTCCGAGCCTGTGGCCTCTTAGAGGAAGGCGAGTCTACGGATGACTCATCCTACCACAAGTACTCGAGGTGGGACCACAAGCCGCTTCCTAGTGACAGACTCCCCCTCAGGCGGAGGTCCTCGAGCTTGTAGGCTTGTGCCTCGGTGGCTCACCGACAGGATCAGTCTTCCTCGGGCAACGTGTTACAAAATTTCTGCTGCGAAAGTATATGCAATCAAACAAATAAGTAATAGTAGTGGAAGTACAGTATCGTTCCGTCAGATAATTGATCCACTAATTACCAAAAGCAAACTTTTATTTCTATTTGACTAATGAAAATTGAATGAAAAATCAACAACTAACAATAAACTAGAAGAGCAAAATTTAATTAACGAAATTTAATATAAAAGAAATATTATAGCATTTTAATTTCATCAACCTTCAATTCTATTCAAACAATAATACCACTAATATGATTCTATAGTTATGATTATAGCAGGTTTACTATTGAAAATTTTATTCTTTCTCAAGATATAAAATATTCGGTTTATCTGTAAATTCTCTACATGTCTGTGATGAATTCTACACATAAACCGCATTAAGAACAAAAACTTAATTCCTACACAAACCAATTTGATACTTTCGTTCTAAATTGAAATCTATGTCTATTGCCTAAAGCTATTCCAATTCTCACTTTTCAGATATTGAATTAAAACCAATAATCATGCAATGGCCAATCAATTACAAGCATTAAACATTAGAACAATAGATAAACATAAATTCAAAGAATCATAGAAATTGCATTAGAGATTAATAGAATATCCAGCGACTACATTAAAACACTCTAAATAAGAAATTAGTTCATAATATTAAACATCATTGCATAAAAATAATCTCAAATTCAAAAGCATAAAAAATTGAAAATAAAACCAATGAACTCTTCTCTGTTCTTTCTCCTCTGTCCAGCCCTCTCTCTATATCCAATCTTCTTTTATTTCCACCAAAAGCAAACCTACAGAATTTCATGAAAAATTCCAAAAATACCCTCGTGCCGATATATCTCCTTCCATGTTGCGATATATCGCATGCCGAATAATCTCGATGAAAACGCATAATAATCTATTGTCGTTTATGCTTCAGCCAAAATCCATATTCCTCAAGTGGCGATATATCGCCTGTGCTAGATTTCCAAATATTAACCAATTTCGACTAATTAAACAGATATTCAATTTAAAAACTCCAAGTTCTCGTACTAATCAGAATTATAACGACACATTGCACAAGTTCACCAAACAGATCAAATACATCATTTCACTTGAGAAAAACAACCAAATCAAACTGAAAAAGCGAAGAATAAGCATATATTTTGTACGCTTATCACACCCCCAAACTTGATTGGTTGCTTGTCCTCAAGCAAACAAAAGAAAGAAGAAGATACAATCCAAAACTAAAAAAAAACTGTTAGATGACTTAACTTCACAGAAAAATTTAAACTTAGACTAGGGGCATAATTTTTCTTAGAAATTCCAATTCTTTTTCAATCGTTCAACCAATGCTTCAGACCATGTGACTAGAATTTCAACATATCAACAATTTCTCTAAATACTGTCATTCATGCAAATACACATTTCATTTAACAAATACCGTACAAAACATAATTTTACAAGTATCAACATTCATTCATACCATAAACCAATCAAAATTCACCATAAGCTTGCTCAATTAACTTGTCTCCGCTAATATTAAATCTATATCAAGTACATCAAAAGGACTTTGATAGGCTCATAACGTTAGGCTTAGGTAAAGGTAGATAAATAGTCATTTAGGCTCATAAATACCATAAGCATATAAACCCCAAAACCAGCCAAATTTCTATTCATCACACCAAAAATCACCCTTTTATACAATTATAGAGAGAATACAACACTTGCATCATTTTTTTTTTCAAATCACACTCCCCGAAACTTAATATTTTTCATAAGTATATTGTTTTTTTTTCAAGGAGTGTGACAATCATAAGCATAATTTTTTTTATATACTCATAAACTTCTCTCTCTCTTCTTTTTGTACAATCATACTACATCCAAATCACACCAAAACTTCACCATTTTCCATTCTTCGTTCCCACAATTTATATGCTCATGATAACAAAGGAAAAAAGAAAAATAATAAAGTTAGGAAATTTAGGCTCAAATAGTACAATCAAGAACAAAAAGCAAAGTTTTAGGCTCAAAAAGGGTAACTAAGGATAAACAATTTATCGGTTAGCTAGAAAGGCTCAAACATTCATAAAAAAATTTCCAAAATCATCTCCACTCAATACTTCATTTGAATTTCCTCTCAACAAATTAACTGAGCAAGTTCTAGCTTATTTCAATATCCACCAAGTATACCAATTCCCACAATACTTATAAACTTATATCATGTAAAGAAAAAATTAAATGAAACACATATAATACAACAAATGACAATACTCATATCAACTATCAACAGGTTAAGCACACAGTCTACATATCCAAAGCATCAATCCAACAACATCAAAGAGTTAGCATAATTCATCATCGAAGCCCCACCTGTCTTAGTCAATAATAATTTCGTACAGTCATCCAACATTAAAAACTAAAATAAGCCCAAGAAAAAAAATAAAATTAAAATTAAAAAGAAAAATAAATGGTCCCCCAAACTAAAATAAACAGTGTCCTCACTGTTGTATGAAATCCCATGGAATGTGACTAAAAGAAGAAAAATAAAAACCTGACAATAGAAACGTTATTCATCATCTTCTAAATCTTGGGGCGGTTGATATGGTTGGCGTAATTCTGCGGGACATTGTGGAAAATCATGAAATCCCGTGTATCGCGCAAATGCCCCACAAAAATCTGCCATGTAGTTGGTCATGTGGAACATACGATCTCGAATATCATCCTGACCATGCAATAACATCTGTTTTTGTCTCTTTAAATCTTCAATGTCTTGCTGCATGCTACTATATTGCCTAGAACTAGAGCCTTCAGTAGCTCTAGAAGCATATGGTTTTCTACCCTTTCGCTTCGGCCTAGTAGAATCAGGTTGTTTAGCTGTAGGTGGCAATTGCAACAGACTCGGGTCTGCAGGTTCATATCCCAAACCCGTTGGCCTAGGAACACCCCCATAATTTTCATCTTGGTGCAACACAGACCGATGACTAATTATAGGAGATTGTTCACAGACTTCATTGATATTCATAGGCACCCCTTGATCTTTACATAAACTTGTAATCAACGAACCATGGCCTTGGCCACCAGATGTGGCCCCTCGAGCAATATAACTAATAATCTCAGTAATAAGCCTCCCTACATTGATGGACTTCCCCGAACATATACAATATAAGAAATATAAGCGTTCAACAGTTACCTACATTTGTTGAGTTGAAGGCATAAGAGAACTTATGACAAACCTATTCCAGAGCCGCCCATATGGACTTAAACATGTGTCCTTGATAGATCGTGGAGTGACCATTTCACTACCCATTTTGTAAGTAGATCCTGGTTTAGTCATTTCTCTTAAAAGCAAATCATAATCCTTGTCATTTATTCCTATCCTTTGTGTTCCCACTGAGGGCGGAAAATTTGTGGTGTACTGTGATGCATCAAAGAACGGCTTCGGATGCGTGTTGATGCAAGAAGGGAAGGTGGTAGCTTATGCTTCCAGACAACTCAAGGATTATGAGCAGCGGTATCCCACTCATGACCTGGAATTGGCAGCAGTAGTGTTCGCACTAAAGATATGGAGACATCACCTGTATGGACAGAAGTGTGAGATATACACCGACCACAAAAGTCTGAAATACTTTTTCACACAAAAGGAACTGAACATGAGGCAGCGAAGGTGGTTGGAATTAGTAAAGGACTATGACTGCGAGATTCTATACCACCCAGGCAAGGCCAATGTAGTTGCCGATGCTTTGAGCAGGCGGGGACATGGGAGTGTCTCAGCATTACATACAATAAAGATGCCTCTTCAGAAAGAGATCATAAATGCTGACATCGAAATTGTGATGGGAAGTTTGGCAAACCTCACATTGCAATCCTCTCTATTAGAACAAATTCGAGAAGGACAGAAATTGGATGAAGCCTTAGTGAAATAAGAGGCTTTGGTACAAGAGGGTGGCAGCAGCAATTTCACAATGTCTAATGGTGGATTACTAAGATACAAGGATAGGATTTGCGTGCCTGACAATGCTGAAATTAAGGAATGTATTATGAAAGAAGTGCACACAACGCCTTATTCCTTGAACCCAGGGTCCATGAAAATGTACCAAGACCTTAAGGCATTATATTGGTAGTATGGAATGAAGAGGGACATTGCTGAGTTTGTTGCTAGATGTTTGACATGCCAGCAAGTCAAAGCGGAACACCAGAGGCCAGTAGGGTTGTTTCAGCCGCTCTACATTCCTGAATGGAAATGGGAGGATATCACAATAGATTTTGTGGTAGGGTTGCCTAGAACTACCAACCAGCATGACTCAGTGTGGGTAATAGTAGATAGACTCACTAAGTCTGCCCATTTTCTGCCAGTTAAGACCACATACTCGGCGGATCAATATGCTAACTTGTATGTTAGTGAGATAGTGAGACTTCATGGGGTGCCAAAGTCGATAATTTCTGATTGAGGGTCAGTTTTCACTTTGAACTTTTGGAAAGGGCTACAGAGAGCTACGGGGTCGAGACTAAAGTTTAGCACTGCATTTCTTCCTCAGACCGATGGCCAGTTTGAGAGGACCATTCAGATTTTAGAGGACATGTTGAGGTGCTGTGCATTGGAATTTTTAGAGTCTTGGAACCGATATCTACCTCTAATGGAGTTCTTGTAAAATAACAGTTACCAGTCTAGCATTGGGATGGCTCCTTATGAGATGCTTTATGGGTGTAAGTGTAGATCTCCTTTGCACTGGGATGAAGTTGGGGAGAAACAGATTTTAGGTCCTGAAGCAGTTAGGGAAGCCAATGAGGTGATTGAGAAGATTCGCCAAAGGATGCTTACTGCGCAGAGTAGGCAAAAGAGCTACGCTGACCTCAAGAGAAGGGACATCGAGTTTTCAATGGGCGAGTTTGTTTTCTTGAAAGTCTTGCTGATGAAAGGTGTGATGCGTTTTGGAAAGAAAGGGAAGTTAAGCCCTAGATATATTGTTCCATTTGAGATATTGGACAGAGTAGGGCAGGTTGCGTACCGTTTGGCACTACCCCCAGTATTAGCTGAAATGCATAACGTCTTTCACATCTTGATGTTGCATAAGTATGTGTCAGACCCCTCTCATGTGTTGAGTTACGAGCCGTTACAGCTGAAGCAGGACCTGAGTTATGATGAACAACCTGAGTGCATTATAGAAAAGGGAATCAAGGAATTGAGATCCAAAAGGATTCCACTAGTTATGGTTCTGTGGAAGAATAGTATGGGACGAGAAGCAACATGGGAGTTGGAGGAAGACATGAAAGCAAGATACCCTGAATTATTTGGTAAGAAAGAATTTCGGGACGAAATTCCTTTTAAGGAGGATATAATGTAGTGCACCAAATTTTTTTTTTTAGATTATTAAAATTTTGTGATTTATTTTATTTAAGTGTTAAGTGTGATGGATTGTTTTATTTAAATGTTGTTTATTTTATTTAGTTGCTGTTTGTTTTACTTGATTGTTTGTCATTTTATTGAATTGTTGTAGAATATTTTTATGAAAATTACTTGTTAAATAATTTGTATTTATTTTATTTAAAAAAAATGTGATTGTGTGAGATTTGGTTGAATACACTAAGGTGCATGGTAGATAGTGATGCACCCTAGTGATTTAGTGTGTGCAAGTACATGGTAATAAGATGCACATGTGTGGATTTTCTACACATTTTAAAATTTCCATATATTAGATTTAATTGGTTAATTTAATTTAAATGAAAGAAAAATAAATAAAATAAAAGAAAGGACAAGTAGGGTGGACGTGTAGCAATTAGTGGGAAATTGATTGATTTTTTCCCATTATTTTTCTAAGGAGAATAATTTTAAATTGGATGAGGATAGTCATTTTGGGAAATCACCATATATCTCCAATCAATTATCATAAAAGGAAAATAAGAAATTAAAAGAAAATAAAGGAAGAAAGGAAACTTACCATTTCATTTTGGAGAGGCTTTATGAGAGGATTAGGTTAAGAAGGGAAGGAAAAATTGGAAGAGTATTTTGTGCTCTTGGCTGCCGTGAGTTGAAGAGAGGAAGAGAGAGAGAGGGTGGCGAGCTAGAGAGAGAGAAGGAAGAAGAAAAAAAAAAAAAGAGAAAGAGAAGAAGAAGAAGAAGAAGAAGAAGAAGAAGAGGGTTTCGAACCCTAGGTATGTTCTATCTATTGGTGTTTTACATATTTGAATTAGAGTCTTGTCCTCTTCTCTAATCTAAGATTTATTTTGTGGTTTCTTTCTTTGGATGTATGGTGTTTGAAAATCCCCTATAGGTGACAAGGTTTTTTCTTGCTAGAGTATTCTTGATTCAACAATCAAGAGAGGTAATGGTTTTTCTTAACCTATATTAGTTTTGATGGGTTTATCCTTGAGGTTGTGTTATGGTGGTGTTTAATGGTTTGATTATTGTAGGTTGGTGATGAGGTGATTATGATTTGTTTAATTTTTTTTCATGAAAAGAATATGTTTTATTAAAAGGGCTCATGGGAATGTTTGAGAGAAAATGGGTTTGATGAGATTTATATGAGGGTTGTATTTTATGTTTATGTTGCTATGATTATTTTAGACCATTGATTTATTTATGTAAAATATGCAAAAATGATGATAGATGCATACTAGGTTTTATGTGAAGGTAGATGATAATTTTTGTGATATTTTATGGTGGATCTTGAGTGTTTAGGCCTAGGGGTAAAAGGTTCAATCATGATTGTTTTCTTGTATGTTTTGAAATAATGGTGATTTTAGAAATATGATAGGATGTATATGATATTATGTATCAATGAATCATGATATGCATGAAAAATGATAGAAACATATTAGGTTTAATATAAAGGCATATATGAATAATGGTGTTTATGAATTAATGTATGTTGTTGTTATTGTTTTGTTGGATATCATGTATAAATTCATTGGAATAGAATAAGGTTTTATAAGATTGCATATGAATATGTGTTAGTGATATTCTTAGAATTATTTGTATAATAAGAGCATGATATGATTTTGGATATGTATGATTTTATGTGAAATTTTTGAGATAAAAGATGAATTTCATGAGTAATTATGCTTGCTGATTTTGTAAATAATTGGGTAAAAAGTTTGATGAAAAAGTGATTTGCATGCATAAGTAATGTCCTTAATACTATGTTGATTTTATGAAATTAAAAAGGATATTTTAAGTCACAATAAAATGATATTTTACTCAAATAAATACCTACAGAATTTTTATTAGATTTTTAGAAAAATATGAGGTTTTTAATTCAATATGGTGATTTTTAATGATATTTTGCTGGAATTTTTGTAAAAAAATGTGAAGTGTGTTTCAATAAAATAAATTTGATGAGTATTTGAAAAAAAAATTAATACCCTAAATTATGGTAATATTAAAAATGGTATTTTAATATGGTATGAATGTATATTTTGATAGTTATGATTTTTCTTTATTTTGATGGAGAAAAATATTGAATTCAATTTATTTGTGATTTTTAAAGAAATTAAATAGTGGCTGAAAGTTTGGTTTAAAAAGTTTAAAATGATTATTTAATTGCCACTTATGAATGTATGTTACATAAAAACCAAGTCTTAAATAATTCATATAAAATATATTTTTCCACACTTAAAATATATTTTTCTCACATCATTTATGTAACACAATTAACCAATATTAATATTGATTTTTCTAAGGAAACATAGTAATCATAGGTATTTTAAATAAATTCCAAGCTTTTGTTAATTCTTTGTAATTTGAGAATAATAAATGAAATTATCACATATTTTTTTAAGGTAAATAAAATAATGTTTTGAGAGATTTAATCAACCTAGAAATTTTAAGAAAATAAAGCATGTTACAAGTCTATTAATTTTAAAACGATAGAAGTAAGACGCGTAGAATTATCATTTTTAAACGTTACAATTACGCAATGTTCCCACGTATGCATATTACATGCAAATCCACTTTTACGTCCAAAATTATGTCTATTATTCAACCATATGGTTTTTATAGAAAAATCATGCATGCAAAGTAGGTAAAATGAGCATTATTCTTTTATGACCTTATGTGTAATTAAGAAAAATTGCATGTTGTGTGTAACTCTTATTATGTGTGCATGGCCCATGCACACATGAGTTGTATAAAAGGGCAAAATAGTAATTTTATGAAACTAAGAAATGTTGTTTTGATTATGGTATAGACTCGTTGAGAGGTTATGAAATTACTTAGCTCGGACCTGAGGTAAGGAAGTTAGATAGAATTTATGTTTGTTTATGCTATGAATGGTAAGACTGTTGTGTGAATGAAATGTTATGAATTATGAATGCCATAGTATGATGATATGTTGGCTTGTATGAATATGTTATTGTTATGAATGGATGTTAGCGTGATGAACGCGACACATCAAAATGGGTTGCTAAGGATAAAGAAGACGTAACCCGAGTTACTAAGGATATGAAGACGTAACTCCATGGGCGGACGTGCCGAGGTTATTCAAGGACTAGAGAGTCTTGTTTACCTCAAAAGGGTGGCATGGACAAGTTAGCGGGTCATGTTCACAAGGAATTTTGTATGAATGTGCTATGATGTTTATGTTATGATGATGTTATGATATGATGATGCTATGATGTTTATGTTATGATGATGTTATGTTATGATGATGTTATGATATGATGATGCTATGGTGTTTATGTTATGATGATGTTATGATGCTACGTTATGATGATGATATGATGTTTGTTACGACGATGCTATGATGTATAAAGATGAACGATAGTGTGTGAATTTGTTGTACCTTACTTGCTTATTGTTTGTACTTCCTTACCGGGCTTTTAGTTCACCCCCCCCCCCCCCCCCCCCCTTACTTTCCCTTCCAGGTAGCAAATAGGTTTCTCTATGGCACGCGTGGTGACGTGAGGAGTTCTATCGTCGTGGGGTGTATGGCGTGGGGTATCCTATGGACGGATAAACGATCACTTTAAGACGCCATTTTAATTATGTTATATTTTAAGAGACTTTCTAAATTATCAATGGGACTTAATTATTGGACTTGTTTTCTTTTGAACTTTACATAAAAACTCATATTTTCTTTTAAAACCACGAGGCCCAACTTGCATTGTTTTAAGCAAGTCCTCACCGAGACTTTTATAATAAGTGGATGTTCTTTTATGAACCAATGAATATGTGAACGTTTTATTTAGCACTAGTCTAGGGTGTTCTTTGCATGCGTGATGGAGGTGATTGGTGATTGAATTGATGATGCAATTGATAGTAAAATGGGAGAAAATAATATTGATGTTTTCAGTTCTGGAAGTGTGGGTCAAAATGGGGTTATAATGAGATAAAATAACTGATAGTGGGGATTCACGTGCTCACCACGTGCAATGATTATTCAAAAAAAATTTGACAGGCGATATATCGCCTACTGATGGCGATATATCTCCATATGCTATATCCCCATGTCGTCTTTTCCCAGAATGGCGATATTTCTCCACTACCATCATCGATATAGCGCCACCCCATTCACATGTGCCGATATATCACCATTTGTTGGCGATATATCTCCTGGGCACCTGAAAAAAATTGTTAGAAAAATACCCAAAACTCCATTTGAATATGTTGTCCAGGTGATGTATCGCCTGGTTTAGGCGATATAACGCCTAAATGCAGTTTAGAATATATATTTTTTTAACATTTTTCACTGTTCAAATAGACTAACAAAAACAATAATAATAATTAAATAAAATAAAAACTATGGGTTGCCTCCCATAAGCGCTTCATTTAACGTCTCTAGCTAGACGTTGCAACTCAATCTTTACTTAATTATCCACCAGTGTAATATTTACCTTCTTCTCAATTTCACCTCCATAGTAATGCTTCAACCGCTATCCATTAACTTTAAACGATGAAGAATCACCTTGTTGAATCTCTAAAGCCCCGTATGAAAAGAATTTTGTAACAATGAATGGCCCCGACCATCGAGACTTTAATTTTCCTGGAAATAACTTGAGACGGGAATTAAATAACAGTACCTTATTGCCCACCTGAAAAGATCGATTGACAATATTGTTGTCATGCCATTCTTTGTCTTCTCCTTGTAGATTCTTGCATTCTCGTAGGAATCATGATGCAATTCATCTAGCTCATTCATTTGAGCTAGCCTTAATGCTTTCGAAACTACCAGATCTAAATTCAACTTTTTTAAGGCCCATTGCGCCGTATGCTCCAGTTCAAATGGCAAGTGACAAGCTTCACCATATACAAGACGGTAAGGAGACGTACCAATTGGCGTTTTAAAAGCTATCCGATAAGCCCATAATGCATCATCAAGCTTATTAGACCAATCCTTTCTATTGACTTGCACCGTCTTCTCTAAAATCAGCTTAATCTCACAATTTGACACTTCCGCTTGCCCATTTGACTGTGGATGATATCCCAATGCCATCTTGTGTTTATTTCCATACTTTTCCATTAAGGAATAGAAAATCTTATTGGCAAAATGAGTCCCTGCATCACTTATAATTGCTTGAGGTGTGCCAAAACGAGAAAAAATGTTCTTTTTTCAGAAACTTGACTACCACCTTAGCATCATTAGTTGAAGTAGCTACTGCTTTAACCCACTTACTTACATAATCCACCACCAACAAGATATACAAATTACCAAACGACGGTGGGTAGGGCCCCATAAAGTCAATGCCCCAAACATCAATTAGAGGCATTTCATGACATCTTGAGATATTACCTACCCTTTGACAACGATCACAATGTTTCACATATTCATAATTGTCTTTATACATAGTAGGCCAATAAAATCCACATTCAAGGATCTTTGCAGCAATCCTTGCTCCCCCAAAATGTCCACTGGTAGGTGATGCATGGCAATGAAACAAGATGTCCTTCATTTCTCTTTCTAGTACACATCTTTTGACAATCAAATCTACACATTGTTTGAACAAGAAAGGATCATCCCAGTAGTAATGCTTCACATCATGATAAAACTTTTTTAATTTCTGCCTTGAAAATTCTAGTGGCACTACGTTGGCTGCCAGATAGTTCACATAATCGGCAAACCACGATACCAACTCATCTTCCACTGCAAATAATTATTCATCTGGGAAACTCTCATTAATCTCCCCTGCAATAGGTTCTGACTCATCCCCAACTCAAGTCTTGATAAGTGATCTGCTACCAAATTCTCTGTACCCTTCTTGTCCCAAAACTCCATATCAAAATCTTGTAAAAGAAGCACCCAACGAATAAGTCTAGGTTTGGCATCTTTCTTAGCAATAAGATGCTTGATTGCTGAATGGTCCGTATACACAATAAACTTGTTTCCCATCAGATAAGGCATGAATTTATCGAATGCATATGCAATTGCAAGAAGTTCTTTCTCAGTGGTGGCATAATTCAACTGAGCACCATTGAGTATTTTGTTGGCGTAATAAATAGTCCGAAATACTTTGTTAACATGCTGCCCCAAAACTGCACCCATTGCAAAATCACTTGCATCACACATTAACTCAAATGGAACTCCCAATCCGGTGAAATAACTATAGGTGCTGACACTAATTTCTGCTTTAGTATCTGAAAGCTTCAAGACACTTTTCATCGAATTCAAATGGAACCCCATACATCAACAATGCTGAGAGTAGCTTAGAAATCTTGGTGAAGTCCTTAATAAATCTTCTGTAGAAACCCGCATGACCAAGGAAACTTCTCACCCCTTTCACTGAAACTAGAGGTGGTAAGTTTTCAATAGTGGCAATCTTTGCCCTGTCAACCTCAATACCATTTTTAGACACCTTGTGCCCAAGCACTATGCCTTCATTTACCATGAAATGACATTTTTCCCAATTCAAGACTAAATTAGCCTCTTGACATCTTTTCAGCACAACCTCCAAATTCAATAAACAATCGTCAAAAGAAGACCCCATAACAGAAAAATCATCCATAAAAATCTCAATGCCTCGTTCCACCATATCAGAGAAAATTGCCATCATACACCTTTGAATAGTTGCTAGAGCATTACACAGACCAAAAGGCATACGACGGAATGCAAATGTACCATATGGACAAGTGAAAGTCATCTTCTCTTGATCCTCAGGAGCAATGGCTATTTGATGGTACCCTGAATAGCCATCCAGATAGCAGTAATATTGGTGTCCAGCCAACCTATCTAACATCTGATCAATGAAAGGCAATGGGAAGTGATCTTTTCTGGTTGCTTTGTTCAATTTACGATAATCAATACAAATCCTCCAACCAGTCACTGTACGCGTTGGGATAAGCTCATTATTGTCATTCTTTATCACTGTAATCCCTCTTTTTTTAGGGACTACCTGAACTGGACTTACCCAACTACTATCTGAAATGGGATAGATCACCCCAGCATCTAACCACTTCAAGATCTCCTTTCTTACTACCTTTTTCATTGCTGGATTCAGTCGACATTATGCTTCAATGGATGGCTTACTATCATCTTCCATCAAGATCTTGTGCATAACTGTTGATGGACTTATTCCTTGAATATCTGCCAACGTCCATCCAATTGCCAACTTATGGGTTCTCAAAACCTATAACAGTTTTTCCATCTCCTCAGTAGAAAGAGAAGAAGACACAATGACTGGTAAAGTCTCCTTCTCACCCAAAAAAGCATATTGAAGATGTGCCGGCAATGATTTCAATTCCAACTCTTGAGGTTTCTGAACTGATGGTAATGGTCTTTCAGGTCTCTGACCCAATTCTTCATATTTCCGATTGTAAATTGGCCCTTTAGAATTCATCCACTGTACACACTCTTGGACCTCTCTGTCTGACTCAACATCTACATCATCAGTCGTCAAACTTTTCTGAAGAGAATCCTCTGTGATGTTAATGGTTGCCATTGCTTTCTCCACCATATCAACTCTGAAACAGTTGTCATTTACATTCGCAAACTTTAAAGCTTTAAACACATTAAATTCCACTTCTTCACCCTAAACTCGGAGTGTCAGTTCACCTTTCTGAACATCAATTAGAGCCTGCCCAGTAGCTAAAAATGACATTCCTAGAATGATTGGGAGATTTTCATCTTTTTCCATATCCAATACTATGAAATCTGCTGGAAAAATGAATTTGTCCACTTTAACAAGAACATCCTTTATGATTCCTCTGGGATGTTTAACTGAACGATCTACTAGCTGCAATGTGACTGTAGTAGGACTAGCCTCCCCCAAACTAAGTCTTCTGAACACAGACAAAGGCATTAGATTTATACTCACCCCCAAATCACACAAAGCATGCTTACACTCAAATTTCCCTTTTGTGCAAGGTATAGTAAAGCTCCTCGGATCTCTCAACTTTTGGGGCAACTTCCTCTGCAATATTGCCTGCATTCTTTAGTGAGCGCTACCGTCTCATAGTCCTCCATCTTCCTCTTCTTGGAAAAAATCTCTTTCATGAACTTCACATAGTTGGGCATCTACTCTAAAGCCTCAGCAAAAGGGTGTTCGTGTGCAACTTTTTGAATACCTCTAGAAAATTAGAAAACTATTTATCGAGTGTAGTTTTTCTAAGCCTCTGAAGATATGGAACCTGAACTGGCTGGTCAACAACAACTGGAGGGCTCTTTTCTGAACTCTGGTAGTATTCAGTAACCCCTTTCTCAATTGTATCAGATTTCTCACCCAACTCTTCATTCTGAACTGCTGACTGTTGTACACTAGACTGCTCCACTTGCTTACCACTCCTCAACATAATTTCCTGATAGTTCTCCTTAGGATTTACCACAATGTTGCTAGGCAAATTCCCTTAAGGTATGTTATTAAGCATGTTGGCCAACTGACCCACTTGTATCTCAAGGTTTCGAATATAGGATTTGGTCTCAGTCATGAATTGAGTCTGAGTATTAGTGAGAGATAACAAAGCTGCTTGCAATTCATTGGGCTTTTCTGGTTGATCCTGTGGCCTTGGCTGTTGTAAAGATGAAGCTTGATTCATAGGCTGTTGTGACATATTCTGCTGGTATTGGCCTTGAAACTATGACTGTTGGCCCTAATTGTCTCTCCATGAGAAATTTGGGTGATTTCTCCACCCAGGATTGTAAGTGTTGGAAAATGGGTTGTGATATGGCCTCTGAAAATTACCAACTGCCTGTACCTGGGCCTGATCAACTGGCATATTGCTATACATGTTGGCAACTGTACACTGTTCATACAAATGAGGCCCTCCACACAATTCACACCCTGATTGCATCTGTATAGCCTGGGCTTAAGCTAAGATCTTATTTTGTTGCAACTGCTTTGTCAATGAAGCAACCTGAGCAGTTAAAGTAGTAATAGCATCTAATTCATGTACCCCAGCTACTTTTCTCTGTGAGGTGTCTCGTTCTGCAGGCCACTGATAATTATTCATAGCCATCTCCTCTAACAATTCAAAGGCCTCATCAGCCCCTTTACTCATGAAAGCACCACCTGCTGCGACATCTATGATAGTGCGAGTAGTACCGCACAACCCATTATAAAAATTATGGACTAACATCCACTTCTCAATACCGTGATGAGGGCATTTCCTGAGCAGGTCTTTGAATCTTTCCCAAGCATCGTACAATGACTCTCCCTCATTATGATAGAAGTTATTGATTTCCCCCCTCAACTTGGCAGCTTTTGCAGGAGGAAAGAACTTGGAGAGAAACTTCTGAGCTAGTTCCTCCCATGTATTAATTGAGTTGGCTTGTAGAGAAATAAGCCAACTTTTTGCCCTGTCCCTGAGTGAGAAAGGGAACAGTCTCAATCTTATTGCATCATCGCTCACCCCATTAAACTTGAATGTGGCACATAGCTCAAGGAAGTTCACTATGTGCAAGTTAGGATCCTCATTGGGGAGACCATCGAACTAGATAGAAGTCTAGACCATTTGTATCATCGCCGGCTTAATCTCAAAGTTATTGGCAGTAACAGTCGACGGTCTAATGCACGAGTGCACTCCTGTGACAGCAGGGAGCACATAATCTCTTAATGCTCGCACATTTTGATCCTGAGAGATGTTATTTTGGCCATCATTGTTGTTAGCCCCATCTCTTTGGTTGGCAGCCATTGATGCTTCTAACCTCTTACTCCTTCTATTTAGTCTACAAGATCTTTCAATTTCAGGATTAACAGGCAAAAGGTTGGTAGACCCTTCACATCGCATACAAAATATTCACCTGAAATAGCGAAGTGCGACAACTTAGATTAGTACAAAGAAATAAAAACAGCCAAATTAGAATAAAAATTAACTATTTTGATATTAATATAATATCAAGTCCCCGACAACGACGCCAAAAACTTGTTGTGAAATTTCTGTTGCGCAAGTATACGTAATCAAACAAATAAGTAATAGTATTGGAAGTACAATATCGTTTCGTCAGAGAATTGATCCACTAATTACCAAAAGCAAACTTTTATTTCTATTTGACTAATAAAAATTGAATGACAAATGAACAACTAACAATAAACTAGAAGAGCAAAATTTAATTAACGAAATTTAATATAAAAGAAATATTAAAGCATTTTAATTTCATCAACCTTCAATTCTATAAAAACAATAATACCACTAATATGATTCTTATACTTATGATTATAGCAGGTTTACTATTGACAATTCTATTCTTTCTCAAGATATAAAATATTCAGTTTACCTGTAAATTCTCTACATGTCTGCGATGAATTCTACACATAAACCGCATTAAGAACAAAAACCTAATTTCTACACAAACCAATTTGATACTTTCGTTCTAAATTGAAATCTATGTCTATTGCCTAAAGCTATTCCAATTCTCACTTTTCAGATATTGAATTAAAACCAATAATCATGCAAAAGATGGCCAATCAATTACAAGCATTAAACATAAGAACAATAGATAAACATAAATTCAAAGAATCATAGAAATTGCATTAGAGATGAATAGAATATCCAGCAACTACATTAAAACACTCTAAATAAGAAATTAGTTCATAATATTAAACATCATTGCATAAAAGTAATCTCAAATTCAAAAGCATAAAAAATTGAAAATAAAACTAATGAACTCTTCTCTATTCTTTCTCCGTTGTCCATCCCTCTCTCTATATCCAATCTTCTTTTATTTCCACCAAAAACAAACCTATAGAATTTCATGAAAAATTCCAAAAATACCCTCGTACTGATATATCGCTTTCCATGTTGCGATATATCGCATGTCGAATAATCTCGATGAAAACGCATAATATATGTTGTCATTTCTGCTTCAGCCAAAATCCATATTCCTCAAATGGCGATATATTGCCTGTGCTAGATTTTTGAATATTAACCAATTTCGACAAATTAAACAGATATTTAATTAAAAAACTCAAAGTTTTTGTACTAATCAGAATTATAACGACACACTGCACAAGTTCACCAAACAGATCAAATACATCATTTCACTTGAGAAAAACAACCAAATCAAACCGAAAAAGCTATGAATAAGCGTATATTTTGTACACTTATCACAAGGAAGCCCAAGAGGAAGCCTCACTGAACTCGGATGATGGAGGTAAAGTCGTGCTCAAATCCTCTATGTGGTCTCCTTCCATGCTTAAGCACAAACTTGATGTACTGACCCTCTTCCTTGATTCTAGGGATAATTTTCATGTGTGGTCATGGGTAGATTATAGAGTATGTAGGTTTGATAGCTGGTTAGGTCAGTATCAATCCATGTATAGTCTGAACGAGGTCTGGGATGAGGTTGCCGTTCAGTACGAAACAAACATGTATAGAGATCTTTTGAGGCTATCTACCACATATAGAGATGGGACTCCCCCAACATCCATAGAAGATAGGGGAATTTCCTGGTCACCGAGTTCAAGCTCGGTTGAGTGTACCTGTAACGCCCTACTCCCTTAGATTCGTTACTAAGTGAGTTCAAAATGTGCTAATCACTCGCTAATCGAGGTTTTAGGTCAAAAGTGTAGCTAAACTGTGCTGAAGATCGTTTCAAGGCATTAAATAAAAAAATGTGGTCATTCATTGAAAACACTAAAAGTTAAACATTGGGATCCCAAAATATTGTGTAGAAAATATTTACAACTCAAAATACATTAAGGGTCGACTAGGTGACAAAATTCAGGTTAATACATAACATCTCCCAAAAATACCCTTGGCCGTGGCAGCCAGGTAGGCCGAACATGTACACGTTGCTTCACGCTCTCCGTACTCATGGTTGGTCGACCATTTCTTTGCTTTACCTGCACCATAGAGCACCCGTGAGCCGAAGCCCAGCGAGAAAATGCAACACAAACAATCAACATATGCATACATATCAATTAGCATATAATTCAAAACAGCCAACAGGCTAAACACATAGCGGCCATGTCGTCCCAGGAAATTTACCAGGCCCTGAGTTTGCGATCTTCACCGTGAGGATGACTCCTGCATTCGAGAGGGGTCTCGCCCTAACAGCTCGCACTCTGCATGCTCAACGCCTCTCCAGGCCCCTTGCCGTACTCGGCTTTGCACTCCGCGTGCTAGTGCCATTCTCGGTCCCTTGCCGTATTCGGCTTCCTGCTGTTCTTAGACTTCACCATTCCTGGCCTTCGCCGTTCATTCACAAATATGCAATACATAGCATAATATCAAAAATAAATAAACATATACTAAACACAGCAATAGGGCTATGCCCTGCAACTTAATCACAAATGGCCATGCCCTGCAATACAAACAATAGGGCCATGCCCTGCTCTACAGGTACAACAATTTTCTTACCTGTGTCCCAAACTTCTTGAGCACCGAAATCCCAAGCACAGTCCTCTAACCCAAGCCTCGCTGAAAAGCTAGTCACAACACATCAAAAATAGCCATCCATCAAGCTCTAATCCATTAAATTACTTTGGGATATAATTCTAGGCTTCGGCACCTTGGATTCTACCAATCTGGTTGGTAAAATCCTTCCCGAGCCTTAACTTTTGGGTTCCTGAGCCAAAATCCTTCAATCAGCCAATACTTGAATTAGGGCCACGACCTAGCCCCTTAAGGGCCACGACATGCCCCAAAACAGAGGCAAAATGACTCCCTGCTGTGAGACACGTGCCGCGGCATACCCTTCCTAGGGCTGCGGCTCGCCCGGCAGGCAGAGGCTTCCAGCCTCTTTGACACACACGGGCCGTGGCCCTGTTAACCCAGAAAATTACCATTTTTCCTGCATTTTCTTCGAGCCTAAACCCCGATTATCATAATTCAAACATCATTTAAACCCATAATTAAGCTTGGACTCCCCTTCCACACAATCTAGGCTCCGTAACAAATCTATAAATAATCACATAAACTCAGCCAACATCCATAATTAAACTTAAAATCCACTTCCATGCAAGCTTTAAAGTTCTAACAAAAATTCAATGGAGTTTAATAGATTCAATGGCTAAAATTCCTTACCTTCCTGATATGTTTACCCTTGAGCTAATCCCCAACCACATCCAGCTTCCAATTCCTCAAAGAGCTCAGTCTAAAATCCTCCAACTGATCCAAAGCCTTCAAACACCAAGAAGAGAAAGGGAGGACCGAAGGAGAGAGAGACTTGAGAGCTTCTGCCTTATTCTTCACTTAGTTCTAGTGGTTTATCAGGCTATCTAAATGTATATCCAGCCTTCTCTAAACCATGCATATCCTTACCAAAAGAATAGATTGCCCCTTAAGTCATCTAAGTCCTCAAATATCATCAAGGGCAATTTCATCATTTGCCGTGTCCCGCTAACTCCTCGAGTGTTCCGATAAATTCCCATTTAATCCCGACATATCCAAATCATTACTAATTTACCACACATTACTTAATAAATCCCAAACTCATATTATATACCCAAAATACCCCTAGGCTCCTTCCGAGCCGGGTATTCGACCCCGTTGTGACTTTCTAGCTAAACTGCTCTCTAGGATTGTCTCGGATCGTGCATCACAAATATATCACCACTCACACGTGTTATCAATCACAATATACACAAATATTTCATTTCAGCCCTCAGTGGGCTAAAATTACAAACATGCCCCATAATAACCAAATGGGGCACACATGTATATTTACTTCACGTAAACATGCATTTCTAATCACATGCTCATCAAATTCACATATTAACATAATAAATCAATTATTTCCCTCCGGGAACACTAATCAAGGCCCTAAGCCTTATTAGAAAATTTGAGACGCTACAGTACCTTTAGGTTTCTCTTATCCTTGGTCTTGTTCCTTTTATTAATCTTAGCTCGATCACTAAAGTGTGACTTGTGTATTTTGCAGGTGTCATGGATTCTGATCTCGACAACGTACTTAGTCATCCCTCGGTGGCCGAGGCAAGCAAACGCCAAAGGGCGTCTCAAAGAGGGGGGCGTCGCTCTAAAGTACTCAAAAGACCCGAGGTGGTCCTTCCAGCCTCGGCTGCTCAAAGCTCGACCTTGGCCACCTTATCTACTCTCGAGGCTAGGGTAACAATTGAAGTTCTCGAGGTGAAGGTAACTATTGAAGTTGAGCCAGTGGCGCCCCCAAACCCCCTGTCTCTTCCTCCGGCTCGAGTCTCCAATCGAGCTCTCGCTGCCCAAAAAAAGAGCTCCCACACGAGAACGAATATGGATGATCTCCACCCACGTCCCAGAATACATGGTCGACAATGTTGCTGGGTCGCATGGAGTATATCTGGGCTTGGACGTCTTGTCCTGCATGGGCCAAAGTCTCAGCAAGCTCGGCGCCCCCCAGTGGGAGTTCTTCACCTCCTGCCACGATGCCAACACTGTCTTTGACAAAGGCAACGAGCTCCTTTCCTCGGTAATTCATTTTTATTATAACCTTTTTGCATTATACTGACTTATAATGTCCTTCTTTAAGAATTCGTGTTTATTCTTGTGTACAGGCACTTGCTTCTTTTGTTCAACACAACTTTAAGTTGAACAATGAGTGGCAACGAGCAGGGCACATGCTCAAGAGGCCAGGGATGCCCAGCTAAAGCTTGCGAATGAGCTCAAAGTAGCAAGGCTAGAGGCAGTGACGGGGGAGGTAGCCATTCTGAAGGTGTCTGAGCTAGAGCTGAAGTTGAAGGCTGCCTTATAGACTACCCAGAAGGTGTCTGACCTTGAGTCAACTATGATAGTAACCTTGAAAGAAGTTGAGGCCAAAAATTCTGAGATCCAGGAAAAATACTCCAAGATTAAGGGACTTCAAGAGTTAAACACCAAGTTGGAGGAGGAAAAGAAGGCGACCTTCGAGATAATCGAAGGTGAGAAGGCCCGCATTCTTAAGGAGTTCAAGACTAAGAAAGATCACGCTGTAGACATGGTGATGTATTGGATCTGGGTGAACAATCCTGGCCTCGATACCAGCTTCTTGGCCAACTTAGAGGCTGAATTTGTTGACAAGTGGCAAGCTCGACTTGAAGAAGAGGAGGTCAAACTCAAGGCTGAGGAGACGGCGGAGACACCAGACACTGCTAGTGGGGAGGCGTGAAGGCGAGATCATGGGTTGTGTCCCATTATAATTTTTTTAATAATAATTTTTTTATATGAATTCCCCCGGGGCGAAGACAATATGTAGCTCGATCAAGAGCTACTTTTATTAAATACTAACTTTAACCTTTATGGACATAATTTTCTGGCTCGAAAATATTTTATGCACTTGATTTTTCTTTTAGCTTTTTGCCTCAATATTATGCTTTACATTTCAGGGTCGAAATATTTCGAGCATACTATATTAAAGACTTTCTTTTATACTTGTTTATTTGTACAAATACATCTATTGGATTTAAGCTCGAATTTCAATGCATTCATGCACAGTTTATTCGAAATATCCATGTTCGACTTCGTTAATGTCAAGGTCGAACCTTACTTTTACCATGCACTCGAAAGTACTTAATTGGAATTTAATTTTGGTAGTTTAGTTATATCTTGCTCTTTTAGTCCCTTTTCCTCATCCTCGAGTATGTCCTCAAGGTTACGAGGTCGAGACTTATCCTGCAAAACTTTCCAACCTTGGGATCGACTTCAGTTCACAGTTGGTTTCAAATTCAAACTTCTTTTATCTGTCACTTAGGTTGGTTTGTTCCAAACTAATGTAGCTTGTGTTTGGTTAGTGATCCATACACTTGAAAATTTTATGTCGGGTTAAGTGTCTAGACATTTTTAGCTCATGCGTACACTTATAAATTTTCATGTCGGGTTAATGATCCTGACATTTTATTTTATGTTATTTATTTTTTCAAACCTATGGTACCACTTATGCCCCCATTAATGTAACGACCCAAATTCGCTATTAAGGCTTTAGGGCCTTGAGTAGTGTGCCTGGAGGGCATAATGGGATTCTGTGTGTGACTTTAATGAGTTTAATGCATGATTATGATTTAATGCACGTTATATGACTATTTGATTATTTGTGATGCATGACTATGTGAATTAGTATGCATGTAGACCTGATTGAGCATATCCGTAATTTGGCCATTTTGGGCATGACTGTGTTGATATCTGTGATCTATGACTCGAGACGATCCTAGAATGAGCGGGTTAGCGGAAAAGTCAAAGCGGGAATCTGTACCCGGCTTGAGTTAAGCCTGGGGAGTTTAAATGAGAATTTGGAAATATATTGAGGTTAATCTTGATGATGAGGAATGTATATTTGATGATTAATCAGGTATTGGGTAGCGAGCGGGAATTATTAGGAACACTTGAGGAATTAGTGGGAATTTGGGTAATATGACTAAAATGCCCCTTTATGGACATAAAGGTTTAGAATTATTAAGGGAGGGCATTTTGGTCTTTAGGCTTGTAAGAGATGAATTAAAAGGGGGCTTTATACTTAGTGGGTTTTGTAGAAAAGAGTTATAGGCTGAAAAAGAAAGAAAGAAGGAAGAGAAAAGAAAAGAGGGAAAACAGAAGGGTTTGGCTTTTATGAACGGTTTGTGGCTCTCCCAACCATTCTCCTTCATTTTTCTTGGAGTTAAGCTCAGTGGAGAGCTAGGGTAGGCTGAGCATCAAGGATCCTAAGCTAAACTTGAGGATTGGCAAGGGGTTAGCAAGATCACATCAGAAAGTTGAGGTAAGTTCTTGGGGATTTCTTTTTTAGGGCTTGACTGGTTTGAACTGTGTTTTTGAGCTAAATGGATGGGGTTTTTGGGGAAAACAGGTCAAGGTTGTGAAGGTGCAAGCTAAGGAGGTCTAGGGTTCAATTCAAGGTCGAAATTCCACCCACGGTATGATTTCTAAGACCCTATCTTTGTTGTTTGAGTGAATTTCTGGTTTTTGGGTTCATTGTGTTAGATTTTGAGTTTTGGGTTGCTTGAGCTTGGGATTGAGTTCATGGGATGCTTGGGATGAGTGTGAGGTGTGGATATGTGTGTTTTTGGCTTTGGAAAAGGTTTGGACAAGTTTGGGGTTGAAATGGCAGAAGGAAATCGCAAGATGCGATTTTGGGTTTGGTCTGGCTGCAACTAGCGCTACAGCGCTAGTCAGGGGGCGCTGTAGCGCTAGCCCCTGTTTCTGATAGGGTGGTTCTGCTTGTAGCGCTACAGCGCCCTCTTTAGAGCGCTGTAGCGCTGCACTGTTCACAGAGGGGATTTTTGGGCTTTTGTGAAGGGATTTTGACCTAGGGTTCGGGGCTCGATTCCGTCACTTTGTTTTGGGGATCTAGGACTCCCCGGGGGCTCGGGATTGGTCCCGAGGCTAGGTTTTGGACTCGAGATTTGGTAATGACTTTGACTTATGGATTTTGCTTAGGTAAGCACTAGGGCTCGAGTAGGATCGTGCTCAAGGAGTCAGGTTGATCAAGGCCATCGAATTTAAAGGTAAGAAAACCGTAACACCCGAGATTAGGGCATGGGCCCACAGTGTTATTGCAGGGCATGGCCCTAGATTGTTTTACTTGCACATGTATGACCTTGAATGAATTATTATACGTTTGGATGATTATTTCGAAATGTATTATGCGTGCAATTATAATGAAATAAACGGCTGAGGCCGAGAGCGGCAAAGGCCGGGTACGACCTTGGGGCCGGAAGTAACACTCAGCACATGGGATGCTATAGCCAGGGTGGGACCCAAGGGATACATGAGTTATCCTTACGGTGAGGACCGAGACCCCAGGCTTTGGTAAGGGCTCTGGGGCGGCATGGCCGTGCTTGTTTAGTCTGATGGTTTCTCTGTTTAGCAGTGGATTATGTCAGATATATTAATTGCATATGTTATGTACTATTTGGGTATTCTTGCTGGGCTTCGGCTCACGGGTGCTCTGTGTGGCAGGTAAAAGCAAGGAGTCAGTCAACCGGCCATGAGTATGGAGAGCGTGGGGGTGGCGCGTACATGTTCGGCCTGCCCGACTGCTTTGGTTGGGGGCATTTTGTATATGGCTGTATTAACTCATTCTTTTGATAGTTAACCTGGTGTAAATCCATTTTTGAGTTGTAAATATTTTGTAAACCTTATTTTGGGATCCCAGATGTTTGATACTTAACGTTTTCAATGAAACTAAACATTTTCAAAGAGTACAGCCTTAGATTCTGGTTTATTCACACTTTTGGTTTTAGAAACCGCGTAGAGTCAGTCCAAAAGCACGATTTCTATTTTAAACTCACTAAGTAATGGCTCTAAGGTAGTAGGGCGTTACACTTAATATCCTATGAGTGCGATCATAGGTTATTAAATTAAGAGAGTTTGTAAAAAAAATACAACACTAGAGGAGGATACAACTTTTTTGGACAAAACTTGAAATTTATCGATAAAAACCAGACAAAATAATCCTGCTTGGTTACAATGAAAACATCATTCCTACATTATTGATAATAAGGTCGTAGATGTTCGCCATTCCAAGCTCATGGAACCAACACTCCATTTAACCTTGCCAGTTTGTACACTCCAGGTCGAACGATAGACTCGATTTGATAAGGTCCTTCCCAATTAGGTCCAAGTACCTCGGCGGATGGGTCTCATGTAGCTAAAAAATACACGCCTTAGCACCAGGTCTCCCAATCCAAATTTTCTATCTCAAACCTTCTTGTTGAAGTATCTAGTAGCTCATTGCTGGTATGCAACATTTTTTAATTGCGCTCCATCTCATCTTTCTTCAATAAGGTCTAGACTTTCTTCGAGCTGGGATTAGTTCGAGGCTTGATTTCATGCATGGCTCCGTATTGTAGGGATTTTGACCTCAACAGGAAACATGGCCTCGCATCCATAAGCTAGGGAGAAGGGAGTATGTCTCGTTGAAGTCCGTGTTGTGGTTCTATAAGCCCATAAGATTTGAGGAAACTCTTCGGGCCACTTCCCTTTTGCCTCCTCTAACCTTTTCTTTATGGATCTCTTTAAGGTTTTATTGACCGCTTCGACCTGGCCATTTGACTGGGGATGGGCCAAAAAGGAGAAACTTTTTATTATCCCATTTTTCTCACGGAAATGGGTAAAAAGATCCTTGTCGAACTGGGTTCCATTATCTGATACTATTTTTCTGGGCATCCCACATCGATAGACGATGTTTTTTACGAAAAAGTCTAAGATGTTTTTCGAGGTAATAGTGGCCAATGGTTCCGCTTTGGTCCATTTTGTGAAATAGTCGACCGCAACCACATCGTATCGTACTCCGCCCTTTCCAGTTGGCAATGATCCTATGAGGTCTATTCCCCATACTGTGAATGGACATGGGGAGCTCATCATGGTGAGTTTGGTAGGTGGAGCTCGTTGAACTGAGGCAAACCGTTGACATTTATCACATCGTTTGACATATTCGAACGAGTATGCCATGACTGTGGGCCAGAAATACCCCTGTCTTATCACATTTTTGTATAGACTGTGCCCCCCAGTGTGTTCTCTACAAAATCCTTTATGGATTTCTTCCAAAATTTTCTTTGCCTCGGGTGGAGTGACACATCTAAGTAAGGGCATAGAGTATCATCTTCTATACAACCTTTCTTCCACAATAGTGTATCTTGGGATCTAATACATCAACTTTCTAGCCTCATTCCAGTTTGCTGGGAGACTTCTTGTTTCGAGGTAGTCAACTATTGGGGTCACCCAGGTTGGTTGTGAGTCAATCATGCATACGTCTTTTTTGTCAGGCTCGTTAATACTCGGGGTTAGAAGAAACTCCACTGGGACCACATTCAGTGTATCGGCTTCGTTAGTTGTGGCGAGCCTGGCCAATGCGTCTGCATTTGAATTTTTTTCTCAAGGGACCTGCTCTACAGCGTAGAATTCAAACTGTCTGAGTGTAGCTTTCGCTTTCTCTAGGTACGCGACCATTTTGATGCCACGAGCCTAATATTAATCCAAGACTTGGTTAACCACCAGCTGTGAGTCACCATAGCAATGTATAGCCTTTGCTTTGAGCTCTCTGTCCTCTCAAAGTCCTGCTAGTAAAGCCTCGTATCCAGCCTCGTTGTTTGATGCTTCGAAGCCGAACCTTAAAGCTGAGTGGAATCAATTTCCTGTTTGGGTAATTAATATGATACCCGCCCTGGATCCATTTTCATTAGAAGATTCATTGGCGTAAAGTTTCCACAGCTCTTGGTCTGGGGTTACAACTTTGTCATTTGAGATCCTGGTACACTCTACAATGAAATCTGCCAGGGCCTGCCCTTTGATAGTTGTTCTTGGGTGATATGTGATTTCAAATTGCCCGAGTTCAACAACCCACTTTAACAATCTTCCGGACGCTTCTAGCCTGGACAAAACTTGTCCCAGTGGCTAGTCAGTCAACATGTGAATAGGGTGTGCCTGGAAGTAAGGTCGAAGCTTTTGAGATGCGTGTATTAGGCTCAGAGCCAATTTTTTCCATTAATGGATATCTCAATTCTGCCCCCAGTAATCTTTTGTTGACGTAATACACAGGTCTTTGTACTTTTTCCTCTTTTCGCACTAGTAACGCACTAATGGCGTGCTCGGTTGTAGTGAGGTATATATACAAAATCTCTCCTGTGATTGGCTTGGACAAGATTGGTGGCTCGGCGAGGTTCTTCTTAATATTCTTAAACGCCAGATTAAAGAATGGGAGGCATCGATCTGTAGATTTTGAGATAAACCTACTTAAATTAGCCATTCGTCCAGTTAGGCTCTGGACATCCTTATGCTTATGAGGTGAAGGCATATCAATTAATGCCTTAATCTTGTCAGGATTCACCTCTATTCCCCATGCGTTTACTATGAATCCAAGAAACTTTCCTGAAGACACTCCAAATGAGCACTTTTGTGGGTTAAGTTTCATGTTGTATTTCCGAAGCACAACAAAACATTATGCAAGATCATCCACATGGTTGTGCTATGTTTAGACTTGACCAACATGTCGTCAACATAAAATTCCATGTTATTTCCTATCTGCTCGGCAAACATCATGTTCACCAGCCTTTGGTACGTGGCTCCAGCGTTTTTGAGCCGAAAGGCATGACATTGTAGCAGTATAACCCTTTGTCAGTTACGAATCTCGTATGTTCCTGATTTGGCGCCTGCATGGAGATCTAGTTATATCCATGATAACTCTACAAAATAGATTAATTTTAGTAAATTTTTTATGTTAATTGTTATTTTTTAAGTAAATTATTAAGTTTTTAAGTAATTTTTAATTTATTAGTCTTATTGTAATTTGTTATATTTTCATATGTTTTTATAGATATTTAATTATAATATGTTGTAGTTTAATTATTTGTAATTAATATTGTTAAGTTAGAAGCAAAAAGATGCAATTTTGAGCTTAAATGTTTAAGTAAATTAAGTTTTAATTAATATTTTCATGGAACTTATGTTGTATATTTTATTATTGAAAATATTTAGTTTTAATTTAATTTATGTTTATTTTTGTAGAGAATTTGTTGCACTTTTGCTCTTGAAAAGCAAGAAAAATGAAGGAGAAATTGGCATTTCAAGGAAAAGAAAGGAAGAAATTGGCATTGTTAAAAAGCCTAGGCCAAGCCTCTCCCAGCCTTTGGGCCCCCCGCCCCTTTAGAAGCCCAGGCCCAGCCTAAGTTTCTAGCTGCCTCCAGCCGTGGCCCAAGCTTCCAGCTGCCCCAACTGAAGCTCCTCAGCTGCCAGCAGGCCCGGGCCTCCAACCCACCTCCTTTGGGCCCGATCCCAGCAACAGGCCCAACGCCAGCCCCTGCCCAGCCTTTTGCCCCAACCCGTGCGACCCACCTGCCACCAGCAGCCACTTTCTACCCTCCCATTTCCCTCCTTGAGCCCATCAAATGCACCTTGTCCCCTTGTCCCTAAAATTCCATTTATACCCAATTTTCTACAACTTTTTACCCAAAAATCATCATCACTCCTACAATTTACCCCTATTTGCTATATTATAATTAATTTAATTAATCTAATAAATTTAATTAGTTTTAAATTTATTATTTTAATAATCTCATTTTGGCTATAAATATGGAATTTCAAGACCATTTTTGGGGTGCTTAATTTTTTGTTACCATCTTCTTTTCTACCATTCTCTCTTCCATTTTGGTGTTTTTCAAGAGCATTTTTCAAGTATGTATTTTATTTATTTTTTTAATTTCTATTCTAATTATGTGCTTTTAATATTTTTTTATAAGATTATTAAGATCTTGATGAAGCAACCTGTAACTAGATAATATTTATGTTGTATGTTGATTTCCCTTGTAATGCAACAAATTTTATGGATTTTTCTTCTTCATATATGTCTTTCATCTTTAATATCTCATATTTTGGATTGTTAGATAATATTGCACTTTGTTATTCATTTTGCAAAACATAATATTCTTTGTGTAAGATGTGTCATTAAATTGTGCACATCCAATGCTTAGAACAAAAATATTATCTTTGGCCTAATAAATAATGTTATTTGATTTTTTGTTGTTTCATTAGGTTGATTCACATTAAATACTTTGAAATTATACTTTTCTGAAAAGTGAAGAAAAATCCTATCTTTTTAGAAATAATTTGTTCTTAAATGTATAAATTTATTTGGAAAATGATAGTTTGACTTATTTTAACTATCACTAAAACTTGGGAATCAATATACTAATAAGTATTGTTAAACTTACATTTTGTGGATTCTAGTATCTTAATAATATTTCCTTTTAACACTTATTTTCAAATCATTATTGGTTTATTTTTATTCTCTTAAATAGTTGTATTTTAAATCTTTTATTTTATGCTCATGACATTAAATTTCATCAATCTTTGGAGCTAGGTTAGAATTTAATAATTTTGGTTTAAAATAGTTTTCTTTTTGATTTTAAACAACTCCTTTAAGTTCGATCTCATGCTTACACGAACATTATACTTCATATACGATTCGTGCGCTTGCGAGTTATAAATATTTAAAACATACACGTTTTGGGTCCATCAATCCAGAATAAGCGTCCATGAATGACATGATGCCATGGTCTGCAGTGGCGTCTATGAGTTGATCTATCCGAGGTAAGGGATGTTGGTTTTTATTTATCAAATCAGAGATTATGCGTAGTGGAACAACAATCAAATTGTTAGATTAATCCCATAAGATTTCTAGATCTACTTCTTCACATGCATATATATATTGAATCAAGGACATGAACAAAAAAATTACCTCAGGTCCTTCCTTGCTGCTATCTTTTTGTATGGCTGAATCCTTGAGATCTCACACCAAGATCTTCCAAAATGTTCTCAGGCACACAAAGAATGAGTGTGGGCTCGCTATACAAATAATAGGCAATAAACTATTTATCAGATGTTCTCAACACATGAGATCTGATAAAGTTTGGACCTAGGTTTTGAGAAGAACAATGACTTTAGTTTTTGTCACTGTTCTCTTTCTCTGAGAGAGATTCCTAGATATTTTTCTATCCCTGAAAAGTTACAATCTGTGGAAAAACTGATATCCAATATTTAATAAATATCCAATATATTAAAATATTTGTTATTTTAAAAAAATTCAAAATAATTGATCAGTTATCATATTTTTGTTTAAATAATAATATTTTAATCATATTAAAATATCTCATTATTTATTTAATATTTAAATAACTAAAATTGTGGAATCAAGAGACTGAGTACATCTCTTATGCGTGTAGCACAGTGCCTGTGCACTGTGCCACACGTGTACCACATGCCTGTGATGGCATGTGATTTTTCTCAATTTTTATTATTATTTAAATACCAAAAATCTCAAAAATAAATTAATTCAAAATTAATTATATTTTTGTTAAATCAAATAATTAATTAATTAATTACACATAATTAAACAATAATTATGTTTGATACATAGAAAAATATTTTACTTATCACATAAGTCCTTTTTGCCCATTTTTTTTGTATTTGCCTTTGACAGTGATTGTTTGAGCCATTTCGGGGACCATGGACCTATAACATTAAGCTCCAATAAATTGAAACTAAATAATTAAACTCTTTAATTATAATAGTTAATTTATTAATTATGATATTACTCCATTATAAATTCAGAATTGCACTCTTTATGTTATAGATATACTTTTACAGAAATCTTTTTCTTAAGTCGTCCATTGATATAACCATCTTTCAATAGTTCAACCCTATAATTAATTAGTTCATAAATTAGAATGGAAGATTTACCATTTAACCTTTCTAATTTACTTCTTACTCCTTAAGTACCATTAATTCACTAGTGAATAATTAATCTATAATCTAATTATAGATTTGAGCTCAAAATCATTCAGTTCCAGAATTAACCCTTAAGGGAACTAATATACGATCCGTTAGGAAAGATTAGATTCCGTATTGTTGATACATGTTCCCAGCCATCCATGATATTAAATCTCCAAAACAAAAGTCATTAGCCTCATTCTTTGAAGAGACCTTAACGAATGAATCAAAAGATTTAATAAACATGAACAGGAGTTCATGAACACTCAGGATTTAGGTTGATCTATAAATGATCATCAGTTATGATACGAATTACAAGTCTTTATTATTAAATGGTTTTTGGATAAAGACTCTAATTCATATCTGTCCATGTCATATATAATCATATTATATAAAGCACATTTACCGAGATGTCTTTCCACATCAATAATCCGAATCTAGATTATTTGTATCATTATGATACTCAGTAAACCGTACTTACAACTCCAATTAAAGAATTCCATAACTTTAATTTGTTGTTGTTGACTATTTTTATTCATTCATGTGATCTTAATTCTCTCATACTAATACAAGATCACATCCTCAATAATGAATATGGAATTTTTCTGATATTTTCAAAATTATTCAAACAATAATTTAACAATCTAAATATAACAATAATAATAAACTATTGTATTTATTTATTCATTGAAAATCAAATGTCTTTACATGCTTTTAGGACACACTCCTAACAAGGGAAAACAGTCTTTTGGGCATGCCTTGTTAAGATTTGAGTAGTCGATGCAAGTTCGCCATTTGTCGTTGGGCTTTGGGACCAACACTGGGTTGGCAATCCAATCCGGATAAAAGGCATCTCGTATAAATTGATTTACTTTTAACCTATTGAATTCTTCTTTGAGGGCTTTCTTTCAGTCATCGTTCAGGAGCCTTCGTTTTTCCTGCTTTGGGGGGAAGCTCTTGTCAATGTTCAATGGACGACTTATGCCATTTGGACTGATTCGTACCATGTCCGAGTGTGACCATGCAAACACGTCCTGGTTTTCTTTCAAGAAGAAAATTAATTGCTATTTCGCCTTTTCATAAAGATTCTTCCCCACTTTTACCATATTTGTGGCATCCATTCCCTCAAGCGTCACTTCCTTGAGCTCTTCCAAAGGTTCAAGATCGACCCTTTCGTCCACTCTGGGGCCGATTTCCTCATCTATCTTGAAGGGCGGGCCCCTAAACAACTACCAGTGTCTGTGCACTCATTTGATTTTTTCCTTTTATGGAAATGCTGTAGCACTCCCTTCCTGCGAGCTGGTCTCCCTTCAACGTCCCAATGCCACTAGAAGTCGGGAACATGATGGCCAAGTGTCTGACAAACGACACTGCCCCCAGCCCAATCAGGGTGGGTCTCCCGAGCAGTACATTGTAGGATGACCAAAAGTCCACCACTACAAACTCCACCATCTTGGTTACTGAGACTGGATAGTGTTCCAAGGTTACGGGGAGTTGAATGGATCCCATACAGGCAATCCCTTCTCTTGAAAAATTGTGCAATGTTGTTGCACATGCTTTCAAATTGCGAAGCGCGAGTCCCATCTTTTCTAGAGTGGCTTTGTAAAGGATATTCACTGAGCTCCCGTTATCAATCAGGACTCGGCGTACCCTCTTGTTCGTGAGCTGGAGAGTAATGACCAGGGGGTCATTGTGAGGAAATTGGATGTGTGACGCGTCCTCTTTAGTAAATGTAATAGGTTGAGTCTCAACCCTCTGCCATTTTGGAGCTTGTGGTTCGGGTTCGTAGAGAGTATTGTCTCCGGTCTTGAACTCGTTTACATATCTCTTTTGGGAATTCCTGCCCAAACCTGCAATATGAGGTCCCCTCGAGATGGTTACTACATCCTCTCCATCAATCGGAGGGGGTCGCTCATCCTCCTAAACTCGGGAGTTATGTATAGCTGTTGCCCTCTGACTTGTTGATGCTTGATTGGAATTTTGGTTTCTAACATATTTCCCGAGATATCCTTTTGAAATCAAGCCCTCGATTTCTTCCTTCAGTTGTCGGCACTCATTAGTTGTATGTACGATATCTTTGTCAAACCTACAGTATTTATTTGAGTCCCTTTTTTGCCATTTAATTTTGCACGGGATCAGATCGTCTGAACGGGACCTAATTTTCATTGGTCAAAAATATTTTTTCCCGAGCCTCGTTGAGCTCGGTATAAACTGTGTAAATGAATAAATATTTGTCTCCTCTCTTCTTTTTCCCTCCATCAGCCTCGAGGTTATTCCCTTCGTTCTTCTTCCTTGTAGAAGGGTTATCCCCAGAGGGTTTCGAAGTCGATGGGGCCGCCGAGGTCGAGGTAGAGTTAACATTTGTTGTAGTTATGGGTTAAATGGTCAGGTTTAATGCTAACCTTGCCTCTTCTACATTTACAAACCTCTGGGCCCTCTGATTGAACTCGATTAGTGACCTGATGGGTTTTCTCTGCAAATCTTCCCAAAGGGGACTTCCTGGTAAAATACCAGCTCTAACGGCCATCAAGTGGCCACTATCATCAACATTTTGGGCTTGAGCCACTTCTATGTTAAACCTCGTTAGGTAACTCTTTAGTGACTCCTCTTGTTGTTGTCTGACATTGGTCAGGGCTGAGGCTTCGGGCCTAATACCAACCATAGCCTTGAATTTCTTTTTAAATTCTCTTGCTAATTGATCCTAAGATGAGATCGAATGTCTTTGAAACATTTCAAAGTAGTTTTTTTCTGGTCCTGTTAGAGTAGATAGAAACAACTTACACTTGAGCTCGTAGCCAACATTACTGGCTCGCATGATGGTATAAAAGGTGCTCAGATGACTGTACAGATCTGAGTTTCCATCAAATGGTGCTACGTGAGGTATTCTAAATCCTTGTGGAAATGGGGTTTTGGAAATGTGTGGGGCAAAAGGCTCGAGCCCCTCATCGGGCTCTTCAGCCTGATCTCTGCTCTTCTCATCTTATAGGAGCCTGAATGCCCTTTCCAATTGATCAATCCTTTCCTGGACCAGATCCACTGGGGGTCAAGCCTGAGCTTGAGCTTGAGCTTGAGGGAGTTGGTTATCATTAAGAACAACCATAGTCCCTTGTCTTGGCATAGGGTTATATGCCGACTGTTTACGACCATTCAGATGGTCTCGCAAATCAGGGTTCGAGGGATCAACTCGTTTTTGGTTATGGTTCAGGTGATCCCGCAAACACGATGATTCCCCCGATTTCCTGTATGTTTAGGCTCTGTATTATAAATGCTTACGGACCGAGTGTAGTCCAAGCTCCTGCTTGCGTTGATTGCAGCCCTTTCTGGCTGTTAGGCTCGATAATTACGGGGTGGGTCCCTGGTCGGTCTCCCTAACCCAGCATATTGTGATCTTGAAATTTGGCTTCCCGAAGGTTGAGGAGCTCTATGCTCTCAGGTAGCCTCCCTTTCATTTCCTCATCTAGGTCTGGCCTGTCGGTTTCCATCCCGACTGCCATTGCGAAACAGTCTTCGTGGTGCAGGTTAGGGGACCTCTTGGACTGGTGAGGGGTGCCTTATTGGTGACGGTGGATGCCTTATGGGCGATGGTGGCTGTCTCCCATTGTTGGGCCTCGATGGCTCAGAGGTTTTCTGGACAGGTTCCGGGCTGTTTCTTACAGCTTCAGGATTCGGGTTCTGAGCCAATGGAGGGGCTCGGTTATTACCCATTCCAGTTGACAATTCTGCAATCGGGTTGTCAGTGGCCCCATCTCGAGTGTTTCTCCGGGGCCTTGGCTGATGCTGTTGCGATGCTTGTTTCGCCCTCCTGGCGGCCATGCTCCCACGGGGACGTCCTCTCGGCCTTCAGGGAGGTACCTGGGCTGCAGGAGCCTACCTGGCTGATTCCTCATTGTGCTTTGTCGCCTCCGCCAACTGTTTACGCAATTGGCGATTTTCAAGTTCCATGATAGGGACATACCTTTCAGGATTTTAGTACAGATCCTCATTAGGCCTGGGAGCAGGTGGCCCCTGAGAATCGAATGAATCACTTCTTTCTTCAGGGCCTGGGTCAGCCATGGGCTGCTTTCCAGGTCGTCGGGGATAGTCTTTGATTTTAGGAGTTTGCTCTTCTGGTGTTCGGGGCAATGGTCGCCCACCAGTGTTGGGATTGTTTGCGGCGGCCATTGATTACTCGGGAGGTCTTCTGATTAAAAAGGTTAACGTCTTGTTCAATGGCTCTCAATGAAAGCACCAAACTGTTGATGCTATTTTCATCAACTTAGAAAGAAGAGCACTAAACACAAAATCAGAAAAATAAAGAGGAAACACGCGATTTTTTATGTGGTTCAGCAGTTAAAATATGCCCAGTCCACAAGTCGATGTTATTCACCTATGAAATTCTCTCAAAGCGTTTTTGGTAGCAATTCAGCAGAGTATTCCCAGTGCCAATTTCAATGTCCCTACAAATGAATTTCTCCAATCTATTTATAGACTGGTTTACATAATATTTTCCTTCACATTTCTGGGGGGTTATCATTCAAATATCCCAATTAATACAATTTAATGGATATAATATATAATACGCGCATAAATCCCATGACATTCATGATTTATTAACAGATTACAACAAATCCCTTAGATATAGGGATTTTTATACAGCAACTGCGTCCCTACTAGGCCATCAATCTCACACATTCGACTTACATATCTTCGAGATCAGCAAATCATCACGAGCTTGCTAGCTCGGGTTCCCTCCGTCTCATTAAGTATCTTTACGAGGTCGTCCCCTCCGAGCTTGCAATATCCAGGCTCGAACCTTCTTGATTGATGCAAATACAAACAGACCAGGAAAATTAAACAAGTGTTGAACCCCTATCACTGTAACTTTGAGCTTCGCTCAAACCTTCGAGATCATGTGGTTCCGAGCTTACCACCTACGATGTCATCATTTTAATATTGAACAAGACTGTCAAACTCAATTCTCATTAATGTTGATCTCATGGCCAGTTTGCATATTTCGAGCTTACACTTTACGAGCCTGATTTTGAGATGAAAATTTTCTATTCTCGAAATTTGGGTGTAACAAATTCAAATAAATATTTAAATTAGAAGAAGTAATTATAATTATTATAGATGTTTTAGACATTTTTTAAAATTTAATTAATTAATAATCATAATTTAACAAAGTAGTAGAAAAAAAAAGTGAAGAAAGCATATCTTGAACACAAAATCGTGTTTATTGTACCTGACAATAAAAATTGTGTTACTTGTTTAACGTATATCTTATCATATTCCATTAGAAATTTGTGTTTCTAGTTAAAAAGTTTACAACCCAACATTGTATTATCCAAAGAAAACACAAATAAAAGAGCTAAATGAAAAACCGAAGAGAAAAAACAACTACTAACAATTTTTAGTAAAATACTGCTACAAATTTATACAAGACCTAAATTGAAATTCGGTCATATATCAATTTACATGCATAATTCTCACAGACACAATTACCAATTTGTTAGAAGTGTATATTAAAATTGTTATTATACTTGACCCCTTTGCCCAAAAAATGAGAAAAAAAAAGTATTAATCTCATATGATCACTTATTTACAAATGATGCATGAATGTGATCAAAACGTCTCAAGCATGATTTTTGTATAAGGACTCAACATCCCAATCATAAGTTGTGCATGCAAGCCCTTGATCGATATCTTCACGACTTCAACCTTACAAATACTTAGATAATATCAACAAAGATATTAGTTAGATAAATTGAAACTACAACGACTACCCAATGAACAAATAAAGAAAGAGAATAATAATGATCAAAAGAAATCAAGTAAATGAAAAAACTATAAGAAAAAATAAAACCCTAGAAGACATGAATGACATGAACTCAAATAAAAAGAATGAATTTAGAAGAAAATAATTTTGGTCAAATTTAAATTCAAATTATATATAAAGATCGTAATTATATACAGATATTTAGAATTTAAAATAGATATTTAGAATTTAAATATCTCTCATTTAAAATAATTAATTAATTTTTTATTATTATAAAAAATAAAAATAGCTTATCATAACTATATATATATAGATATTTAAAATTTAAATATCTCTCATTTCAATTAATGAATTAATTTAATTCAAATTATATATGAATTAGATATATATTTTTATTTTCTTAATCATAAAATTTTAAAAGAAGAATAAAAAAAAGTGGAAAAAATAAAAATAGGTTATCGTAACTACATATGTAGATATTTAGAATTTAAATATTTCTCATTTCAATTAATGAATTAATTTAATTCAAATTATATATGTATTAGATAGATATTTTGTATTTTTTAATCATAAATTTTTAAAAGAAGAATAAAAAAAAGTGAAAATGAGAAAATAAAAAGAATGCTTTGGAGCAATTTTAGAGTGCCACATTATCTCCTTGGTACTCTCTCCATTATATAAATATATAGATTTAATTCAAATTATAGGTATTTAGAATTTAAATATCTCTCATTTAAAATAAATAAATAATTTTTATTATTATAAAAAATAAAAATAGATTATCGTTACTATATATAGATACTTAGAATTTAAATATCTCTTGTTTCAATTAATTAATTAATTTAATTTAAATTATATATGAATTATATAGATATTTTTATTTTTTAATCATAAATTTTTAAAAGAAAGAATAAAAAAAGTGAAAATGAGAAAATAGAAAGAATGCTTTGGAGCAATTTTAGAGTGCCACATCATCTCCTTGGTGCTCTCCTTTATATAAATACTAGAAAAAATAACCGCGCTTCATGCAATCTTTTGTAATTATTAAAAAATATACATATTTTAAATTATTTTTTGGGAGATTGTAGGGTAGGAATTCTTTTTCACCTTACTCGTACAACATGCTCTTTATATGGACACGTGAGGGCGTCTTGACCACAATTTTTTTTTCATAATAGTGTTCATTTTATAGGAAAGCTCTTACATGTTTTTTGAAAAATTCTGAAAAATTAAAGTGCTGAAAACAAAGTTTAAAAAGCTTGATGTACGTGTGCTTTTATTTTTTATTATTATTATCATTATTATACGCTTTCTGTGATTTTTTTTTATTAAAAAGTCTAAATTATGTATAAGAAAATTTTTGTTTTGTGTAAGACTTATTTTAGCCGCTCACCCATTTGAACCCTTTATTTTCAAAAATTAACTTTTAGACCTTGTGTTTTGTCAAAAGGTTAAATATAGGAATGGATAGATCGATTATTTGGATATTGTATTTTAGCCGATTACCCGTTTTGACCATCTATTTTTAAAAATTAACCTTTGGATCATATATTTATTCAAAATGCTCAAAATTCTTTATAAAAATTAAATTATATATATATATAATGTATGTTTTCTGTAAGGGTTCACACCATTTTGAACCTTGTATTTTAGCCGATTACCCGTTGGGACCTTTATTTTTAAAAATTAAGTTATGGACCTCAAGTTTTGTCAAAATGTTATAAATAGGAATAGATAGATCGATTATTTGAAAACTATATTTTGGTCGATTGCTCGTTTTGACTCTTTATTTTTTAAAATTAACCTTTGGACCATGTATTTATTCAAAGTTTTAAAAATTCTTTATAAAAAGTAATTTTACAAATATATATAATTTATATTTTCTATAATTGTTCACACCATTTTGAACTTTGTATTTTAGCCCATTACCCGTTTGGACCATTTATTTTTTAAAATTAACTTGTGGACCATGCGTTTTGTCAAAAGATTGATTACCTGTTTGGATCCTTTATTGTTAAAAATTAACATTTGGGTCCCGTGTTTTGTCAAAAGGTTCAAAATACAAATAGATAGATCATTTATTTATTATCATATATAGATATTTTTAGTTGATATCTAATATTATTATTAAAATAAAAATGAGAAAAAATAATGATTATTTATATTCATAATTTAATTAAACAGGTATCGTAATTAAATATCTAATCAAATTTGAATTCAAATTAAAAAAATGTGAAAAAAGAAGAAAATAGAAAGGGTACTTTGGAGCAATTTTAGAGTGCCACGTCATATAAATATATTAGAAAATATACCCGCCTTCGAGTAATTTTGTTTGTAATAATTTTAAATATATATTTAAGGTAATTTTATATTTGTTTGATAAATATTATAATTTGAACTTATACATTTTGCGTTGACACCGTTTTTCGTCAACTTAAGAAATGAGAGAAATTAAACAAAAATATACCAGAGGAAGTGAATAAAAAGGAATGAAAACAAGATCTTTTTAAGTGGTTCAGCGGTTAAAATCTGCCTAGTCCACAAGTCTATATTATTAGCTCTTTGGAGATTTCTGAAAACTTTTAGAGAATAATTGCCCAGAGTTTTCTCTCCAAATATCAATTTTTCGGTCCTCTACAAATGAATTATCCATCTCTATTTATAGAAAGGGTTTCAGAATTGCTTCCCACATATTTTGGGAAGATATTTCGTAAATCAATTAATATAATACCAATAAATGCAATAGTTACTACGCACGCGGTAACATCCCATAAAATGTGGGATTGAGTAACAAATTACATCAGATCCCTTAAACATAGGGAATTTATAACAATAAATACATTCCCATAGGATCGACGAGCTTAGACACCAGATCCGTGCACCTTCGAGACCATTTGCCTATTGCGAGCTTATCGTCTTACTTTGCCTATGTTCCCACCAGGCAATCATTGACAAAGTGGTCACCTTCGAGCTTACAGCCCTTGAGCTCGAAGCATCTGGTCTGAAAGCAAGAGATGCATCAAGAAGTTTATACAAGTGTTGAATCCTTGCTATCGTGAGTTGCGAGCCTTTTTATAAGCTCGGAGCATCTTCGAGGCTATATACTGCTCGAGCTTATGAGGTTGTCATTTATAGCAAAACTGTCTGACTGGAGGATCACATGATGACTGTGCTTATTTCGAACTCAAACCTTACGAACTTGAATTTTGAGATCAAGATTTCCATCCTCGAAATCTGGGTGTAACATTTTGCCCCCTCAAAAGTATTAGTTCGAATCCTATGAGAAGGAAACTTTTGAACTGCCACTTTCAAAAACTGAGCTACCTACCACACTCGAGTGTGGACACGCGTTAGCCACGGGTTGCTCAATCAGAGTACTTAAGTACTTTTTCAACACACCACGTCCTTTCACGCTTCATCTTTTTGTCGCCATTGCTACATTCGCACCTAACCATTGGATCAAATACCAAATCCAGCCAAAGGCCCAAATTAGCTCGACCCTTGACCTCCTTTTGGGACACACATATATATATATAATTGTATCATCTTCCTCCTCTTCACTTTTATGTTTTAAGTTTCAGAGAGAAAGAAAAAATCAGAGCCGAAAATTCTTTTTTCCTCTTTGCATGTTCTCTAAACCGAGAAGACAAAACAACCTTGGCCTTTTTTATTCTATGAGATCATTCTTGCAACCGCTCCTCTAGTCGTCGCTTTCATTGTATCCGCAAGCCTCTATTCTTGACCCTCGTACTTTTATTTCTTCATGCATTTTTATGTTCCTTTTACACCGTAAGCATATTTACTAGATTTTCACTAGTTTCATAAGGATATTGATGTTAACTAGCAACCTTAGCCATATTGTTTGGCTGATACCGTATAAAATCTGGATTGAAAATTCTCTGAAATCGTGGATTTTAAACCCAGATTTTTGTGCAAAAAGCATAGATGTCCCCCCCCCTCCCCCCCTTTTATATGGACTACAGAAGATATGTTGTGTAGACTAAGAAAAGGGGTACTGAATTAGGGTTTTAAATTGCACGTTTCCCCAAATTATCACCTTTTTGAGTAATTGTCAACTTTATCCCTGAAAATCCAGGATTCTTAAAATGAATCCACACGTTCCTTCCCTCGCATCAAATACACTCTCAAAGCCCATACCTCACAATAATTCAAGTTTCCTTCTCAAATTCGACTAGTTCTTTCAAGACTTTGGTCTCAATTGAGCTTAATCCGTGATCTCGAGCCTTCAAGCTCGAGTCACTTAAAATTTTATTCTGATTTCTTGTATGCCTGGCTGTCACCCTTTTCTTTCTTGCTAGATGTCACTTAAATCTGAGAAACGGTGGGGGTCAGTGCTTGAAATTCCTTATTCTCCAACAGCTCCAAGTCCAGAATCACCCTTCACCCAAAATTAGCAGCTAATCCTCGAATACAAGGTGAGGCATGAACAGGAAGACATTCGAGCTCACTTCCATCGTCAAATCGACGAGGTCGAGAAAAGAAAAAGGAGGAAACTTCAAGTCGTAGTCTATCCAGACCCAGACCCTGAGCTCAGACCTATCCCTCTCGATCCCGCACTTAAAGTAACTGTTGCTTACAAGCCTGGTGATCTTGTATTCTCGCTAATGGAAGACTCATCAAATCGTCCATCCACCTCGCAATCAACTGTCATTCCTACCTCCAGAGAGGAATTCTTCGAGGCCGAGCACTATTAGAGCTCGGTCACTTCATTGGGACAAATCTCTGACATCCTTGCTCGCCACGACCTAGGATTGTCTAGCTCGCTGAGGTGTCGAGCTCTTACCTCAAACGAACGGAGCTGCTACGCCCTGGGTGATGGTCGACCCGACAATGAACTTAAGCTTGCGGCCTGGAGTCACGAGCATATGAAGGCATGGGCTCTACTGCCCTTGAAATCCTTTTTTAAGGATTTTCTGGATTTTTTTGGGCTCACGCCCTTCCAACTCTAGACCAACTCATACAGGGTCTTGTCAGCCCTGAGGTCGCTATACCACGAATTACAATGGGAAGGAACTTTGCCAAGAGAGATCCTATATCTCTTTTGCCTGAAAGAAACCCCTCCCGAGCTCGGGGAGGAAATGGCTTCTACTACCTGTCGAGTTATCCCAAGGAGAAGAAATTTTTTGAAGACATGCCCAACCACCCCCCCAACTTCAAGCTGGCCTTCTTCTGGACAGATGGCCTGGCTCCTTCAAAATTCTATTTGTTCCAACGAATTCATAAGTACATACCTTCCTTTCTTTTCTTACTCGATTAATGTTTAGGCTTGAACAAATTGACATGTATCCACTTCTTCACCCAACTATCATCATCCCACTCCCACAGACACGATGAAAGAGCACAAGAAAGATTTTCTCTAGCTACCGTATGGCAGACATTCTCTCTCTTATCTTCTTCATGAAGATAAGCTTCGAGCCTACGGCCTCCTGGAGCATGATCAGTCGACGGACGACGTTGCTTATTGCAAATATACCATGTGGGAGCACGTGCTACTCCCTACTAATAAGCTTCCTCCAAGGCAGAGGTTAACAAGCTCGAGGGTACGTTCCCTAGTTCGTCGCCACAAGAGTCCATGATCGAGAGACGAAGCAAATGACGAGGCTTCTAGCTCGAGTGACAGAGGTAAAGTCATCCTCAGCTCGGCCTTGTGGTTTCCTTCCCTACTTAAACATAAACCTGACACCCTGATCCTATTTCCGGATTCCAGGGATAATTTCCATGTATGGACTTGGGTAGATGAGAGGGTTCATAAATTTGATAGTTTGCTAGGGAAATACCAGACTATGTATAGTTTAAATGAAGTCTAGGATGGGATAGCTATTCAATACATAAAAAATGACTATAGGGACCTTTTGAGGTTGACTTCCACATATAGGGAAGGGATTCCCCCAGCCTCTTCTGAAGAAAGGGGAATTACTTGGTTGCCGAGCACAAGCTCGGGGGAGAGTTCCAGTTAGGTTTCTTGTCACTTGAATCTTTGTTTCTTTTTAGTATTTCAAGCTCGTTAACTAACATGTAGCTCGTTTATGCAGGCGATATGGACTCTGACCTCAATAATGTGCTCAATCGTCGTTTGGGAGCCAAACAAAGAGAACGCCCGAGGGCGTCACAAAAGGCAGGATGACCCTCTAAGGTCCCTAAAAGGACTGAGATGACCCCTCCTCCTCTGAGCTCCCAGGGCCCGAGCCAAGTTTTTGATGCAGACCCCAAGGTCAGGGTACCTACCGAAGTCATTCTCCTTCTACCTCGTGTTATTCAAGCCTCCCAGGAAAACACGCCAGCTCCAAAGAAGCTGGTTCCAACTCGTGAGCGTCTGCTGTCATTTTTTACTCACTCTAGTGAGTACATTATCGACAATGCCACTGGGACCCATGGAGCCACCCTTGGCTCGGATGTTTTGTCACGGGTAGGCCAAAATATCAGCAATCTCGGTGCTCCTCATTGGCAGTTCCTAAACAACTGCCGGGACACCAACACTCTTTACAACAAGGGTAGCGAGCTCATCTCCTCGGTAATTTTCTCTTTTTACATTGTCATGTTGTCTGTTTGAGTTTATTTGGTATATATTCTAACTCAATTTTGCTTGTGTGCAGGCTTTTGCGGCATTTTCTCAGCTAAACTACAAGCTGTACAATGAGGTCCATTCGAGCATATCTTATGCTCAGGAGTCGAAGAATCTCCAACTCAAGCTTGCTGACGAGTTTAAAGGTGCCAAGTCAAAGCTGGAGGTTGAGCTTGAAGAGAAGAACTTGAGAATCAAGGAGTTTGAGGAGCTAAATGCCAAGCTCGAAGTGGAGAAAAAGGCCACCTTCAACATAATCGAGGGTGAAAAGGCTCGCCTCCTTAAAGAATTTAAGCAAAAAAAAAACCACGCAGTTGACATGGCCATGTACCGAATCTGGGCCAATAACACTGATCTTGACACAAGCTTTCTTGATTCTTTCGAAGACAAGTCCTGGCAAGGTGGCAAGCTCGACTTGAAAAGGAGGAAGCCGAGGAGGAGGAAGCCGAGGAGGAGGAGGCCAAAAAAGCTAAGGAGAAGTCGGATGCCGCCGGGGGGATGCTCCTGCTTCTTAGAAGCGAGGCTACAGGCTGCGTCCCAAGAATGTTTTTGTAATATTTTTTTTATGCCCCTGGAGTAAAAACAATTTACAGCTCGTGTAAGAGCTATTTTTTGTTTGCTCAAACTTTCACATTTGATATCTTTAATTTTATGCTCGACTTTTACTTTAAAAAAATTTCTCCACATTTCTAGGTCGAAATATTTTGAGCATTTTATATTAATTTTTTGCCTTTATGTTTGTTTATTCATACAAACAGTTGTTGGATTTAAGCTCGAGTTTTAATGCATTCATGCACAGTTTGCTCGATGTATCCATGTCCGATCTCGTTATTTGTCAAGGTCGGACCTTACTTTTACCATGTACTCGAAAATACTTATATGGCATGTAAGATATGTAGTTTAGTTATATCTTGCTTTTCTAGTCACTTTTCCTCTTCCTTGAGTAGCTCCTTAAGGTTGTGAGGTCGAAACAAAATATTCCAGCCTTGATCTCGACTTAGCTCGAAGTAGGTTTATTTGTGTTCCAACTTTTGTCGATTAGTTTTAGCTGGTTTGTTCCAAACCTATTTAGGTCGTGTTTGGTTTGTAATCCATACACTTGTAATTTTTTAATAATCTGGTTGTGTCCAGATCATCTTAGTTCGAGTATCTGGTTATATCCAGACACTTATATCGTTAATACTCTGGTTACATCCAGATCATCTTAGCTCGCGCCTCTGGTTGTATCCAGATTGTTTAGGCTCGCGTATACACTTATAACCTCTATGTCAGGTTAATGATCCAAACATTTTTGCTAGTTTTCGTGTACGCAACATTTTTATGTTGGGTTAATCATCCAGACATATTTTATTTTATGCTATTTATTTTTTCAAACTTATGGTATTATTATATACCCCTGATGCCCCCTTAATATCCTATGAGTGTGACCATAGGTTATTGAATTAAGAGAGTTTGCAAAAAATACAACATTTTTTAAAAAGAGAATGATTTATGATCAAAATCGAACATTTATTAATAAAAATTATGTAAAAACAAACATGCTTGGTTACAATGAAACATCATTCCTACACTATTGATAGTAAGGTCGTAGATGTTTTCCATTCCAAGCTCGCGTTACCAATTCTTCGTTTAATCTGGCCAATTTATATACTCCAGGTCGAATAATAGACTCGATTTGGTAAGGTCCTTCCCAATTAGGTCCGAGTACTCCAGCAGATGGGTCCCTTGTAGCTAGGAAGACATGTCTTAATACTAAGTCTCCCAATCCAAAATTTCTATCCCGAACCTTTTTATTGAAGTATCGGGTAGCTCGCTGCTGATATGTCGCATTCTTCAGTTGAGCTTCATCTCGCCTTTTTTCAATAAGGTCCAGACTTAATTTGAGCTGGGATTGGTTCGAGGCTTGATCGTAAGCATGGCTTTGATTGTAGGTATTTCGACCTCAATCGGCAACATGGCCTCGCATCCATATGCCAGGGAAAAAGGGGTATGCCTTGTTGAAGTGCGAGCTGTGGTTCGGTAAGCCATAAAACCTAGGGTAACTCCTCGGGCCATTTTCCTTTAGCCTCCTCCAACCTGGCCTGTTGAAGTGCGAGCTGTGGTTCGGTAAGCCATAAAACCTAGGGTAACTCCTCGGGCCATTTTCCTTTAGCCTCCTCCAACCTCTTTTTCAGGGATCCCTTAAGGGTTTTATTTACCGCTTTGACCTGGCCATTTGCTTGGGGATGAGCAACAGAAGAGAAGCTTTTTATTATTCCATTTTTTCACAAAAATGGGTAAATAATTCGCTGTCGAATTGGGTACCGTTACCTGACACTATTTTTCTAGGCATTCCGTATCGGCACATGATGTTTTTTTACCACAAAGTCTAGAACTTTTTTCGAGGTAATTGTTGCCAGGGGTTCGGCCTCGGTCCATTTTGTAAAATAATCAACTGCTACCACAACATACTTTACTCCACCTTTTTCGGTTGGTAATGAGCCTCTGAGATCGATTCCCCAAACTGCAAATGGCCATGGGGAGGTCATCATGGTTAGCTCGGATGGTGGAGCTCATGAAATTGTAGCGAATCACTGGCATTTATCACATCTCTTGACATATTCAAATGCATCTTCTTTGACAGTGGGCCAGAAGTATCCTTGTCTTATAAATTTCTTCGATAGACTATGCCCCCCAGTGTGGTCTCCACACAATCCTTCATGAATTTCTTCCAGAATTTTCTTTGCCTCGGATGGAGTCACTCATCAGAGTAGTGGCATAGAATATCCTCTTCGATATAACCGTCCTTCCATAATAGTGTACCTCAGAATCTGATACATCAATTTCCGAGCCTCGTTTCGTTCTGTTGGGAGAATGCCAGTTTCGAGGTAATCAACTATTGGGGTCATCCAGGTTGGTTCAGAGTCAATCATGCGCACGTATTCCTCTTTAGGCTCACTAATGCTGGGGGTCAAGAGAAATTCTATTGGGACCACGGTAAGTGTGTTGGCCTCGTTGGTCGTAGCGAGCCTGGCTAAGGCGTCCCCATTTGAATTTTGTTCTCGGGGAACCTGCTCTATGGCGTAGAACTCGAATTGTCCGAGTGCAGCCTTGGATTTTTCTAAATACGCAGCCATCCTTATGCCACGAGCCTGATATTCCCCTAAAATTTGGTTGACTACCAACTGCAAATCACTATAGCAGTGTATTGCCTTTTCCTTGAGTTCCTTGGCTATTCGAAGTCCTGCCAATAATGCTTCGTATTTAGCCTCGTTATTAGATGCATCGAAGCTGAACCTCAAGGCTAAATGAAAATGATTTCCTGCTGGAGTGATTAGTATGATTCCTGCCTCCGATCCATTTTCGTTGGAAGGTTCGTTGACATAAAGTTTCCACAGCTCGCGGGTTGGGGTTATAACCTCGTCGTCAGACACTCTCGTACATTCTACGATGAAATCTGCCAGGGCTTGTCCCTTTATGGTCGCTCTCGGGTGATAAGTGATTTCGAACTGTCCGAGTTCGACTGCCTATTTTAATAATCTACCAGAGGCCTTTGGTTTGGACAAAACTTGTCGCAGTGGTTGGTCAGTCAACACATGGATAGGGTGTGCTTGGAAGTAAGGTCGGAGATTTTGAGATGAGTGGATCAGGCTGAGAGCCAGTTTTTCCATTATAGGGTATCTCGATTCTGCCCCCAGTAACCTTTTGTTGACATAATACTGGTTTTTGTACCTTCTTGTCTTCTCGGATGAGCACAACACTGATGGCGTGCTTGGTAGTAGCGAGATACAAGTATAAGACTTCTCCTGTGATAGGCTATGATAAGATCAGAGGTTCCACGAGATATTTCTTTAAATCTTGGAATGCAAGCTCGCATTCCTCTGTCCACTCGAACTTTTTGCCTCCTCTCAAAAGGTTGAAGAATGGAAGACAACAGTCTACAGATTTTGAAACAAATCTACTTAATGCCGCCATCCATCTAGTTAAACTCTGGACATCTTTATGCTTTCGAGGTGAGGGCATATCGATCAATGCCTGGATCTTGTCAGGATTAACCTCTATCCCTCGCGCTTTTACTATAAAACCTAGAAACTTTCCCAAAGATACTTCGAAAGAGCCTTTTTGTGGGTTGATTTTCATGTTGTATTTCCATAATACTGCAAAGCATTCTTCTAGCTCATCCACATGGTTATCGTTATGTTTAGACTTGACTAGCATGCCATCAACATAAACTTCCATGTTATTACCTATCTTCTCAGAGAACATTCTATTCATAAGTCTTTGGTATGTTCCTCCAGCATTTTTAAGCCCAAAAGGCATAACATTGTAGCAGTATAGTCCTTTATCTGTTACAAAGCTCGTATGCTCTTGGTCCGGTGCGTGCATGGCGATTTGGTTATATCTAGAATAGGCGTCCATGAACGACATGAGACAGTGTCCCGCTGTGGCATCTACAAGCAGATCAATCCGAGGTAGGGGAAAACAATCCTTAGGACATGCCTTGTTGAGGTCAGAGTAATCGATGCAAGTTCACCACAGTCCGTTGGGCTTCGGAACCAACACTAGATTGGCGATCCAATCAGGATAGAAGGCATCTCGTATGACCTGATTTTCCCTTAACTTGTCGACTTCTTTCTTTAGGGCTTTCTTTTTATCATTGTCCAGGAGTCTTCGCTTTTTCTGCTTCGAGGGGAAGCTCTTGTCAATATTAAGTGCGCAACTTATTACATTTGAAATTATTCCCACCATGTTCGAATGCAACCATGAAAAGACATCCTGGTTCTTTTTTAAGAAGCGAATTAATTGCTACTTCACTTTTTCAGAAAGGTTTTCACCCACCTTCGCAGTTTTTGCGGGATTGACTTCTTCGAGCTTGACCTCTTCAAGCTCTTCTAAAGGTTCGAGGTCAGTTCTTTCCTCTATTCTGGGGTCGATTTCTTCATCTATCTCGAAGATCGTCCCGTCCTTGTTCTGAATTATAACAAGTGCATGTGCACTTGTTTGTTTCTTCCCTGTAATGGAAATGCTATAGCATTCCCTTCCCACAAGCTGGTCCTCTTTCAAAGTCCCGACGCCACCAGAAGTCGGGAACTTGATGGCCAAATGCCTAATAGATGAAACTGCCCCTAGCCCCACTAGGGTGGGTCTCCCGAGCAGTACATTTGTAATGCCCCAAAATCCCTAATGTGATTTAATGGTTGGATTAGTAGGCCGGGAGGGCCATAATTGTTTTATTATGCCATTAAACTATTATATGCATGTTTATGTGAATTATATTATAATATGATGTTAAATGCATGCATGTGGGTCCACATTTCATCACAGGGGTATTTTGGTAATTTGGCTCGTTGAGGGCATAATTGTGTATTTTCATGCATGTTGGTGAGCTAATGTTGAGGTCACATAATAATGTGGATTTTTTTGAGCCATTCGACATGAGACGGTCTTTGAATTTAAATTATCGGTTTGGTCATAACAGGTTTGAATTCGGGGCTCGGGGTGAGTCTCGGGGTGATTTTATGATTAGAGCATTGCCGGGAATTAAAAGGAAATAGGATATGATTTTATTGGTATTTGAGAATAGCGAGAATTGGAGAGTGTTAATTATGATTAACGAGATAGGTGTAAAAGGACGGTTTCGCCCTTGGGGCGTGTTAAGAGATGAATTAAGCTTGGAGGGTATTTTGGTCTTTTGACCTAGGCTATATAACGTAAAGGCTGTAGAAAATAGAGCATTTGGTTTCTCCCCTCCCCTCCCCTCCCATTCATCTTTTCTCTTCCTTTCTCCTTTGAAATTTTGAAGTAAGTTTGAGGATTCAATCTTGGAGATTGAAGCTTAAGATCTTAGACTAGTGTTCAGCCATTGAAGATGATTCAAATCAAGCTTAAGGTAAGGTTCTAGTTCCATTTTATAGTACCTTGCTCTGTTTTTGTGCTGGTTTTAAGGTTTGGAGTTTTGATCATTGAATGGGGAATTTGATGAAGTTTTGATTGGTGCAAGGCTTAGGTTTTGATGCTTGTGTGGTGGATAAGTTGTGGTAATAGTTGGTGGCTTTGTTTTGTGATTTTGGGAGATTTTTAATGAGGTTTTCAAATGAGTTCAAAGGGGAAAAACAGGGGTTGTTGGCTGAGTTTCAGGAGGGGTCGTGGCTCTGTTCTAGAGTGCGCGACCCAAGCTTGAGGAAAAGGAAGGGAGAAGTTGTTGGGCCGTTGAGCCACGGCATGGAGAAGGAGAGCCGCGACCCTTGCTAGGGAAAGGTTGTATGGCCGCTTCTAGTTGAGGAGGCGGGCCGTGGCATGGTGAGGGAGGGTCGTGGCCCTTAGTGGCATTTTGGCCAAAAGTAGGTTTTTGGCTTGGGGATTCAAACCCTAGGCCTCGGGATCGATCCTACTACCCGGTTTAGTAGGATTCGATGTCTCGGAGGCTAGGTTTTGGTCTGGGAACCTTTTGTGATTCATTTTATTGATGGAATCCCATAATTGGTTATGACCAGGTGACCGTCAAGGAACTAAAGGTTGACCGTTCTCAAGGGTCGTTCTTTTACTAATTCTCACTCGAACCAGAGGTAAGAAAACTGCACCCTATATATATGACATGCGTGGTTATTATTGAGGCATGTTGAGTGTTTCAATGTGGACACCGATTGCATATTAAATGCTTAGCAAATCTTGCTTACTTGTGAATGGCACTGACTTACTAATCAGAATCGACAATGGTGTCAGAACTAGCTGTGAAGCTGTGACTTACTAGTCAAGTTCGACAGTAGTTTTGAGCACTGGTCGTATGTTACTGACCTAAGAGTCAGGAGCGGCATAAGCGTCATGAACACAGAGCCAATGAAAGATTAGATCTAATTGATATCTGCATTGAATGACTCATCATGAGCATTAATGCCGGACTGACCCCAAGTTCGATGAAAATTAAATGCGCTTGCCTAGTTCTATGACTAGTTACTCAGAGCCAGGGCCAGAAGGCCCAGGTGACCCCATCGTCACATGGCTAAGGGTACAGAACCCACAATAGTGACTCCATGGTCACTCAGTTGGTTTACATTGGTGACTTGCTCATCAGTCACTTAACCTGTTTAAGCTAGTGACTCAATCACTCACTTGTAAAGGGTGTGGAACCCATGTTAGTGACTTATACATCTATCACTCATTAGTTTAGGACTATAAGTCCTGGATGATTATCATGATCATCGTTTGATATTATTTATATGCAGTATTGAGTTTTCTTGCTGGGCTTTGGCTCATGGGTGCTATGTGGTGCAGGTAAAGGGAAAGAAAAGCTCACCCAGCCTTGAGTGGAGAGCTTAGGTAGCAATGTGTACATATGCGGCCGCTTGACCACCATAGCCAAGGAGTTTCTCAGAGGAAATAGGGGCTTTACCCTATTTTTTCTGCTTAGGTTGGCGAGTTGTAAATTTTAAACTGTAATGACCATTTTGGATTGTAAATAACTTGTAAATGTTTTTATGGGCCCATGAATAGTTTTATGTTTAAAATAAAATATATCATTTCTTTGTGATTGGTTTTTCACCTTATCCTATTAATGGCACATAGATGCACATTTATAACCAAAGAACTCAATTAGCGAGTTAATCACGGTTCAAAGATCACAGTAATGGTCTTGGAATAACCAGGGCGTTACAACTTGGTATCAGAGCGTGCCAAGGTTTAGGGTTCCTGTAGACTGGCTGTGCATATACACTCGTCACTGAAGTCAAGCTCGACTCATGGTTTGGTAACTATTTATGTGGTTATATATTTAACTGCCTAAATATATTATAAATGCTTTACATGTCTACATGAGACACCATGTTCAGGCTGTACCTTGAATACTGCGTTATTAGGAAGAACGTACTTACTAGTACTGATATTGCTAGAGCATGTTTAATAGTATTGTTTATTGTGAACTATTATTTGATACATGTTAAATGCTAAATGCTATAATCATGTATCTATCTGTATGTTTGTATAACTGTGGAATATGAGAGTTATCTGCTTGTTCTTGGACCGTGAGGCGGCAAGAGGTTTAGTTATCACTGCCTGACTAGCCATATTGACTATTGCAGCAAGGTTTAAGTTGATATGAATGATTCCAAGATAGACAGATTCATCAGCTGGCCAAGGTGATCAAGGCCAGAATAATAGTCAGGGTTAGAAGAATGACCAGAGCCAGATTCCACAGCCAGCTCCCGAGAACTGCCAGCAATTATTTAATGAGCTACAGGCTACAGTATTGAGGCAGGGAGAAGAACTCCGCCTCCTGAGACAACAACAGGTTCCTACAGTAGCCAGTTTATCTGAGGCACCTCCTGTATTGGTGCCAGCCGCCGAGCAGCTGCCTGAGGTTTGTAATAAATGGGAGCCTCTCTATGAAAGGTTAAGAAATCAACAACCTACAGCTTTTGAAGGATTTGCAAATCCTGCTAAAGCTGAGCAGTGGATGAGCATGATTACCACCATCCTGGACTTCATATGGGTGACTGGTAATGAGAGGGTGGCTTGTGCCACATATATGTTTTGAGAGGATGCCCAAATTTGGTGGGAAGTTATATCCTAGACCAGAAACATCAATGCGTTGAGTTGGGAAGAGTTTCAGACTCTATTCAACGAGAAGTACTACAACAATGCCATCAGGGCAGCAAAAGCTGAGGAATATATCAGGTTACTTCAGGGGAGTTTGTCAGTGACTGAGTATGCCTTCAAGTTTGATCGATTGGCAAAGTTTTCCATGGAGCTGGTGCCCACTGATGGGACCATAAGGGAGAGGTTTCTCCAGGGGCTACAGCCTAGACTAGCCCGAGATGTTCGCATTACCACTATGGGAATGGTTACTACCTATGTATAGGTGGTTGAGAAGGCACTCACAGCTGAGAGTGCAGAGAACAAGATCTGGCAAGATAATGCAGCCAGAAAAGAGTATAGGAGAACAGGTTCTCCATTTATGGGTTCTGGTAGGGGTGGAGGCCCTAGTGATCAGAAGAGGAAGGTTCCTGACATCATCCCAACTCCAGGTCCTAACAGGCGACCCCGTGGTATTTCAATGGGTCGCCAGAGTGGTAGTGAGGCCTGGAAGACTTATCCTGAATGCCCTAGATGTAAGAGGCGTTATTTGGGAGAGTGCATGGCAAGGGCCTGCTTTTTATGTTGAGTAGTGGGCCATCTCAAGAAAAGATTTCCCTAAGGCAAGAAAAGAAGAACCCAGGAAGGCGGACAGCTCGGCCCCAGCTCGAGTGTTCACGTTGACACAAGCAGAAGTTGAGGCTTCTCCCTCAGTAGTTACAGGTCAGCTTCTTAGTGCTGGAACCCCTTATAATGTTTTTATTGACTCTGGTGCTACACATTCTTTTGTTGCTAGTAGAATTATTGATAGACTGTGTAGACTCTGTGATTTTTATGCTGTGGGGTTTGGAACTTTATTACCCACTAGGGAGTTTGTAGTATCCAGGAGATGGGTCAGATCTTTGCTAGTGACAGTGGAGGGCAGAGAGTTGTCAGTGGATTTGATAGAGTTGGTTATGACTGACTTCAACATGATTCTGGGTATGGACTGGTTAGTGAAGTATGGGGCAACCATTGACTGCAGAAGGAAGATGGTCACCTTTGAACCTGAAGGTGAGGATTCTTTTGTGTTTGTTGGTACTATGCATGGACCTTGCATACCTATGGTTTCTGTATTGAGACCAGAGGAGAGCAGATTAGTTTGTGAATTCCTGGATGTGTTTCCAGAAGATTTGCCAGGGTTGCCACCACACAAAGAGATTGAGTTCGTTCTACAAGAGCCTGAATGCTCTCTTTAACTGTTCAATCCTTTCTTGGACTCGATCTATGGGAGGCCTGGCTTGGACCTGAGGGGGCTGATTATCGTTGATAACAACTCCAGCACCCTGTCTCATGCAGGATTGTAGATCGGCTGCTTGCGGCCGATGATCTCGCAGATTTGGGTTCGAGGGATTATCACATCCCCGATTATGGTTTAAGTGTTCCAGTATATTAGGGTGATCTCCTAGATTCCCGACATTCCTTGGCTCCATGGCATAAATGCTCACAGACCTAGTGTAATCCGAGCTTTCACTCACATAGCTTACTGCTCGGTTATTACGAGGTGGGTACCCTGCTAGCCTCCTTGTCCCAGCAGCTTGTGATCGTGACATTTGGCTTCTAGTAGGTTGAGGAGCCCTATGATCTCGAGCAGCTTCTCCTTCATTTCTTTGTCCGTGTCTATCCTGTCGATCTCTATTTTGATGGGCAGGTCGCAGAATTTCCTGGATTGGTGAGGGATGCCTAATTGGTGATGGCGGGTGCCTTATGGGAGATGGTGGTTGTCTCCCATTGTTGGGCCTGGACGGTCCCGAATTTTCCCGGTCAGGTTCCTGGATGTTTTATGTAGCACCAAGATTTAGGGTCCGAGCCACTGAGGGGGCTTGGTTATTCCCCATTCTCGTTTGTGCTTCTTCAATTGGGTTGGAAGTAGCCTCAGCCCGGTTGCCCCTCCGGGGTCTCGGCTGAACAGGATGGTACATTGGTGGCAGCGCTTGTTCCACTCTCTTGGCGGTCGTATTCTTACGAGGGCGTCCCCTAGGCCTACGAGGTGGGGTCTGTGTCTCGAGGAGGCGCCTGTGCTTCAGCAGCTAGTCTGGCTAGCTCCTCATTGCGTTTTGTTGCTTCTGGCAACTGTTTGCGCAGTTAGCGATTCTCAAGTTCCACAATTGGAACATATCTCTTAGGATTATAATACATGTCCTCGTCGGCCCTGGGGGCAGGTGGTCCTCATGAATTGGATGAGTCACTCCTTTCGTCGAGATCGGGATCCACCATAGGCTGCTTTCTAGGCCTTCTGGGGTACTCTTCATCATGAGGAATTTCCTCCTCAGGCATATTGGGGTTGCTTGCCGCGACCATTGCTGATTCGAGAGGCTCTCTGACTAAACATGCTCACGTCTTCGTTTAATAGCTCTCAATGAAAGCACCAAATTGTTGACGTCGCTTTTCGTCAACTTAAGAAAGAAGAGCAATTAAACAAAAATATACCAGAGGAAGTGAATAAAAAAGAATGAAAACAAAATCTGTTTACGTGGTTCAGCAGTTAAAATCTGCCTAGTCCACGATTCTATATTATTAGCTATTTCGAGTTTTCTAGAAAATTTCAGAGAATAATTGCCCAGAGTTTTCTCTCCAAATATCAATATTTCGATCCTCTACAAATGAATTATCCATCTCTATTTATAGAGAGGGTTTCATAATTGCTTCCCACATATTTCGGGAAGATATTTCGTAAATCAATTAATATAATGTCAATAACTACGTACGCAGTAACATCCCATAAAATGTGGGATTGAGTAACAAATTACATCAGATCCCTTAAACATAGGGAATTTATAACAATAAATACATTCACATACGATCGACGAGCTTAGACACCAAATCCGTGCGCCTTTGAGACAATTTTCCTATTGCGAGCTTATCATCTTACTTTGCCTATGTTCCCACCAGGCAATCATTGACAAAGTGGTCGCCTTCGAGCTTACAACCCTCGAGCTCGAAGCATCTGGTCTAGAAGCAAGAGATGCATCAAGAAGTTTATACAAGTGTTGAACCCTTGCTATCGTGAGTTACGAGCCTTTTTTATAAGCTCGGAGCATCTTCAAGGCTATATACTGCTCCAGCTTATGAGGTCGTCATTTACAGCAAAACTGTCTGACTGGAGGATCACATGATGACTGTGCTTATTTCGAATTCAAACCTTACGAACCTGAATTTCGAGATCAAGATTTCCATCCTGGAAATCTGGGTGTAACATTTTGTAATTCAACTATGTATATTTAACATAATTCTATATTTGTTTGATTAATTTTATAATTTGTATAGTGTGAGTGAGAAATTTATACCATTTGTAATTCCTCTATTTTTTTAAGTTATGCTCTAATAGTAAAATTGTATTAATAGTATCTAATTAATCCATTATTTGTTTCTCTCCTTTCAAGAAATTAATAGAATGTATAATAGCATTTGAAAAGCAAAAGATGTGAAAAAATTAAGCTAACAAACAATATTAACATAAATTGTCATAATTATATACTTTTTAATTCATAATATGTTCCTTGTTTCTAAAAAAATATTTTTTGTACTTCACATCAACACCCTCATCTTTTGTTGCTTCTGGAATGTCTACTAAATTACAATCTATAAAAGATTTATTTACTATAATGAAAACAAATCACAAATCCAAACAATACCATTAGTAATATTGTTTTGTTACAAGCTTGAAAAAAATATCAAATGAGATAAAAATACAATTATTAATATTGATAATTGACAACAATAATTATAATATTTTGTACAACTATTCACTTTTGAATAAAAAATATAATTATATTACAATAAGAAAATAGATATATAGGGAACCAAAATTCAAACAATACTAATACCAATACTTGGTTAGCTAATTAAATTTGAAGATACAAATATAGTTTTTTCAGTACATATAGTAAATGGTATCATGGCACCATGATACACGTTCAATTTCTTCTCCTTCCAAAAATATAAGAAAAATATCAAAATCTATAAATAAACCATAAATAAATGTACATATATTGCACAATCGGCGAGTTCTTTCTACATTTTTCAGGTGCACAAAACTTAATTGAAAATACTTTTTGAGATATATTGCAGTGTCAACATAGTTTGATATTCGTGTGTGTGTGGAAATATGCATAGTATACATTGAAAGTTATGTACGTGTGTATGATACACGAAAAACTTAAGGAAATGCTGGTATACTTGGAAATGATACTTATAGGATATACACAAACCAACAATTTTAGATATACAATTTTTATATGTATACACATATATATTCATTTCTATATATAGAGAGATAAATATATTTTTTACCTTGAAACTGGAATTATTGGTTACTACAGTTTTGAGAGCCAAGTCATGAAGCTAACTGTAACGCCCTAATTTCCTATAAATTTTTTAGAACACAACGTTGGATCATAAACATAAAAATTTCTCTTTTATTGAATGAAAATTTAAAATAAGTAAATGGATCCATGGTTTTACAAAATTAAAATAATTGTCTTTAACATACTAAAATGAGCAACATTAAATAAAACTTTAAAAGAAACATACTTTAATAAAAATAGGCCTGCTTGATCTTCCTCGACTATATAATTTTTTCCAGCCTAGTCTTACTCCCTTCTTGTTGCTACATCATCTCCAAGTATGCCACATAGTCTCCATTTGGTTCAAACTTTAGTCAAAGTCCAAACTACTATTCTAAATCTCGTAACTCTGGACCCTTCTGTAGTAAAATTAACCTAAATGGAGTTATAGAAGTTCGATTTAAACCATTTTTATACCGTTGGAAAGCTAATTAAATTATCTACAACTTTGTAGGAATACTATTTTTCCAAAATCATAATATAACTGGGTCAAAACTTAGTCCGAAGTTACAGCACCCTAAAGTTACGAAAACTTCATTTTCTTATCTAACTCTTAGTTCAACAATCACACTACTATCTCTACTTAGTTATTTGAATACTTAAATTAAATCTTTTAAATCCTCATTTATCTAACTCTTCTTGACATATAGTCACTTAATTCAAATAGATCTAGTCTTGCCTTTTTTTAAAATTTAAAAACAGTCAAATCCTTCCTATTTTTTGTGCCAAACCTAAGACTACGCTATTTTGGTTTTCATTTTAACTCTAATACTTGGACTTAGTTTAATGCCACATGTTCACTTCTTAACCCATCAAATAACATGTGCATTTAATACTTAATTAAACTATATACTAATTTACTCATATGCTAAAATAATTATAATTACCCAAACTATAATTATTTCTAAGTCATAAAATCATAACTTATATAATTTAAACTTAAAGTAATCTTTATTCCACAACTCAAGTCATAACTAAATCTAACCTAAGATCATATTTAAGGAGTTAAGAAGAAAATAATAACATTGGTAATTACAATCTTCCCCCCTTAAAAAAATTTCGTCCTCGAAATTTTACTTACCAAAAACCTCGGGATACTGCTCCCTTATATCTTCTTCTAATTCCCATGTTGCCTCTCTTTCATTACTATATTGCTCCACAAGATTTTAACTATAGGGATACTTTTGGACCTTAACTTCTTAGTTCCCCGCTCTAGAACGCATACTGGCTGTTCTTCATAACCGAAATCTTGCTTTAACTCTAGAGCCTTGTAATCGAACACATGGGATAGATCTGATACATATTTTCTCAACATCGATACATGAAAAACGTTATCCGTTTCATCTAATGATGACAGTAAGGACAACCGATATGATACTTGCCCTACTTTGTCCAATATCTCAAATGGACTTATAAACCTCAGGCTTAACTTTCCTTTCTTTCTAAAACATATAATTCCCTTCATTGGAAATACTCTAAGAAAAGCTTGATCGCCTATTGTGAATTCAACGTCTCATCTTTTAGCATTGGCATAATTTTTTTGGTGACATTGAGCAACAACTATTCTATGTTTTATCTTTTCTACCGCTTATGTTGCTTCTCTTATAGCTTTCGGTCCTAAATATTGTTTTTCACCGACATCATCCCAATGAAGTGGTGATTGATACTTTTGTTCATATAACATCTCATAAGGTGCCATGCCTATTGTAGCCTGATAATTGTTGTTGTAAGAAAACTCTATTAAGGGTAGATACTTGCTCCACGATCCTGAGAAGTCTAATGCACACGCCCTCAACTTATCTTCTAAATTTTGAATGGCATGTTCTGACTGACCATTGGTTTGAGGGTGAAATGTCATACTTAGCTTTAACTCAGTGCCCACGGCATGCTGTAGGCTTCCCAGAACTTTGATGTGAATACCAATCCTCTGTCAGAGACTATCGTCTTTGGAATTCCATGCAGTCTCACTATCTTCGTGTAGTGCACCAAAATTTTTTTTTTTAGATTATTAAAATTTTGTGATTTATTTTATTTAAATGTTAAGTGTGATGAATTGTTTTATTTAAGTGTTGTTATTTTTATTTGGATAATTATTTGTTTTATTTGATTGTTTATTATTTTATTTAATTGTTAGAATTGTTTGGTTAATTAATTTAATAAGTGAATAATTGTGTAACATGTTTATTTTACTATTAGTGTTACATTTTAATTAAGTGTGACAATTGAGGTAATTATGTGAGCTATGGTGGAATGCACTAAGGTGCATGATAGATAGTAATGCACCCTAGTGATTTAGTGTGTGCTAGTGCATGGTAGCATGGTGCACATGTGTAGATTTTCTACACATTTTATATTTCCTTATTTTAGATTTTATTTGAGTTAATTTATTTATTTATAAAAAAAAAAAGGGGGGAAGAAGAGTGTTTGGGCGTGTGACCTAGTGGGAAAGGAATGATTTCTTTTAAGTAATAAAAATAAAAAATTGAAGACAATAGTTATTTTGGGGATAGGCATGATCATTTTTTATTCCTTTATATCTATTTAAATAAAGAGAAATTAAGAGAAAATAAATGGAAAAAGGAAACTTACCTTATTGTGTTGGGGAGGCTTTATGAGAGGATTATGATAAAGGGGAAATGAAAGAGGAGAAGAGCCATTTGCTCTTGTGTGACTGCCGTGACCTAGAGAGAGAGAAAGAGAGAGAAAGTGGCGTGTAGAGAGAGAGAGAGAGAGGAAGAAAGAAAGAAAGAAAGAAGGAAGGAGAAGGTGAAGAGGAACCCCTCTTAGAGTATGTCCTCTTGTTTTTCTTATTTGTATAATCTCTTTTATTGATAATATGTTATTGACTTGTGTTATTGTTGTGTGTTTGGGTTCTTTCTTCTCCTCATGGTGGTTTTCCAATAAAAACCCTAGGCTTGAACAAGGGTGTGGAGTTTGGGTATTGATCTTATTGTGTTCTTGATTTTACAATCAAGAGAGGTAATGGTCTTTTCTTAGCCTTTATATTGTTTTTGGTGGGTTGTCTATGAGGTTTTGATGATGATGCTAATGGTTGATTTTTGGTAGGATTGGTGTATATGATTTGTATATTGTGAGAGTATGATTTGTGTTAAAAGGGTTGTGATGTTGATTTTGCTATGCATAAAAAAATTGTGATAATCTATGAATGCATGCATGGAGATTTCGGCCTAGGCATACCTAAGTATGTTCTTGATATTTTTGTGATGTTGAGTGAATTTCAATATAGTAGATCCATGTTTTAGGACCTATGTGATATGGGTAAGATAATAATTGACAATCTTGATATTTTGATCCATGAAATTTTGATAGATGCATGTTATATTGTGAATGATTAAATTATAAGATGCATGAAAATCATGATAGAAACATGTTAGGATAATATAAGGTATATGTGAATATGGTGCTTATGAGTTATTATATGTTATTGTCATTGTTAGTGTTTTGTTGGTTTTCAATGGAATAGAAAAAAATGGTTTTAAAAGAATTCATGTGAATATGTTAGTGATATTAGAATCATGCATATTATAAGAGTATGATGAGATTTTAAACATGTATGATTTTATGTAATTTTTGGGACAAAAGTTGAGTTTTATGAGGAATTAAGCTTGCTGTTTTTTTGTAAATAATTGGGTAAAAGTTGATAAAAAGATGAGTTGCATGCATAAGTAATGTTCTTGATGTTATGTTAATTTTTATGAAATTAAAAAGGGGATTTTAAGTCTCATGTTATGATATTTTACTCAATTAATTACCTACAGAATTTTTATTGATTTTTTTAGAAAATATGAGCTTTTAAATTGATTATGGTGATTTTTAATGATAAAAACAATTGCTGGAATTTTTGTAATAAAATATGAAGTAAATGTCACTAAAATGAATTTGATGAGTTTTTGGAATAAATTATTTTTCCTAAGTTATGGTAATATTGAAAAATGATATTTTAATGGTATGAATACATATTTTGATAAGTAATGATTTTTCCTTTATTTTTATTGAGAAAAATATTTAGATTTTATTTAATTGTGACTTTTGAAGAAAATAAATGGTGGCTGAAAGTTTGTTTTAAAAAAAAAGGTTAAAATTGTTATTAAATTTGTCACATAGGGATTTTGCTACATAAAAACTAAGTCTTAAATAATTTAAATCAAAATGTATTTTTCCACACTAAAAATATATTTTTCACATCATTTATGTAACACAATGATAAAATATATCTTTAAAAGGGACATATTAAAAATAGGCATTTTAATTAAATCCAAACTTTTTGGTTAATTCTTTGTAATTTGAGATTAATTAATGGAGATGTCACATATTTTATTTTTGAGCTAAAATAAAATAATTTTATAAAATAAAATAAAGTTTTGAGAAGTTTAATCAACTTAGAAATTTATAAGAAAAATAAAGCATGTAATATGTCTATTGATTTTCAAACAATAAAAGTAAGAAATGTAGAATTATCGTTTTTGAAAACGTTTTTATTACGCAACGTTCCCATGTATGCATGTTACATGCAAATCAACTTTTACGTCCAAAATCATGATTATTATTCAACTATGTGATTTTTATAAAACAATCATGTTAGTAAAATGGGTAGAACGAGCATTATTCTTTTTGGCGATAATTGCATGTTTAGTGTAACTGTTATCATGAGTGCATGGCCCATGCACACATGAGTTGCATGGAAGGGAAAAATAGTAATTTTATGAACCTAAGAAATGTTATTTTGATTATGATATAGGCTCGTTGAAAGATTGTGAAATTCTTAGCTTGGACCTGAGGTAAGGAAGTTAGATAGATTCTATGATTTTATGCTATGAATGGTAAGATTGTTGTGTGAATAAATTGTTATGAATTATGAATGCCTTAATGTGATGATATGTTGAATGTGATATGTGTATGGATGTTAGATACATCAAACCAGTTACGATGTCAGATACATCAAACAGATTACGATGTTAGATACATCAAACAGATTACGATGTCAGATACATCGCACGAGTTACTAAGGACATTGAGACGTAACTCCTAGGGCGGACGCGCCGAGGTTATTCAAGGACCAGTGATCTCCTGTTTACCTCATAGGGTGACATGGACAACTAGCGTTCCATGCTCATCATGTATGCTGTATGTTTGTGATATGATGATATGTCACATTTATGTTATGATATGATGATATGTTACGTTATGTTATGATATGATGATATGTTACGTTATGTTATGATATGATGATATGTACGATTATGTTATGATATGATGATATGTACGATTATGTTATGATATGATGATATGTTACGATTACGTTATGACGTACCATGATGTCTTAGATGAATGTTAGTGTTTGGTTTTTGTTCTTTTCTTACTTGCTTATTTGTTTGTACTTCCTTACTGGGCTTTTAGCTCACCCCCCTTACTTTCCTTCCAGGTAGCAAATAGGATTTCTCTATGGCACGCGTGGTGACGTTAGGAGTTCTTTCATCATGGGGTGTATGGCGTGGGGTAATCCTATGGACGATAAAACGATCAACGTAGAACGCCATTTAAATTATGTTTTGTTTTTAAGGGACTTTCCTAAATTATCAGTGGGACTCTGTTATTTTAATTTATTTGGTTTCTTTGAACTTTGCATAAAAACCTATGTTTTATTTTAAACTTGTGGCGCCAACTTGCATGGTTTTAAATAAGTCCCCCTGAGACTTTAATAATGGATGGTATTCTTTTATAAACTATGTTATGCGAATGTTTTGTAAGTATTAGTCTAGGGCGTTCTTTACACTTCGCCACATAAAGCTCTGCATACTGCTATGCGTTGTAAGCTATTCTTACTGGTAAGAATTGAGCGGACTTTGTAAGTTTGTCTACTATCATCCAAATAGAGTCATGCTGCTTGGTGGTCCTTGGTAATCCCGTCACGAAGTCCATAGTTATATCTTCCCATTTCCATTCAGGAATTTCTAATAGTTTTAATGTTCGAGCTAGTCTCTGATGTTCTGCCTTAACTTATTGACATGTAAGGCATTTTAATACAAATTATACTATGTCTTTCTTCATTCCCGACCACCAGTACATTGTTTTGACATCGTTGTACATCTTGGTCGATCCTGGGTGAAGTGAATATGGAGTAGTGTGAATTTCCTTCATAATACTTTCTCTTAATTCACAACTTTCTGGCATACATACTCGGTTCCTATATTGTAGCATGCCTTCCTTTGTCAAGGAGAAATCAACATTCTCTGAGCTTTGTAGTGTTGCCTTCTTCTGTTGATTCTCCTTTATTTCCTCCATTAGTGTTGACTTGATCGTGAGGTTAGCTAGTTGTCCAGTTGTCAGCTCGATTTAGGATTTCTTAATATCATCTTGTAAGGGTTTTGCAATGCCCTTAAGCATCGATATGCTACCATAGCTTCACCTACTAAGCGTGTTTTCCACGACATTAGCCTTTCTTGGATGATACAAAATATCACAATCGTAGTCATTTATTAACGCCAACCACCTTCGTTGCCTCATATTGAGCTCCTTTTGGATAAAGAAGTACTTTGGACTTTTGTGGTCCATATAGATTTCGCACTTTTCTCCATACAGATAGTACCTCCAAATCTTTAGAGTGAAAACCACTGCTGCTAATTCTAGGTCATGGGTTAGGTACCTTTATTCGTACTCCTTTAGCTGTCTCGAGGCATATGTGACCACCTTTCCATCTGGCATCAAAATGCATCCAAGTCCTTGTTTTAAAACGTTGCAATATACTACATACTTTCCCTTGTCATCTGGGATGCATAGAACTGGGGGTGTTATGAGATTGTCCTTTAGCATTTGGAAGCTTTCTGCGCACTTTTCCGTCCATACAAATCTCTGCTACTTCCTTGTCAAATTTGTTAAGGGGGTAGCTATTTTGGAGAACCCTTCAAAAAATCATATGAAAACTTCTCACCTCTGTGGCACTCTTGGTTTTGGGCCAGTTCTTCACTGCTTCGATCTTTGCTGATTCTACTTCTACGCCATTTTTGGATATGATGTGTCCTAAAAATTCCACCTTCTCTAGCCAGAATTCACATTTCTTAAACTTGGCGTAGAATTGGTGTTTCTTGAGCCTTTCTAACATCAGTCGCATGTGCCCTTCATGTTCGGCTTCTGTCTTTGAGTAGACTAGTATGTCGTCAATGAATACCACCACAAACTTATCCAAGTAATCCTTAAATACTCGGTTCAGAAGGTCTGTGAACGCGACTGATGCGTTTGTCAATCCAAATGAAGTTACTAAGAATTCGTAATGTCCATATCGAGTCCTGAAGCCGTCTTTGGGATATCCTCCTCTCGTACTCTTAGTTGGTGATATTCTGACCGTAGATCTATCTTCGAGAACACCTTGGATCCTTGCAATTGATCAAAAAGATTTTCTATTCGAGGTAAAGGATACTTGTTCTTGATTGTCACTTTGTTTAGCTTTCAATAATCAATGCACATCCTCATGCTCCCATCATTCTTAACAAAAATCACTGGTGCACCCCAAGGCGAAAAGCTTGGTCTAATGAAACCCTTTTCTAAAAGCTCTTGCAGTTGTATCTTTAATTCCTTAAGCTCCGTCGGTGCCATCCTATATGGAGTTTTTGATATTGGTATCGTTTCCGGTGCCAACTGAACTCGATCTCCCTACTCGGAGGTAATCCCAGTAGATCTTCTAGAAATACCTCAGAAAATTCGCATACTATATGCACATTCTTTGGTTCGAGTTACGTCTGTTGTGACTTGTCTACTATGTTGTCTAGAAACGCTTAGAAACCGCTAATGATTAAACATTGAACTTTGAGAGTTGAGACTATCGTATGCGAGTTCTAGAAATTACTCCTATTTAAGTGAACTTCTCGCCATCTTCTGTTTGAAAATTGACTGTCTTACCCCTTACAGTCAATTGTTGCCCCATATTTTGCTAATCAATCCATTCCTAATATCATATCATAGTCCTTAAGGTCTAATTCGATCAAATCTATTGGTAATTCTCTGTTAGAGAATATGTATTTATACTCAATGGAAACATGGAAAAACCAAAATACAACTCTATGCAAAAAATACAATAGACAAGGTAATTGATTAAATAAACATTACAACTCAATTGCTCAAAATACAAGTAAATATAATGTGGTAGAAGAAGAAGATTACAAACTCAAAACAATAATAATACAAGTAATTAAGATCAACAAGATCAAAAGAATGAAAATAAAATCAATAAAAAGAACAAACTCTCACACAACCAAAGTGTAGAGTAGTGGGGATCACCAACTTGAACAAGGTTCAAAACCTTTGTCCAAAAGCATATTTCCCCCTATTCTCTAAGCACTAAGGGATCTTTCTAGGAAATAGCTCTCTGGAATTTTCAAGCCTCTATGGTGTATTTTCCATCCAAGTGCTTTGTGGATGGAAAATGGTGTATCTTACAAGTGAGCATCAGGCTCTTATTTATAGAGTTTTGAGACACCCTTTGAATTTCAAATTCCACCAACCCCAATGGCTGTTACGATTAATTGGATGTTTATGAAATTAAAATAGAGATTTGTGAATTACTTGGCTGTTGGAAACGTTCAAAATTGGATAAACCGAAGTTTGGAAAATGCTGTCAGCCGCGGCCCAAGACGTTTTTTCAACAACCAATTTTCCAAATTTGCCAAAACGTTCCAAATTCATTCCCACTTGATTTTGTAAGTTCCATACACATTATGGGAGTTAAAATCACATCTCTAACAGTCATATCTCTTATGGCTTTAAGAAATTCAAATCAAAATGTGTAATCTAAAATCTACACATTATTGGGTAATATTTGGGAGTTACAAGTTTGTAATTGTTTTTGTAACTCCAAAATATGTCACATTTGCCACACACATGTGTCCAAATTTTGTGACTCTCAATAATATGTTACAAGGTGTGACAAATCACATTTTGTCACATTATTTAATCTAATATTATATTATATGAAATAATATAACATTCCCCCACTAGATTAAATAATCACTTTTTGTAACACTTATTTAATCAATCAAACATTATATTAAAATATAATATTCCCCCACTTGATTAAACAATCACTCTCTATTGAAACCTTTGCATTGGTGCATAAAGTAAAATGTCTATCGACTTGAATTTTACCTTAGTGTAATTATCACAAAGTTTGTTGAAATTTTGGTTGCCGAAGCATTGAACCACTATCCCTTGATAACAAACCGGTGATAACACACACACACCTTTGCTATGTTCACTTGAGACCTCAATGTCTCACTTTTGCACCGTTAATGGTCATGTGCACATTCCATTCATAGACTTTTATTGAGAATGACTCCTAATTCTCATGAGGGGCGGCACAACCCCTAGGTCTATATAGGTAGAACTCTTATAGTATTTTGTTACCCTAAAATACTTGTCTTTTCAAGACTGGGTTCTATTAAAAAACCTTTCGGTTTTAACCCTCATTTTGGTAACACACTAGTACTCATATCTCAGATGGGACAAAATTTGAGTACTATTACTATTCACTTGATTGACTTGTTATTACTTATTGAACCCAATACAAGTTTGGTTACTAGTATTAAGATAGGTTACCATCAACCGTGAATCTCTTTAGGGAGTCCAAGTCCCATCCCTTGAGATGTAGAAATGATCCCATTTGAGTCATTTCTTTTCTCATGCATGCATCCTTAAACACTCTCATTATTTTATAGTTTAATATCCAAGATAAACATTTGAACATTAATTCTAGAAACCTATTTGTTTCTAAAATTCTCCTTTATGTTTTAAATTGATTCCTTCTTGAATCAAAACAGTACAAATACAATAACTTTAAACACCAAACATGTCTAGATTTGTCCACATATAGCCAATGTGATTTAGAATGTGGAATTCCAAATCACCTATTTGATAGGATGACCAAATTAATCAATTATTATCAACAAAATAATTTGATTAACTTTGGAGCATCACCCCAACATTTCTTACATAATGATAATCATTTTAAAATAGAAATTTCTTCATTTCTATTAAGTCCTTTATCCTGCAAGATAAATCTAGACTTATAATTCTCAAAGTTCATCATGAGTCTTCTAAGACACATGATAAACTCTCAATAGATCAAGATAAAAACCTCAATGTTTATCTTGATTTATTTACTTGCTAAAGCAAGGCATATTTCTTTCAAAGCATCTTTCATTTAGTTTCTTTCTTTTATATATTTCACAAAATAAAATATGTGAATACATATGTCATGTGAAAATTTCTCAAACAAATAATCACTAATTTTCACTTTTAGTTGTCTAAATAATCTCAAAATGACTTAAACATCTTTTGTGTATTTCTTAAGAGTCTCTTTGAGATTCTTTGAAAACACCAATTTTACATCCATTGATTTTCTCATCAAAATCAATTTGAAGATGTCAATTTTTTTAAACACTTTAAATAAAAAAAACAAACCATTATTGATTTATTTAAACACTTTAATTTCTTATGTTTTAGTTTAAAATTATCTCCTCATTGAGATTAATTTAAACATATCACCATCTTTAACTAAAATGAATAAAGTTCTCTTTTATTCACCATTGGTGTAAAGATTCAAAATTGCTTCTCCAATTTTGAAATGTCTCCTCATTGAGACATTAAATATTTAAGAATTATTATTACTAAATAATTCTTAAATATATTTCGTTTGACCACACTTTAGACTCTAAGTCTATTGGACAATGTGCTATCTCAAGTTTTGGATCCACCTTAATCCATTTTTCTTGCAATAGCAAAACACAACCATTAAAAGATGTAACCCCCTTAGGTTCATCTTGTCTTATCTCATAAAATGAGATGCTCATCTTTTAAATGAGAAAATTTTAAATTCTCAAATAATTCTTTTATTCACAAATCACATACTAACAATAATATATGATAAAATCTATTAACATCTCACAAATATTTGCATGATTATAATTTCACATAGTTGTCAACATATATGACTTATATCATACTCACATGACTCTTTATTAATATGTAAACATTAATTACAAATATCATACACATATGATTTCATATTTTTTATTGGTTCACAAAATCAATATAGTTATGCATGTCATATAAAACTCATAAAATTGTTATTCTAATAATTTATCATTATCACATAATAAGACAATTCTATAACATGCTATCATATTACCCAATACTCTACTAGATTATTTACACATTAATCACATATAACAAAAACTCAAGATATTAAATTATCTTCTAATCTAACCACTATATTTGAAAAAACAAAGGAGATTAGAAAACAATGAACCTCATTTATAAAATTTTCTTCTTCTCATTTCTATCACTATATGAAAACCATTAGATCTTCTAAGAAAACTAAAGAGGAACATTACCTTATCTTACCATCTTTTCAAAGTTGGATCCTCACAAGATCTCTATGGTTTCTCCTTCCATTGAAAAGGAAAAATAAGCTTTTGATTGTTAGAGAATATATATTTATACTCAATGGAAACATGGAAAAATCAAAATACAACTCTATGCAAAAAATACAATAGACAATGTAATTGATTAAATAAACATTACAACTCAATTCCTCAAAATACAAGTAAATATATAGAGGTAGAAGAAGAAGATTACAAACTCAAAACAATAATAATACAAGTAAATAAGATCAACAAGATAAAAAGAATGAAAATAAAATCAATAAAAAGAACAAACTCTCACACAACCAAAGTGTAGAGTAGTGGGGATCACCAACTTGAACAAGGTTCAAAAACCTTTGTCCAAAAGCATATTTCCCCCTATTCTCTAAGCACTAAGGGATCTCTCTAGCAAATAGCTCTCTGGAATTATCAAGCCTCTATGGTGTATTTTCCAGCCAAGTGCTTTGTGGATGGAAAATGGTGTGTCTTACAAGTGAGCATTAGGCTCCTATTTATAGAGTTTTAAGACACCCTTTGAATTTCAAATTCCACCAACCCCCATGGCTGTTACCAATGATTAATTGGATGTTTATGAAATTAAAATAGAGATTTAGGAGTTACTTGGCTGTTGGAAACGTTCAAAATTGGATAAACCGAAGTTTGGAAAATGCTGTCAGCCGCTCAGGCCGCGACCCAAGACGTTTTTTCAACAACAAATTTTCCAAATTTGCCAAAACGTTCCAAATTCATTCCCACTTGATTTTGTAACTTCCATACACATTATAGGAGTTAAAATAACATCTCTAACAGTCATATCTCTTATGGCTTTAAGAAATTCAAATCAAAATGTGCAATATCAAATCTACACATTATTGGGTAATATTTGGGAGTTACAAGTTTGTAATTGTTTTTGTAACTCCAAAATATGTCACATTTTCCACACACATGTGTCCAAATTTTGTGACTCTCAATAATATGTTACAAGGTGTGACAAATCACATTTTGTCACATCATTTAATCTAACATTATATTATATGAAATAATATAACATTCTCTTCCTTCGATTTTAACTACAATGCTACACACCCCTCTACAAGATAGCATTTTCCCCCTAAGGGTAATTCCGTGACAAACTTATCTCTAAAAAGTTTGCATGACTTATCTAAGCTATCAATCATATTCATAGAGACAAAGGAATGTGACATTCCTGAATCGAATAAAACATTGAATTGCTTGCCAGAGATTGTGATCTGACTTGATACAACTGTATTGCTAGTTTCCGCCTCACCTTATGTAAGAGTGAAAACTCTAGCTGGTATTAGCTTTTAGTCCTTCTTTTGGTCTCTCAATTTTGGGCAATCTTTCTTGAGATGACCTTCATCTCTACAATTGAAGCAACCTCTAGTCTCATATCAATATTCTCCTGATTTTTTTTTTCTCTATAGATTGGGCAATGAGGATATTCTATGTAAGGCTTCTTATTCCCATTGCCTTCTGACGTAGTTTTCCCTTTCTTGTCCACCTTTTGGTTATGACCACCATCGTGTTTCCTTTTGTGGTCGTTTTTTTTCGTGATTGCTTTTCTTGGCGTCCATCCTGGTCGTTCCTTCTTTCCAGATTTTATCCTCCGCCTGCTCGACTTCCCGAGCTATTTCCAACGTTTCTGCGTATTTGGTTATTCCCCGAACCAACTTTACGTCTCGAGATATCATTGGCTTCAGCTCTTTTACGAATCTTTGAATTCGTAACGTCTCAATGGGTACCGTATCCACTGCGAACTTAGCCAGTAGGTTGAATTTTATGGCGTATTTTGTCATAGTCGAATTCCCTTGAGTTAACGTAATGAATTTGTCCACCGTTGTTGCTAGAATCGCAAGGTTGTAGTATTTCTTATGGAATACTTGGACAAACTCTTCCCAAGTCACGACATTGAGATCTCGGGTCTTCTTCACTATATCCCACCAGATACGGGCGATTTTCTTGAGTAAGCTTAAGGCAAAAGAGATTCGACCCTTGTTTCCTAAGCGCATATGTTCCAATATGGATTCTATTAAACAAATCCATTCTTTGGCTTCTTCCTTTTCCTCTTTCCTGATTGATTTCTTGTTCGTTCAGTCTTTCAGATCTTCTTAGTTCCTGCTCCATTTTCTTTTCTCTTACCTCTGAAAGAGAAAATTGTAAAAACTAAGACAAACAAACAAAAATTATAACCTAGCCCATTGTACTATTGTCTTTTAGGTCCATCTATCTATTAAAACTATCCCGTTACAATTAAGTCCAACTCGGGTAAATGGGCCTTAACAATTGAATCTTCCATGCAAGAGATCTGGGTTCAGTATAACGTACCCACTACTAAGGCCCCCCAACTTCCACTTGGACCCAAAAGACAGGAATTTCAACCCTTTCCTTATTAATTGTTATTCATTTTAATTAGATCCAATCTAATAATGCAAAGAAAATGGGCCTTCAAAAATAGGCTAACCCATAAGAGAGGAATTTAAACCTTGCACTTTCAATTGAATCCAAAATTCTTAACATTTACTAACAATATAAGTAAAAGGAAAGAAAATAACATGTTTGATTAAAATAAGAAATTAGTTAGAAACTAGTGAAAAACTTCTAAAAAGAATAACATAAAATTAAACTTAACGATGTGTCCTTATATTCCTCTAATCCTCCACATCGGATCTTTCTTGTAGCATATCTTTAGTGAAGTCCTCATAATCCTCTTGGGTGTAGATAAATCTTGAAGTGAAAGGAACTTGACTTAGAAATCCTTCCCTAAGGTTCTCTGGTAATTGATGAACCCTTTCTCCTATTTCTCTATTTGGTAGGATTATATCTTCAAATATTCTAAAATTTCGTGCAAACCTATCCATAAATGTATCATACTTATCTTCAATATGTACACTATGATCAAACAAAACCTCATTCCATGCTGTCTACAAGCTTGGCTCTACTAATGGTAATTTAAGTGCATAAGAACAAAAAAATGTCATGTGCTTTATTCTTAAAAATACTCTTTCGAACTCTGATACATCTTCAGGGTCTTTGATTCTCCTTATCGCCTTAACTTTCCTAATAACGTTAGGGTTCATGGTGCTAAGTTCTGGAAATGAGTCATAAAGAAAACCATTATTTCACATAACAAACATATTTCGTAAATCATTATAGAGTCCCAGAATTTTACTTAGCTAGATAGTAGTAGTAGTAGTAGGGATTTAGTTGGAAACTCGTAGAAATAGTAGGAATTTAGTTGGAAACTCGTAGAAATAGTTATGGGTTTTATAAGTTTAACCTATGGTTTAAAAATATTAATTTTAACATAAGGTTTGATTAATATAACTAATCCTCGAAATATTATTTATTATAACCTAAGGTTTAGATAGAATAATTAAGAACATGACACTTGTCACATGTATGATTATAAAGGATTTAAGCATTTTGGATGAATAATTTAATAAAGGATAGATCTAGAATGTCCATAATCTTCCCTCATCTATTAGGATCACGTTTTACTCAGTCAAGGTTGCTTTAACAAACTTTAAGTGTGCTAAAAGTGTGCAAAAATGTGTTTAAAATTTCAACGTATGCCGATATATCGCAGCTATAGGGGTCGATATATCGCCTATGATTGATACGGAAAGCATGTCGACTTCGCACGAACGAAACCACGGACCTTCGGGATTATGGTGTAGGCGATATATCACCTATAAGAGGCGATATATAGGGTCTAGTGGCCATTTTTGAATTTTCATAGAATTCAGTACTAGAAACCACCCTCAACAACTTTGACTCGTTCCTTAATGTTTTTGACTGAGTTCTGGGCCTTTGTTGAGCGAAAAATTTATTTTTAATCATTTATTTAATCATTGAAATGGGAGTTACTTTCACTCCTTGAACTCTATAAATAGGACCCTTCACTCAGCCATTCTCTTCTTCATTCAAGCACATTTCAGAGTCTCCAAGCTGCTAAGTTCATTCTAGAGAGAAAAACTAGGGTTTTGGGGTTGAAAGCTTTTCTAAACACTTGGGAAGTAAGTTTTTGTGTGATTTTGGTATTTGAGGTATAGATCGAAGCTCTAAGCTATCTAAGGTACCGTTAAATCTTTAGGTTTAGTTCATTTCCATTCTTCTTATTCTTTCATTTTCTTCAAATCCTAACTCATTATAATGACTTTTGGTTAGGTGTTAAATTTCTTTGAGACATACTGTTTTCGGTAAGTTCTTATCTCGATGGTTTAGATCTTCTCTTTATCTTATTTTTCTTTAGGAAACTTATGGTTTCTTTATGTTTGGTTTTAGGAGTTTCAATCCCGCTCTTGTCTCCAATATTCCAATTTTTGGTAAGGAAAATTAGGTAGTTTAGTTGATGATTTAGTTTGTGTTTTGTATGACCTAAAATTTCAAGTACAATAAAGGGGTAAGTGTGTCTGGACCTAAGGTGTCCAATGATGTATGACAGACTTATGTCTAGTATGCTTCGTTGCCACAATTTTATGACGGACCTAAGTTGATGTTCGGTGTATGACGAACTTATGTCCGGGGATTAATTTCCACTCCCTGTATAAGCACTTATATTTTTATTATATCTGACATGTTATTATGATCTATGACCTATAGTTACGATTATGACTTATGATTATGATTATGACTTAGATTATAATTTATGATTATGATTTAGGCTATGATATGACCTATGGTTTTGTGATGTGATATGATTAGTATAAATAATTTTTTGTATGACTCTTGTGTAATTTAGGATCTGTTGATTAAATGATTATATGACTAACTCTTGTTTATATTCTCCTTACTGGGCTTAGAAGCTCACCCCTTATGATGTTGTTGTGCAGAAAATTGATGATAGAAAGGCTGGTGGCGAGTGGGACCTAGGAGCTTCATGATGTACTCGTGGGGACCATATAGTCGAGGAATATCAAGCGAACCTTTTTTTTTCTTCTATTAAAGCATGTTTATTTTAAAAGTTTTATTTAAATGTTTCTTATTTTAATATGTTAAAGACAGTTATTTTGTTTTTTGTAAAACCATGGATCTATGTATTTATTTTCAAGTTTTTATTCAATAAAAGAGCAATATTTATGATTATGATCCAACGTTCTGTTCTCAGTAATTTATGAGAAATTAAGGCGTTACAATCATACTTACTTGGTAGCGAGTTGCTCCTTTGTAGCTGTCGTGTGTATTTCGTGGGAACGTTAAGGACCAATATAGCCATGACTCTGATACCACTTGTAACGCCCTAATTTCTCATAAATTATTGAGAACACAGTGTTGGATCATAAACATAAACATTGCTCTTTTATTGAATGAAAATTTAAAATAATTAAATGGATCCATGTTTTTACAAAAATAAAATAATTGTCTTTAACATACTAAAATGAGCAACATTAAATAAAACTTTAAAAGAAACATGCTTTAATAAAAATAGGCTCGCTTAATCTTCCTCGACTATATGGTTTTGTCCAGCCTAGTCTTACTCCCTTCTTGTTGCTACATAATCTCCAAGTATGCCACATAGTCTCCATTTGGTTCAAACTTTAGTCAAAGTCCAAACTACTATCCTATATCTCGTAACTCTGGACCCTTCTATAGAAAATTAACCTAACTAGAACTGTAAGAGTTCGATTTAAACTATTTTTATACCGTTGGAAAGCTAATTCAATTGTCTACAACTTTGTAGAAATACTATTTTTCCAAAATCATAATATAACTGAGTCAAAACTAGATCTGAAGTTACAATACCATAAAGTTACGAAAACTTCATTTACTTATCTAACTCTTAGTTCAACCATCACACTACTGTCTCTACTTAGTTATTTGACTACTTAAATTAAATCTTTTAAATCCTCATTTATCTAACTCTTCTTGGCATATAGCCACTTAATTCAAATAGATCTAGTCTTTCCTATCTTTGAAATTTAAAAAGAGTCAAATCCTTCCTATTTTTTGTGCCAAACCTAAGACTAAACTATTTTGGTTTTCATTTTAATTCTAATACTTGGACTTAGTTTAATGGCACATGTTCACTTCTTAACCCATCAAATAATATGTGCATTTAATACATAATAAAATTATATACTAATTTAATCATATGCTAAAATAATTATAATTACCCAAACTATAATTATTTCTAAGTCATAAAATCATAACTTAAAAAATTTAAACTTAAAACAATCTTTATTCCACAACTCAAGTCATAACTAAATCTAACCTAAGATCATATTTAAAGAGCTTATAAGAAAATAATAACCTTGGTTAGTACACTAAATAAATTATGATATACAAAAAACTTAAGGAAATGTTGGTACTTTGAAATGATACTAATAGGATTGACACAAACTAACAATTTTAGATATACAATTTGTATATATACACATATATTCATATATATATATATATAGAGAGAGAGAGAGAGATTGAATACCTTGAAACTTGAATTATTGGTCATTACTCTCTTGAGTAATTGAGAGCCAAGCCAGGAAGCTAAATATATTCTTAATCAAATTAATATTATGTGTTTATATATTGATATTTTTAATTGTTAAGATATTTTGGTTTTGAATTTGAATTGTTTTACGTTTTAATAGCTCTTTAAATAATTTTTTAGTCAAATTAATATTATCTGTATATATATTGATGTGTATATATATTGATATTTTAATTGTTAAGATATTTTGGTTTGGAATTTGAATTTTTTGAATTTTTTGTTTTTAAATTTTTTTAAAAGTTGGATATTTAAGTATCAATTAATACATTTTTTTTATCCATAGATAGATGCTATTTTTAAATTACATTTTTTAAAACACATATGTCTAAAATAAAACAACATTTACGTAAAACACATTACTACATTAATTTGTAAAATATATTTTTTGAATGTATTAATTAATATATAGACGTAGTTAGTAGTTACGTGTTTTTTTTTCTTTTTAATTATTACTACATTTTTTTAAATGTGTAAAATAGATAGAGTAAATAATAATATATTGTAAATATCTTATTTAAATTTAACAAAGATGTAACTACATATTTTTTTAAATGTGTATGGTACATTTTTTTTAAATTACTACATTATTATAATCTATAAAATGAATAAAAAAAATAGATTAAATGAGAAAATATATAGAGTGATTTGGAGAAATTTTAGTTTTTTAAACGTGTAAAACAGATAAAGTAAATAATAATATATTGTAAATATCTTATTTAAATTTAAAAAACATGTAACTACTTACATTTTTTTAAAAATTACTATATTATTATAATCTATAGAATGAATAAAAAAATTAGATTAAAGGAGAAAATTGATAAAGTGCTTTGGAACAATTTTTTATTTTTTAATTTTTAACTAATAATCATAAATTTGAAAAAGAAGAATTGAAAATTTTGAAGATAGTTTAGATATTTTAGTTTTTTCTTTTTTAATTATTAACTAATAATCGTAAATTTGAAAAAGAAGAATTAAAAAATGTGAAATATTTAGAAAATAGAAAATGAATTTACCAGTTAGATTTATAAATATTTAGATGGTTTAGATATTTTAGTTTTTTTTAATTATTAACTAATAATAACAAATTTGAAAAAGAATAGTTAAAAATTGTGAAAAATTTAGAAAATAGAAAGATTGCTTTTAGAGCAATTTTAGAGTGTCATATCATCTTCTCGATACTCTCTTTTATTTAAATAAATAGATTATAGATATTTAGATAGTTTAGATATTTTAGTAGATTATTCGGCCTAAATTAAATATCTAGATATTCTTTTCTTTTAATTATATGTAATTGTATTATTTAACACTCTCCTTTCTTTAATTAATTTAAAAGTATGAAGTCAAACTCTCTAATGAAGATAAAATAAATCTCTTATTTCTATGTATACATGTGGACAATTTGATATTAGTTAGCAATAAATTGAGAAATTATTACAATTAATTTATAAGTCATCAAGTCATAAGTACAAAGAATTGAACGATGCCCAAAATTTTAACCATACTATCAGATGTACACATAACACATATATGTGTAACATACACGATGTCATCATTTTGTACAATTATATATATATAAACATATTATTAAAACTACTCCTTAAAAAAATACACATATTATTAACATGATAAAAGTGCATACATTCTTGTTATTATATATATATATGTGTGTGTGGATGCTAAATATTTCACACCGGTGAAAGACCCACATTTCGTGCTTGTGGTCCTTTAAAGGTCCTACGGTCTAGCGTCTAGGTGTCGTGCACCCATGCGCCATGCACCCAGGCGCCTCACGAAGCCACCCATGCACCTCACCTTGCCCACCTTGCTGAAGGTCCCATGATCTCGCGCCCAGGTGTCGTGTACCCAGGCGCCTTGCGAAGCCACCCGTGCACCTTGCCTCGCCTGCCTCGCTGAAGGCCCTATGGTCTCGCACCCAGGTGTCGCGCACCCATAGGCCTCGCCCAAGTGCCGTGTGTCACGGGCCGACTATTTGGGTACTCCAAGTAGACGGAACCTGCGGCACTTGCAGACACTTCAAGCTAGCAAGTCAGCCTACAACACACACCTACAGGCAAACAAACTCAATGGTTAGCCACATACGCATCTCGGACATGCAACAGACAATAACGAAGTATGAGCAAGCACAAAGCAAGTCATTCTTTGGAACGTCCACACAACACAAAGCACACAACAAGGCAAGTGGCACGCAATGGCCCAACGAAGATAACAAACAAGTAACACATAGGCAACAAGGGAGCATACAAGGGAAAGTATGGATAAACATCGTTTTATTAATATATAGCCTTGATAGGGCAAGGGAGTACACAACTTTGGCCCCTATCTGCTAGTGGCCATGGTGCTTCCCTAAGTCACCAGGTCACCTCCCCCTAAGGAGCCTTCTAGGGATACAAGGTCTTCCCAGTAACATATATGATTTTTGTCTGGGAGACATGCATAATTACAAAATTGCCACTACCCTACCTCATGAGGTTGCTTAGTGCAAGACTTGACTAATGATCAAGCACCAAGGCATGCTCACTTACAAAATGGCCCCATGTGGGTGTGCCAAAGGGGCAGCATGCCACACCGCGCACCCAGGCGCCTCGCGAAGCCACCCGTGCACTTCGCCTCGCCCGCCTCGCTAAAAGTCCCATGATCTTGTGCCCGGGTGCCGCGCACCCAGGCACCTCGCGAAGCCACCCGTGCACCTCGCCTTATCGGCCTCGCTGAAGGCCCCATGGTCTCATGCCTAGGTGTCATGCACCCTTGGGCCTTGCCTAGGTGCCGCGTACCCAGGGACCTCGCGAAGCCACCCGTGCACTTCACCTCGCCTGCCTCACTGATGGCCCCATGGTCTCGCTCCTAGGTGCCACGCACCCAGGCGCCTCGCGAAGCCACTCGTGCACTTCGCCTCGCCCGCCTCGCTGAAGGTCCCATGATCTTGCGCCCAGGTGTCGCGCACCCATGGGCTTCACACAAGTGTCGCGCACCCATGGGCCTTGCACAGGTGCCGCACACCCAGGCGCCTCGCGAAGCCACCCGTGCCCCTCGCCTCGCCCTCCTCGCTGAAGGCCCCATGGTCTTGCGCCTAGGTGTTGCGCTCCCATGGGCCTCGCCCAAGTGCCGTGCACCCAGGCACCTCGCGAAGCCACCCATGCACTTCACCTCACCCGCATTGTTGAAGGTCCCATGATCTCGCACCCAGGTGCCGTGCACCCATGTGCCACACGAGACACCGCCGTGCCCCAAGTCTGCGCCTCGCACCATGCACTTTGGGACCGTGTCTCCTAAGAGGACCCATAAAGACTTCAATATTTAAAGATAAAAACCTAGGTATAACTCAAAGAGATCATACAGGTATGAAGCATGTATGGGGTATGACCTTTAAGATCCTAAATGTCGGACCCTATCCCTACGCCAGACAAGTAGTGGTCGTATGCCCAAGGTACATGATGTGGTCCTTCTCAGCCAATCTCTGACATCTGTCCCTGAAAAATAGTGGAGGTACGAGGAGTGGTGGCATGACCTGCATGCTTCTGACCATTTATCAACATCGACACGACAACGCTCTACTCCACAAATTCCCAACTACCATGACAGCATACCCAAGTACCTTCTTATCCCTTGGGAGCACCTTGTATCCAAGGCCATTATAGCCAAGCTATAAATAGAATTCCACCCCTCAAACTAAGGGGTTGGAAAAATTATTGTAATATCAGACTATTCTAAGAGCCATATACGAGTTTTTATTCTATGGTTCACTTGCAATTTTTCTCCAAATTTCTACAAGTTCTTTTGCATTCATTAAGTTATGATTAATTATTTGAGTTTTCCATCCATATTTCGTTGACGAGTTTCTGCCGTCAACAGTTTGGCACCGTCTGTGGGAAGGATAAGTGCCAAGCCATTGTTCTTCCATTGATTCCAGCAGAAAAAGATGCCAAGAGGGTCTAAGCGACTAAGAGAGCCACGACAGGTGGAGGTTCACCTTGACGGAGATTATCTTAAAGCCTCCATGAAGAATCTTCTGCCACCCAAAAATGTGGATGCACCAAAAGGGCCCAACCTGATGAGAGGCTTCATCCCTAACTTTCTAACCTGATGAGAACCACCTGCGATCCGCGGCTGCTCTCGTGAGAGATGTTGGAGAGCTTCCGCCCACAAGGACACCGTGGGTGTCGAACTCCGGCCGGCAAGATCCGGGTCCATCACTGCGCAGGCCGGACAAGAGTCACCGAGTGCATTCTATAAGCTTGAGCTCTAGGTCTCAATTTTATGAAGAGGAGATACGCGAGTTACACCAGAAGAACCAAAGGCTAGAAAACCACCTTAGAAAATATGCAAGAGGTGTTGAACGACCTGCTATAAGGAAAATCAAGTGTGCCCTTTCCTAGACAAAAGGAAAAAAGCTCAGAGGGTGGAGAAACCACGGTCCATGTGGATGATGGGAGGACTCGGCTCTCCACTAGTAAAACCCCTCGGACAAAGCAGCGTGAGCATCCTGGGAAGGCGAAGCAGCCCCAGAGGCCAGAGCAGAAGAACAACGCTAAGCCTCATAATGAAGCCGAAGTCATCTCTAGGGAGGTGCCACCTGAACTAAGAGAAAAGCTCAATAGAAGGAGGTCAGAAGTAAGGACAACACCTCATGTGGCCCCTCTGAAGGGTAGAGAAAAGAGAAAGACCGACCCTACCGAGCTGAGGGACTCCTTGAATAGGAGGCGACAAGAGCTATATACTGAGATGAGGAGGCTTCGGAGCAAGATCGTCACAGCGTCTGGGGAGCACATTACCGATGAAGAGTTCGACTACGAGTCACCCTTCATGCGAGAAATCCAGTTGGAACGGCTCCTGGCTAACTTTAAAGAACCTCATATTACCCCTTATGAGGGAAATAAGGACCCCAAATACCATCTAGATGTGTTCAATGACCTAATGAAATTGAGAGGAATTAATAGCAGGGCCAGGTGCCACTGCTTCCCTGTCATGTTAAAAGGACCTGCATACAAATGGTTCAAAAGACTTTGAACAGGGTTTATTAGGTCATGGCAACAATTTTCTGACAAGTTTCTCCAACAACATCATGCTGCACGCGATTATACCCTACCGGGCACTAGCCTCGCTAATATAAAGCAAGGTGAAGGAGAGAGCTTGAAGAGCTAGATGCACAGGTTCAACATGGAGGCGGCTAAAGTGGGAAGCCTAACCAGGGGAGAACTCAAGATGGTGATTGCGGCCGGAGTGCGCCCAGGCAGCAAGCATTGGGATAATATGCTCAAAAGGGAGGTCACAAACTTTGACAATTTCTATGAGCGGGCACAAAAGTACATTCATGTCAAAGACGACCATGAGAACTTGAAGGCATCACTTGTCAAGCCCTCAGCCCCTGAAAGTTCGAATGATGCAAAAAAGAAAAGGGTGTATGAAGGCCCAAAAGGTGACCACTAGAGGAAGCACAAACACCTAGGCAAACATCCCACACCTTCTACACTAACCTAACACTTACTAGGGAACATGTCTTCATAGCAGACGAGAATCAAGTCCTCTTTAGGAGACCCCCACCAATGAAGAGAGATCGGTTGAAGAGAGACCCTGGAAAATACTGTCAGTATCATAAAGACATTGGCCACACCACCGTGGAATACACTCATTTAAAGGTTGAAATAGAGAAACTCATACATAGGGGGAACTTAGGAAGATACATTCGAAGAGAAAATGAAAGACCAAATGATAGACCACCATCGCCACGAGCACGAGATGTAGCCCAAGAAGTGCAAGGAAAGGTGAGGACGATCTTCGAACGACCAGGATTCGGAGGAGAATCAAGAAAAGGGCGAGATAGGTATGCCAAGGAAGCCAGACGAAGCTTACCCTCGTGCATGCTAAGCTTAGAACAATGACCCCAGAAAAAATTGAAAGGGGAAAATGACTTAGTAACCTTCAGCGTTGAAGATGCGCGGGGTGTGCATTTCCCTCACAATGACCCCTTGGTGTTGACTGTTCAGCTTGCAAACATGAGGGTACATTAGGTCCTGGTGGACAATGGAAGCTCCGTAGATGTCATATATCGCCTGGCCTTAGAGAAGATGGGATTGGGTATCAGGAACCTAAAGCCCTGTAACACCTCCCTGTATGGGTTTACAGGAGACTCGATACAATCCCTAGGCACAATCAAGTTAGCCCTCACCATGGGAGAGCCACCCAGACAAACCACTGTGGTGATGAACTTTGTCGTAGTAAGTTGTTCCTCGGCCTTCAACGCAGTATTAGGGAGACCCTCCCTGAGAGAATTGAAAGCGATAACCTCAGTATACCACTTGGCCATAAAATTCCCAACTCCTGGGAGGTGGCGAGCGTGGAAGGGGAGCAGAAAGAAGCAAGGGAATGTTATAACACGTCCCTTCGCACAGCCATGAGACTGCCAAAACTTATGGTGATGGTAGTGCATGGGAGCACAAACCCGAGAGAGTTCAACCTCAAAGTCACTGAGGAGATCAGAATCGATGGTTGTGCATATGCGCCTGAGGGGGAACATCGGGTAAAACTCCACTTTTAGTATGATAACTCAAAAGGGTTACCACAGTTAGCCCCCCAACAGCTATGAATTAGAGGGGTAACTTAGATGCCCTGATATGTAGTAAGAACATCGTCGCCACAAATACCTATGTACTCTCCTTATTTTTAATGAATATGTTTTTTATTGGCATGTCACACTCCTTATTTATGTGAGCATGTTTCTATGTCTTGTATACCTATCACCAATTGGAATTATCAAAGCACATGAACAAAATGATCAAAGTGCCCGACGAGATAAATCTCGCCAACCCCTTGGGGGGCAGGGTACACAGCCAAAAATGATTCTAAAAGAGATCCTTATAACAAAAAATAAGGAAGAAACCCTTGCAAGACGTCTCTCGAGTTCACAAGGATTATTTACCCTTATGAACATCAAGAGGGTCAAAAGGTCCTACATGAAGAGCCTCCTAACAAAGGCCAATACCTCCACGAGAGGAAATGCCTCAGGAAGAGCCTCCTAACAAAGGCTGATACCTCCACGAGAGGAAAGGCCTCAGGAAGAGCCTCCTAGTATAGACTGATACCTCCACGAGAGGAAATGCCTCAGGAAGAACCTCCTAACAAAGGCTGATACCTCCACGAGAGGAAATGCCTCAGGAAGAGCCTCCTAGTAAAGACTGATACCTCCACGAGAGGAAATGCCTCAGGAAGAACCTCCTAGTAAAGGGTGATGCCTCCATGAGAGGAAATGCCTCAGGAAAAGCATTCACCAATAAGCCTAGAGCGGACACCAAGCCGTTTAGCCAAAAAGGATCCTAAAAGAGATCCTTGCAAAAATAGTACTATGCATAATGACGAGAAGGACGTTCTCGTAAGAAGTAATAAGTGCGTGCAAAAGTATATAAAAGGATGACTAGAACCCAAAGGGTCAACATATCCTTACAAATACAATCAAGGTGCACCAAAGAAAGACCTGTCGAACCCCTTCACGTGGGCTCAAAAAGACCTCAAGCATAATAAATAAAAAGTAAAAAAAAAAAAGACCTATCGAACCCCTTTTTGCGGGCTCAAAAGGACCTCAAGCATAGAGAAGCCAAAATAAATGATCATATATATATAAAAGTTGCGATAATGTGGCAAGACTTAGAAAAGTTAAAAAAAATGATGATAGGCTCAAATGAGCGTACAACCAAATTGAATTAAATGATAACAATTGCAGAAGCAAAATCTCAAGGCCTTCCGCTCGGCCACCTTGGTGACGACATGCCCACCAAAGGAGGAGAAATTGAAGTTAGGATTTTGCCTCCACACTCCATAGAGGGTGCGCTCTATAGATTTGTATTCGATCTCGGCCAAATTCGCCTCCAGGAGAGTGATCCTCTCCTGCAACGTTGCAACCTTGGTTTCCACTCCCCCAAGATCAGCCTCCAGGCAAGCGACCTTCTCTTGCAACATCACATCCTTGGCTTCCGCTCTCCTCCTCTTTTTTGAGGATGAAGAGGCCTTCTCCAAGGCCTTCTTGAGCTTGAGCCTAGTGTCAGTAAGCTCCCTCTGAAGCTCCTGAACTTTGACCGTGAGACGGTCCCTTTCAGCGTTCAACGAGGAGAGGTCCTACGCCAAGTCGTCAAAGCGTTAAGCCACCAGAGAAGCCTGCAAGAAAGAAAAAAAAATAAAAAATGGTGAGCAGATAAAGAACTCAAAACAAAAGAAAAAGAAAAAGAAAAGAAAGAGTAAGACCAATGTGAGATGCATGAACTCACCCAAGTTGTGGAGTGCACAAGAGTCTCCCCAAGCTTCGACATGAAAAAATTCCCAAGACCTCTCCACTCGGTCTCAGGAATACCTTTGGCGACCTGGGTATACCTTTGCCCATAAGAGGCCGCCATATGACCCACCCAGGGTGTCCCCTCCAAATCAGGGGTGCCCGGCTGAGCAGGGACAGATGACCCACTCACCGAAGGAGGAGGAGGCGCAGGAACACTGAAAAAATGGGGCCTGACGAACCAAGATTGATGGGAGCATGAGGAAGAGTATCACATTCCTCAAAAAAGGGCACGACGAAGCACCCTGGCATGGCCTGGGGATCGCGGGAATGAGAGGCCATGTCACGGTCCATAGGGACCAAAGGAGGGCACCCCCTGGGAGACGAAGATGACCGGGGTAGGCGCCTGGATTCTGGGGAAACCTCCTCAGGCACCCAATCCGCATCACCCCCGTCTGAGTGAGGCTCAACTAACGTCACCTTCTTCCTTCATTCAGAAATATGCCATAGAAAATCAGGATCTGAAACCATGGATAAACCATAGAGTTTAAGGTTGACCACGGTGAAGAGACGGGCGGCCATCTTTTTAGCGGGCTCGGCATCGAGAAAGGTGTCCACTAGTGCTTTCTTTGACTCAGGAATGTCAGGGGTATCAAAGTTCTCTTCACAATAAACAAAGTTACCAATATGAGTATAAGTTCCGAAATAACAAATTCAATGTAAAAGGAAGAAAAACTTGAAGTACTTACTTGGGGATGAGTGAAAGTGTTCACGTACAAAAATGGGACCTTTCATGAAGAAAAAGTCCTGCTTCCAGGACCCCGGGTTGGATACAGAGCTCTCTATGAGGGAAACTTGGGAATTGGCTTTCTGTAGGAAACATAAGACTTTGGATTTATGAGTTGGCATGAGGTTTTACATAAAGTGCACCTCTTGAGCTGTAGGAGCACGATGGTTGAGCTCAATAAACCCCATGTATAGGCAGCTTAAGGTCAGCCATCTATTAGGCGCTAGCTGGAGCGGAGCAAGGTCGAAATGGCTAAGGATCATGATGAAGAACAGGTGTAAGGGAATGGTCCCACCAGCCTTCAGGATATGCTCACTCATGTCCACGTACCCCTAGGGGGGATTATCGGCTCGACACTTATTGGAAGGAACATACAGCTTGTACTCCTTACCAATATGGTATTTCTCGGATAACTCCAAAAGCCGATTCTCTGACATGTTGGACACAATAGATGACGCCAGTAGAGGACCAGAATCTGGCCCCTCGCGAGCCACCTGTCGTCGCGCTTTCTTCGACATATCTACAAAACCCAAAGAAAAAGGTGAGGTCAAAATAGGGCACTTTACCCTCCATTTTTTCTTTCTAGCAAGAGTTTTCCACCAAGGCGCTGAGAGTGGAAGCACTGAGCAAGGGTGAATCAAAGACAAGGGTTGAGGGGAACCCAGGGTGACCTCATGACAACTATAAGGGGAAAACGGGGTAGGAGGTTCAGGTGGGAGGTTTCCATCCATGAACTCCAACTCCATATGTAGATCGAAAAGGCTCACTCTAAGGTTTGCAATGTGGTCACTAAGGTCAAAGGAGAAAGGAACTCCATCACCCCTCAAAACTGAATCTATTTCGCTCTCCACCACCCATATTTTACACCTAAGTACAACCATGTGCTCAAGGTGACATATACGGGCTTGCCAACAAGTGTCATAGTCTTGGTGAGGGTTGATTTTAGGGGACTCCGAGTCTAAAGATAAGTCTACAAACTCGACCCCCGGAGGAACGCCAGACGATCCTTCACATGCCATGGAACCTTGTCTCATAGGTAATAAGGGTGCGCGTGTAGGTGAAGGGGGTGCTACAAAACACAAAGGAACAAGCTCAAATCCTCTAGACACAAGCGCTCAAAATGACCAACTACGGGGTACAAGCAAGGGCATGTGTGTGGATTGGCTCACAAGGAGCTCCGGTCAAGGAAACCCATCCCAAGTAATGCTTAATTAGACCCATTGAACATAAGAAAGAAAGAAAGTATACCTTGAGTAAGTAAAATCGAGCACTGTCACAATCAAAAGAAGGCCTAGGGTCAAAAGCACTATCGCAGTCGAAAGAAGGCCAAGGGTCAAAAGCACCGTTGCGGTCGAAGAAATGTAAAGGGTCAAAAATATGCGCCTACAAAAATAAAGGAGAAAGGTATTTTAGTCTCCAAGCACCTATATGGACATTTGCATAAAAGAAAGGAATTCAAATAATAAAGTAGAAAGACCACCAAAATGAGTTTGCAAGGAATTGAACCCCTTACCTCTTGGAGGAAGTCAAGACACTAATACCACCAAGCTAAGAAGACAAAATGTAAATATTATGCTTGAGATGAAGGTCTATTTATAAGAACCACAAAATCATCTAAGCCATTAGATCCACTACTTGATCAATGGTCAAGAAAGGAGCTTGGCACTTGCCTTGGGATTTGTGAAGCACAATGATAGGCTCACATTTGCTCTAAAAATCTCATAATAATCTTCAACTCCAAATTGTATTCTTCTATAATGTTAAAATGAAGAAGTAAGCTAATACGTCGCGGGCATCCCAAAAGCATCGTTCCAAGAAGTCTACTAGAGAGCCTGAAGACCCTCTTGTAAACTGGGGGGCAAGTGTGGATGCTAAGAATTCCACACCAGTGAAAGACCCACATTTTGTACTTGTGGTCCTTTGAAGGTCCTACGGTCTCGCATCCAGGTGTCGCGCACCCAGGTGCCTCGCGAAGCCACCCCTGCACTTTGCCTCGCCCGCCTCGCTGAAGGTCCCATGATCTCGCGCCCAGGTGTCACGCACCCAAGCGCCTCACGAAGCCACTCGTGCACCTCACCTCACCCGCCTCATTGAAGGCCTCATGGTCTCGCGCCTAGGTGTCGCACACCCATGGGCCTCGCCCAGGTGCCATGGACCCAAGTGCCTCGTGAAGCCACCCGTGCTCTTCGCCTCGCCAGCCTCGCTGAAGGTCCCATGATCTCGCGCCCAAGTGTCACGCATCCATGGGCCTCACCCAGGTGCCGCGCACCCAAGCACCTTGCGAAGCCACTCGTGCACCTCACCTCGCTTGCCTCATTGAAGGCCCCATGGTCTCGCACCCAGGTGTCGCACACCCATGGGCGTCACCCAAGTGCCGCACACCCAGGCGCCTCGCGAAGCCACTCGTGCACTTCACCTCGCCCACCTCTCTTAAGGTCCCATGATCTTGCACCCAGGTGTCGTGCACCCATGGGCCTCACCCAGGTGCTGCGCACCCAGGCGCCTCGCAAAGCCACCCATGCACCTCGCCTCTTCTGCCTTGCTGAAGGCCCTATGGTCTCGCGCCCAGGTGCCGCGCACCCAGGAAACTCGCGAAGCCACCCGTGCACTTCGCCTCGCCCGCATCGTTGAAGGTCCCATGATCTTGCGCTCAGGTGTCGCGTACCCATGTGCCACACCCAGGTGCTGCGCACCCAGGCGCCTCGCAAAGCCACCCATGCACCTCACCTCTCCTGCCTTGCTGAAGGCCCTATAGTCTCGCGCCCAGGTGCCGCGCACCCAGGAAACTCGCGAAGCCACCCGTGCACTTCGCCTCGCCCGCATCGTTGAAGGTCCCATGATCTCGCGCCCAGGTGTCGCGTACCCATGCGCCACACGAGATGCCACCGTGCCCCAAGTCCGCGCCTCGCACCACACACTTTGGGATCGTGTCTCCTAAGAGGACCCATAAACACTTCAATATTTAAAGGTAAAAACCTAGGCATAACTCAAAGAGATCATACATGTACGAAGCATGTATGGGGTATGACCCTTAAGACCCCAGATGTCCGACTCTATCCCCACGCTAGACAAGTAGTGGACGTACGGGCAAGGTACATGACGTGGTCCTTCTCAGACAACCTCTGACATCTGTCCCTGGCAAGTAGTGGAGGTACAAGGAGTGGTGGCATGACCTGCATGCTTCTGACCATTTATCAGTATCGACACCACAACCCTCTGCTCCGCCACGACCTGTGCCACTACCATGAAAACGTACCTAAGTACCTTCTTGTCCCCTGGGACCACCTTGTATCCAAGGCCATTAGAGCCAAGCTATAAATAGAATTCCATCCCTCAAACTAATGGGTTGGAAAAATTCTTGTAATATCAGACTATTCTAAGAGCCATATACGAGTTTTTCTTCTATGGTTCACTTGCAATTTTTCTCCAAATTTCTACAAGTTCTTTTGCATTCATTTAAAATGATAATAGTAATTAAATAAAAATTATAAATATATTAGAAATCGCAATAACTTCCACATCATTGGAGATGGTAGAAAATCTTTCGATTAATGATGCTACAAAATCTATTTGAAGATTTATTGATTAACTTATACTTATTAATTCGTTATAACTTTGATGTATCTTTTTCCCAACCACCTCCAACAATCTCAATATCACCCACACAACATAATCATCTGTAACATCTAAAGCAAGATAGAAAAATAAGGTGAAGATGTTAGAATATAAAGATCAATAATTTAAAATAAAAACCTTAAAGATTAACAAACATTAATAATTGAATAAATACTCAAACATTAATAATTTAGAATAAATATGTGAGAGGATTGTGTAATCATTAATACATAAATCAATCAAATTTGGAAATACGAATTGGAATTCATTGAAAGTTGAAATTGAAAGAGTTTAGAGAGAAAAAGAGAAAAAAAAAAGAGAAATTAGAATAAAGGAAAATATGAGATTAATAGAGAATGTTTAGAATCTATATATTTATATATATATATATATATATTCACAAAGAGATGTCTCTTTTTCCCAACCACCTCCAACAATCTCAATATCACACACAAAACATAATCATTCGTAACATCTAAAACATGATAGAAAAATAAGATGAAGATGCTAGAATATAAAGATCAATAATTTAAAATAAAAACTTTAAAGATTAACAAATATTAATAATTGAATATATACTCAAACTTTAAAGATTAACAAACATTAATAATTGAGAATAAATACCCGAGATGATTGTGTTATCATTAATACGTAAATCAATCAAATTTTGAAATATGAATTGGAATTCATTGAAAGTTGAACTTGAAAGAGTTTAGAGAGAAGAGAAAAAAAAAAGAGAAATTAGAATAGAGGAAAATATGAGATTAATAAAGAATATTTAGAATATATATATATTCACAAAGAGATATTTATCTATATTTAAATAATAATATTTTATAAAAATCTAATTTAAATTTTAAAAATCACATTTATTATTATTATAATCTATAACATGAATTAAAAAATTATATTAAATGACGAAATAGATAGAGTGGTTTGAAGAGTTTTTAGAGTTCCACATCATCTCATTGGTGCTCTCCTTTATATATATAATATAGATTTTTAATCATAAATTTTTAAAAGAAAGAATAAAAAAAGTGAAAAATGAGAAAATAGAAAGAATGCTTTGGAGCAATTTTAGAGTGCCACACCATCTCCTTGGTGCTCTCATTTATATTAATATATTGATCGATTAATCTCCATCTTAAACTCACTTTTCAAATTTTAATCACAACAAATATATATTATATATATGTAATCATATATAGTGATAAATCATTCTAAATAGACCACAAAAATAAACACATAACAATTAACATTTAACACTTAGCACTTAACAATTAACGATGCTAATAAGAAAGTTCTAGCCATATCAGTGCTAATAAGCACGTTCTTGCTCATCATGCAGCAGTCAAGGGCCAGCCCTATCAATGTATCTCATGCATGCAGGTAAAACATTAATGTTCTATTTGAGCAGTTAAACACATAACCACATAAATAGTTACCAAACCATGAGTCGAGTTTGTCTTCAGTGGTGAGTGTACATGCCCAGCAAGTCTATAGGAACCCTAAACCTTGGCACGCTTTGATACCAAGTTGTAATGCCCTGGTTAGCAAAGACCATCACACTGTGTACTTTAAATAGTGCTTAACTCGCTAAACGAGTCTTTAGGCCATAAACGTGCATCTAAGTGTTATTAATGGGCAGGGGTAAAATCTCGGTCAAAAGGAATGAATATTTTATTAAAAACGTTATGCTATACATGGGATCCCATAAAAGTGTTTACAAAGTTGTTTACAATCCAAAATGGTCATTATAATTCAAAAGCTACAATACGCCGACCTAAGCAAAAAAAATAGGGTTAAACCCTAGTTCCCCTGAGAAACACCTTGGCCGTGGTGGTCAAGTGGCTGCATGTGTACACGTCGCCACCTAAGCTCTCTACTCAAGGCTGTGTAAGCTTTTCTTTCCCTTTACTTGCACCACATAGCACCCGTGAGCCAAGGCTCGATAAGAAAACTTATTACTGCAGGTATACAAGTATTAATGAATCATAAAATCATTCTGGGCTAGCAGCCCTAATCAGATGATTACTGTTAAGTCATTCTGGGGTCCTGCGTTCTGAATAGATGACTAATAAGACATCCTGGGGTCCTGCGCCCTGAATAGATTACTAATAAGACATCCTGGGGTCCTCCACCCTAAGCCATGTGACCATCAAGTCACCTAAGCCTTTTAGCTCTTGCTCTGAGTAACTAGCCATAGACTAGCCAAGCCCTTTAGTTTTCTTCGACAAATAGGTCGGACGAGCATATAATTCTCTTGTTGATTAGATCTAATCATATCGACCAGGGCTCACTATGTTATTGCTGCTCTTGACTCATAAGTCAATGCCATACGACCAGTGCTCAGTACTATTGCCGATCCTGACTGATAAGTCAGAGCTTTACGACCAACACTCAGCACTATTGTCGTTTCTGACTAATAAGTCTGTGCCATTCTCAAGAAAGCAATGCAACCAAGAATTTATAATGCAACAAATATTCATATATATAGAGCACTCAACATACTTCATCAATAATGATGTATGTCACACAATGAGTGCATTTTTCTTACCTCAGGCTCGAGTGTAAAATAAGTTAAGAACAATCCTTGAGAATGAAATCCCATCAATAAAATGAGTAATATAAGGTTCCCAGACCAATTCCTAGCCCCGGGACCTCGAATCCTACTAAATCGGGTAGTAGAATCGACCCCGAGCCCTTAGATTTGAGTTCCCACGATTAAAATACAACTTTGGCCAAAACTATCCTTAAGCGACGCGGCCCCACATCCATACCCCTGAGCCACGACCCGCCTCCAGACAGAGACCCTTGCCCCATTCTACTTGCACCTTGCGCTGCGGCCTGCCTACTAGGCACCGCGACCCTAATGCCCATCAGCCACTCTTCTCCTCTTCATTAAGCTTGGGCGCGGCCCAACCTGGAACCCAGCTAAAACCTTCATTTTTCCCATTTAAAAATCTTCCAAAAACCTACCAAAACATATCCAAATCCTAAAAACAAAGTTCCCAAACATCCCAATGGCCCAAAACCATCAAAACACGAGCCTCAAACAACTCAAAAACTCATCAACACATAAAATCTAATCAAAGCTTAGAAAATTGAAAACTCAAAACTTAAAGCATGGATTACCTCTGATTGAGTCGTTTCCCAGCTAAATCCTCTGGTGAAAAGCTTCTAATCTTCCCTAGAATCGCTATAACTCGATCCTAGCTTGAATCTGAGTCCTAAAACTCGAGTTTCCTTCGAAAATGTGACGAACGGTAAAAAGGGATAACGAGAGAAAGTGTTTTGAACGTATTTTCTTTTTGTTAGGTTACTTCGAGCTTATGTAATCTCAAGTAAACCCCAATGCTCGAGGTCCCAAAAATGCCTCGAGGTAAAATAGTCAAAATTCCAAGAATTTCCTCCTGATCTCAATAACTCCCAATATATCATCAAATAATCATTCTCATTACCCAATATCACGGTAATTGACCTTGTTATGACTAAACCGCTAACTTGCTTTCTAAGATCGTCGCATGCCGAATAGCTCAAACATAATCACATAATAATGTGATCTCACCCATATATCACATACATGCACATAAATATACAAATATAGCCATATAATAATACAATGCACATAATCATGCATATAATCACATAATAACGCATTACATCAATTATGGCCCTCCTGGCCCCCTAATACAGGCACTAAGCCACATTGGGAATTTGGGATATTACAGTAACAAATGATAACAAACTTGAATATGCATCAATGATCTAGCACCAAATAAAACAAATCCAACTTTAAATTAAAATAACATATCAAAAATTAATAATACACACAAATAAATTCAAATTTAACATAAAAAAAAAATGAAATCAAACCTTTCTATCAACATGATATTCTATTCCTAAAGTAAGCAAATCTATTCTTTCCAGACTATAACTTCGAGTCTCCACTAACAACTCACTACAACATAAGCAATTTTATTAAAATATATTAAATAAAAAACCCCAAACATTTACTATCCACCTAATAATTTTCTCTCTATATATACATATATATGAACATACACAGAAAAAATAATTTAGTATGCTAAAAAAACCAAATCGCAACTTTGTACCTTCCTCTCAACACAACATCAAAGATGTATAGGGCAAAACATAAATCTTCTTCACTTAACTGATGACTTAATTGAATGCACCCACCTTCACATCGTCACTACTATTGTATAATGCAATCATATTACCAAAATTTTCATACAATGACCTCTGGTGACCATATCTACCAACATTCAACCGCTTTGTCTTACTTAATTCGCCAATCCCTATATTATCCAACAAACTCTATCTTGGATCCTTGTATTGCTCATTTATCATCGACTCCATAACAATAAGATCAAAATCCCTCAAATTACTCATATCAGAACAACACTTCCAACGTTATACTTCTCCATTCAACTTGTGCAAATCACTACCATCATAATTGGAATTGTTGTCTCCTGCCACTACCATAACGCTACCCAACTTCATTGATTCAAAGCTCACACCATACTTACTAACGTCTCCTAATGTCCCATTAATAGCCTTCAATTCTAACATCTCTTTCTCTAAATTTTCAACTCTATAACACAATCAAGATATGCTGCATTCATTAACATCATTCCTATAAAATCCACATGCCACCTCTCGCATTAATAACTAAAATGATCAAAACAAAAATTAATTAAATACTCCAAAAAAAATAAAAAATTCAAAACAAGGGGAACATCGGTAACTAATCTAATTTACATAAAAAAAATTGTGCATGTTAAACTAACTAAACATACCTTCGAACATCCTAATCCCCCATTCTTTTCAATCCAATCTATCATATTATTAGTTTCAAAATCTAACCACCACCATATCGGACATATGCTTTGTCTACAAAGGACACATTACACCGCACATGATGAAGAAAAAAACCTACCATTTTAAAACCACAAAATATTTTTTCTTCATACATATATAATTTTAAAATGCTACACAATGACAAATACACAAAACAAACAAATAATTAAAAAAGTTGTACTCACGTGCAAAAAAAAAAAACAAGCACCCACAAACGAATTGTGATCTTCTTGTTGTAAATGCACTCAAACACATTACCAAAAACTTAAATGACATTGAAGCCCAGTTTATTCTTCTAACACTAGCTACGTCAGGAAATGCCATTATTGGAACCTCATACTCTCTCCCAACACAAACTGTTATGTTTGGCATTAGGAATACACTCACAACAAAAAGCAAAAAATCATGCACAAATTCCATATCGCTTGCCATTACATTTCAACCTATCCTCCAAACAACTTATCAATATTCTATCCCACTACAATTATCACTTTTCAAATCAATTAAATGTTCTCCACCATCATAAATACCAATAATATACAAAAACAAAGGGGGTGCTCAACTGATAAACAATTCCATTAACTTTTAAACAACCATCACTAACATTGAATCTAACAACCACTGAATCAATTTCCTTTTTAGAGTACATTTTCTTAACCATAGTAAGCTACCAAATCGAATTTCTTTCACTAAACTTTTCTACTTGCTAGTAAACCCACTAATGACAGACACAATTCTACAAGGAGAGCATCGACTAGATGTTATATTATTTTATAATATAATGTAATATTATATTAAATTATAATATAATGTTTTAGATTAAATAAATGTGACAAAGAGTGTTACATATTGTAACATATAATAGAGAGTCACAATATTTAGATATATGCGATATATCCAAATATGTAACATACTTGGTGTTACAAATTTGTAACTTCCAAATATTACCCTTTATTGTGTAAATTTGGTGTTACACAATATTGAGATGAATTTCATAAATCCATATGTAAAATGGTTGTTAGAGATATGATTTTAACCCCAATAATGTGTTTTGGGGGTTACAAAATCATTTGGGAGGGTTTGGAACCGTTTGGAAAAACAGCACAAAATTTTGTGCTGAAAATGGTCAGTGGCCGTGGCCACTGAATGTTGGTGGCCGCGGTCAATGGGACAGAGAGCAGTGGCCGCGGCCACAGGCCAAAAACTGACCATTTTTTTTAGTTTTTTCAATCTTTGTTGAACGACTCAAAAAACCCAAATAACTCCCAAATCTCATTTTTAATTCCATAATAATCCAATTAACCATTAGTAACAGCCATGGGGGTTGGTGGAATTTAAAATTCAAAGGGTGTCTCGAAATTCTATAAATAGAATTTTCTATCCATTAGAGCACAACTTTTCTATCCATTAGAGCACTTGGCTAGAAACACCTTGAGGCTTTATAATTCCAGAAAGCATTTCCAATATCTGAGAGAGATCCCTTAGTGCTTGAGTTAGGGGGGAAATAAGCTTTTGGACAAAGGTTTTAAACTTTGTTCAAGTTGGTGATCCCCAACACTCTTCACTTAGGTTGTGTAAGTGAGAGTTTACTTTTGTTTCTGTTCTTACATTTTATACTATTGCTTTTCTTCTTATTCTCTTGTTCTATTTACTTGTAACTTTTTTTTAGAGTTGTAATCTTCCTTTCTTTTGTTTCAAACACCTTTACTTTACTTGTAATCTTTTGCTTAGAGTTGTATTTTCACTATTCTCTTCTTCTTCTTCTTCTTCTTCCTTTTCTTTGTTTATTTGTATTTTCAGTTATAGAGTTGTAACTTTATTTAATCAATCATTATTTATTTGTAATATTTTTGTTTAGAGTTGTATATTCTTACCATTTCCATTGAGGCAAAACCATTTTTCCTAACATTCAAAAGCTTACCCTTGTTTGTTTCAATGGAAGGTGAAACCATCAAGATAATGAATCAAGACCTAGTGAGGTTGGATAGGTTGGATGGGTCCAATTTCACTAGGTGGCAAGACAAGGTGAGATTCCTTTTGACCACTCTCAAAATCGCCTACATTCTAGAATCCACTCTACAACCTCTCCCAACGCCATCCGACAAGGACACTCCTGAGGAGGTGGAGAAAAGAAGGAAGAGGGAGGAGGACAATCTCCTTTGTAGGGGTCATATCCTCAATGCCCTTTTTGATAGGCTCTATGACCTCTACACCGAGACCAAATCAGTCAAGGAGATATGGGATGCACTTGAGACAAAGTTCAAAGCAGAAGGGGAAGGTACCAAAAAGATTTTGATATCTCAATACTTTGATTTCAAATTTTTTGGTGATAAACCTATTCTTCCTCAAATACATAAATTGAAAATAATTGTTAGCAAATTTAAAGTTTTCAAGATTAAGCTTCCCAAGGTCTTTCAAGTTGGTGCTATAGTGGCTAAATTACCACCAACTTGGAAGAGCTATAGGAAAAGAATCCTTCATAAAAATGAGGATTATTCTTTGGAGGAAATCAAAAGCATATTCAAATCGAAGAGGAATCAATATGTAGAGATAAACTTGTGGAGGGTCTAATGAAGAGACTTCCAAAGCAAATGCGGTGTCACAACCAAAACATCCCAAAAACAAAGGGAAAAGGGTAACGAGAAACCTTTGGGTCCAAAAACCAACCAAAACAAGTTTAAGGGCGAGAAAGGTCCTTGTTTTGTGTGTGGGAAAAATGGTCACTATGCTAGACAGTGTAGGCATAGAAAAGACCAACAAGGACCTAAGGTGAATGCAACTCAAGAGGAAAACATAGTAGCTACCCTTAGTGAGGTGAATGCGGTCCAAGGCAAGGTGAAAGGGTGGTGGCATGATACATGTGCCACCGTCCATGTCACCTATGACAAATCATTGTTCAAGACCTTTGAAGAGTCAAAGGGCAACCATGAGATTCAAATGGGCAATGAGGGCAAATCCAAGGTACTTGGAAAAGGTACCATTGAAGTCTTTTTCACCTTCGGCAAGAAAGTTACATTAGTGAATGTACTTTATGTTCCTGAAATGAGTAGACACTTGGTAAGTGGTGATTTGCTTAGCAAGCCCGGCATTAAAGCCATTTTTGAGTCCGGTAAACTTATACTTACCAAATCAAATGTATTTTTGGGAAAGGGGTACTCTTGTGAGGGTATGGTTAAATTGTGCACCAATGATGTAACTTTCAATGTTATCAATAAAAATGTTAATTTTGCTATATTGTTGAGTATGATTCTTTAATTTTGTGGCATCTTAGACTATCGCATATAGGTTTTTCAACCATGAAAAGAGTAGTAAAATGTGGTATGATTGCATGCAATATTAAAAACTATGGTAAATGTGAAACATGTGTTAAGGCAAAAATGATTAAGAAACAATTTCCTAATGTAGAAAGATCATCTAATTTACTATATTTAATCCATAGTGATCTTTGTGAATTAAATGGTGTTTTAACTAGAGGTGGTAAAAAGTATTTTCTTACTTTTATAGATTATTTTAGTAGATATACCTATGTGTTTCTTTTAAAGCATAAAGATGAAACTTTTGACGCTTTTAAATTATATAAATTAGAAGTTGAAAATCAACTAAGTAAAAAGATTAAGGTGCTAAGAAGTGATAGAGGGGCATAATACTTCTCTAATGAATTCAATACATTATGTGAAGAAAATCGTATAATTCATGAGTGCACTGCACCTTATACACCACAACACAATGGTGTTGCCGAAAGGAAAAATAGGACTTATCTAGAGATGATAAATTCTATGTTGGTGTTTTCTAAGTTGAATTTCAACTTATGGGGTGAAGCGTTATTAACCGCTTGTCACATTCTTAATCGAATACCGATGAAGGAAAATGAGATGTCTCCATATGAGTTATGGAAAGAAAGAAAACCCAACATAGGGTACTTCAAAGTGTGGGGGTGTCTTGCATATTTCAAGAAAATGAACCTAATAGAACAAAGTTAGGTTCAAGAGCCATAAAGTGTGCTTTTGGTTGTTATGACAACAATATTAAAGCTTATAGGCTATTAGACTTAGAGTCTAATATTGTGATTGAATCTAGAGAAGTTGAATTTTTTGAGAATATGTTATGTGACAACAATTATCAAGCTTCAACATCTCTAAAGGAGAATTTGTTATATGAGAACAATTCTCAAACTTCTACATCCAAAGTTGATTCTCAAGAGGATAATTCTCAAAAGAATGTAAAGCAACCCTTTAAACTTAGAAGAAGTCAAAGACTTAAAAATGAGAAAATTCTAGTAGTGGATGAGATAGATTCTCAACGAATTTCATTCTACATGGCAGAAGGAAATAGAGAGGAAGTCATTAGGAAAATCCCTATCGTACTTCTCATTGAGGATGATCCTAAGACTTATAAAGAAGTTATGCAATTGAGAGATAGTGCATTTTGGAAAGAAGCCATCAATGATGAGATGGATTCCATTCTTTCCAACAACACTTAGGAATTGGTAGATCTCCCACCGGGGTCTAAGCCAATTGGGTGTAAGTGGGTATTTAGGAGAAAATACCACACTGACAGCACTATCCAAACCTTTAAAGCTAGATTAGTAGCTAAATGGTTTAGGCAAAAAGAGGGTATCGATTATTTCGATACTTATGCACCTGTTGCAAGAACAACTTCTATAAGAATTTTGTTTACTTTAGCTTCTATACACAACTTGTATGTTCATCAAATGGATGTCAAAACGACATTCCTTAATGGTGACCTCAATGAGGAGGTCTATATGGAACAACCTGAAGGGTTTGTCCTACCAAAAGATGAACATAAAGTATGTAGACTTGTAAAATCCTTATATGAATTGAAACAAGCTCCTAAGCAATGGCATGAGAAATTTTATCAAGCCATCATGTCTAATGAGTTTAGACATAACAATGGAGACAAGTGTTTGTATTCCAAAACTTGTAAGGGATATGTGATCATTGTTTGATTACATATGGATGACATGCTTATTCTAAGTGATAGCATGAAATGGATAGAAGAAACGAAGAGGTTTCTATCATCAACCTTCAAGATGAAAGATCTTGGAGAAGTTGACACCATACTTGGTATCAAAGTAAAGAAACATAGTGGGGGTTTTGCGTTGGGTCAAGCCCACTATGTTGAGAAAGTATTGAACAAATTTAACCATCTCAAGGTTAAAGATACCAATACTCCATTCGATCATAGTGTAAAACTAGAGAAGAATGAAGGAAGAGCGGTGGCTAAATTGGAGTATGCTAGTGCTATAGGAAGTCTAATGTACGCTGCTCAATGTACTAGACCTGATATATCATTTGCGGTGAGTAAACTTAGTAGGTTTACAAGTAATCCAAGTGTGGATCACTGGAAGGCTATTGGAAGAGTCCTAGGTTATCTCAAGAAAACCAAAGGACTAAGCCTTCACTACTCCAAATTTCCTTCAATCTTAGAAGGATATACAAATGCAAGCTGGATATCCAATCTTGGGGACAACTTGTCCAAAACTGGTTGGGTATTTACACATGGTGGGGGTGCAATTTCTCGGGGTTCCAAGAAACAAACCTGTATATCTCATTCCACTATGGATGCAGAGTTTATAGCTCTAGCTGCTACCGGCAAAGAGGTCGAATGGTTAAGGGATCTGTTGAAAGAGATACCCCTAATCAAAGAGAATGTATCCACTATATCGATACATTGTGATAGCCAAACGACATTGGCTAGAGCATACAGTGGAGTGTATAATGGGAAGTCTAGACATATTAGTCTAAGGCATGGATATGTAAGAGAATTGATTCAAAGAGGAGTCATCTCAATATTCTATGTGAGATAAAGTGAAAATCTGGCGGATCCTTTCACTAAGCCACTAATGAGGGATTTAGTGGCTACATCATCTCGAGGGATGGGACTTAAACTCCCTAAAGAGATTCACGATTGATTGTAACCTATCTAAACACTAGTTATTCAACTAGTGTTAGGTTCAATAGGTAACAACAAGTCAATCAAGTGAATAATAATTGTACTCAAAACAAGTCCTATCTGAGATATTGAGTACTTGTGAGTTACCAAGTTGAGGGTTAAAACCAAAATGTTTTTTAATAGAATTCAGTCTTGTGAAGACAAGTATTTTGGTAACAAAATACTATAAGAATTCTACCTATATGGACCTAGGGGTGGTGCCACCTCTCATGAGAATTGGGAGTATTCTCAAGAACGTCCATGAATGGAAAGTGCACATGGCCATTAACGGTGCAAAGTGAGATATAGAGGTCTCAAGTGAACATCGCAAAGGTGTGTGTGTTATCACCGATTTGTTATCATGAAAAGATGGTTCAATTCCTAGTGCAACCAAATTTTCGTCAAATTTTGTGATATTTACACTATAGTACAGTTCAAGTTGAAAAACACTTTATGTTATGCACTAATGCAATGACTCCTATAAGAGGGAGTTCTTATTTAATCAAGTGGGGGATATGTTATATTTTAAAATATAATGATTGATTAAATAAGTGTTACAATAGATAACTATTTAATCTAGTGGGGGAATGTTATATTATTTTATAATATAATGTAATATTATATTATATTATAATATAATGTTTTAGATTAATTAAATGTGACAAAGAGTGTCACATATTGTAACATATAATAGAGAGTTACAATATTTAGATATATAAGATATATCCAAATATGTAACATACTTGGTGTTACAAATTTGTAACTTCCAAATATTACCCTTTATTGTGTAAATTTGGTGTTACACAATATTGAGATGAATTTGATAAAGCCATATGTGAAATGGTCGTTAGAGATATGATTTTAACCCTAATAATGTGTTTTGGGGGTTACAAAATCATTTGGGAGGGTTTGGAACCGTTTGGAAAAACAACACAAAATTTTGTCCTGAAAATGGTCAGTGGCCGCAGCCACTGAATGTTGGTGGTCGCGACTTGTTGGACAGAGAGCAGTGGCCGCGGCCATAGGCCAAAAACTTACCGTTTTTTCAATCTTTGTTGAACGACTCAAAAAACTAAAATAACTCCCAAATCTCATTTTTAATTTCATAATAATCCAATTAATCATTGGTAACAGCCATGGGGGTTGGTGGAATTTGAAATTCAAAGTGTGTTTCTAAACTCTATAAATAGGAGCCTATTGCTCACTTGAAAGACACAACTTTTCTATCTATTAGAGGACTTGGCTAGAAACACCTTGAGGCTTGATAATTCCATAAAACATTTCCAATATCTGAGAGATATCCCTTAGTGCTTGAGTTAGGGGGAAATAAGCTTTTGGACAAATGTTTTAAACCTAGTTCAAATTGGTGATCCCCAACACTCTTCACTTAGGTTGTGTAAGTGAGAGTTTATTTTTGTTTCTGTACTTACATTTTATACTATTGCTTTTCTTCTTATTCTCTTGTTCTATTTACTTGTAACTTTTGTTTAGAGTTGTAATCTTCCTTTCTTTTGTTTCAAATACATTTACTTTACTTGTAATCTTTTGCTTAGAGTTGTATTTTCACTATTCTCTTCTTCTTATTTGTTTATTTGTATTTTCAGTTATAGAGTTTGTAACTTTATTTAATCAATCATTATTTATTTATAATATTTTTGCTAAGAATTGTATATTCTTACCATTTCTATTGAGGCAAAACTATTTGTCTTAACACTAGATAAGGATGATAATTATCCGTCATTAAATTCACCCATTTCTTTATTTATAAACTGCAACAAATTAAAATATCACATAAATTAAGAATTGCATAACTTCAAAGAAAAAACCCAAAATAGTAATCGAAAAAACAATAAATAGTATAACCAAAACCTTTATGCACATGCACAAGCCGTCGAAAAAAAAAATTGAACAGCAGAAGTTATACAACATTTTTTCAACACATATATATGATATAAAATTGAATCGTGTGAATTAAAAAAATAAATAAAAATTCAGCAGTCTATAGTCCATAAAAGATCAAAATCCTAACTTTAACAAATCCACAAATTTCTTAAACAAAACCATCAAATCTTCAATAATTCAATCAAATGTGGCTCTAGCTCCACTTGCTAACATTTCTAATGCACTCAAATAACATGAACAAACAATAATCTCCAATACATAATAAAAAATATGTCACTATAAATGCATATATGAGAAATCCTAATTCATAACTCGATAAATCCTTTGCTAAATTAAAGAAGAAAATGAACACAAAAGCGGAAGCACTAACCTGAAGCCATTGTTGGTGATGATACAGAGATGGTTGTGATCTTCCAAGAAAGTAGTTTCTCTCTGTGATGGGAAAGAAGAGAATAAGAGTCGTACTGTTTCTTAGGGACCACAACCGTATATATTAATAGATATTAATATCAATTTTGGATATTTATAATTTGGCCTCTCATCAAATTATAAATTTAACTTATGGTTTCTATACATTTATTCCATAACATATTAATATCATATGATACTTATAATATAATTTGTCACTTTATTTTGTATCAAACTTTATACACTACTACAAAAATGGGTATTCCCGACACCCAACCATAACAGTCAACTCTGTTGATTGTCGTAATTTCTTAGTGGGACTTTACGCCGACATTTCAAAACTATAGACACAGAGACCAACGCCGACAGCTAATAACTGTCACCGTTGCTTTTGACTGTCGCTATTGACCCCAACGCCGACAGTTAATTCGAGACCAATGCTGACAGTTAAAATGTGTCGCTATTGACCCTAACGCCGACAGTTAATTCGAGACCAATGCCGACAGTTAAAATGTGTCGCTATTGACTCAAACACCAACAGTTAATTCGAGACCAATGCCGACAGTTAAAATGTATCGCTATTGACCCCAACGCCGATAGTTAATTTGAGACCAATGCCGACAGTTAAAATGTATCGCTATTGACCCCAACGCCGACAGTTAATTCAAGACTAATACCGACAGTTATAAAATTTCGTCGAAATTCAAATAAAAAAATCTAAAAATATAATTAATAAATAATTTAATTTTGAAAATAAATTAATTTTTTTTAAATATATATTTATTAAAAACTTTTTAAAATTTTTTTTGTTTCTAAATTTTTCATATTATTAACTTTTGTATTTATAACAATTTTTATATTAAAATTTAAATCTAATTATATAATGAGATAATAGATGGATTTATGTCTCAAATTATGTATTATTTCTTGAAATGATTAATAAGTGACATTATATTTAGAAATGGAGAATAGATTGAATTTAAAACGTTTTACTTTTGTTAAATGAATAATTTAATTTAAAAAAAACTAAATTATGTAAATATATATTTATAAAAATTATGTATTTATTAAAAACTTTTAAAATTAGATTTTTTTTGTTTCTAAAATTTTCATATTATTAACTTTTGTATTTATAATTAATAATTTTTATATTAAATTTAAATAGCTATGATATAAAGAATAATATACTTAAATTTAATTTAACTACATTATTCTTTATCATATTTATAAAATCAGTGTAATATTGAAAATAAGTTGTTCTATTTATTGGTTAAATATTGAAAATAATTTAAAAAATTTATATTATATAAATATATTCATAAAAAAGTATTAATTATTAATTTGCAACATAGAGTAGTTATTAGTTAAAAAATAATTTTTCATTAATTGTCTAATTTTTTTAATTATTAATTCAATTAGTTATTATATATTTAATAAAAGAAGTTTTTTTAAATAAAATTTTATTAATAATACTTATTATGGTGTTCTAGTATAATTTTTTTCTTGTAAAAGTAATTAAAATTATTTTTTATATAATAGTGTTATTAAATTATGATCCACCAATTTAATAATATATTATAAAAAAATACATAGATTATTCAAATCTCATTTAGTTGTTTGCAACCAATATTATATCCTCACCCATAATTTATTTCGCGTGAAACCAATAAAAAACCCCTCCAAAATTTTCATTTCCTTCTATACAAGTCTCCCTCCCTTCACTTTCAGCCCCGAACCCCGAATTGGGCTTAGGGTTCATTTTTTCTCATCAGCACAAAATTGAAGGAGAAGAAAAAGAAGGTGACGAACCCAAACCTTCTCATGCAGCTGAGGTCTCTCGTCAACGACGCTGGGCTCATTTTCTCTCAAGCTCCTGCCTCGGATCCCCTCTACTCTCAAGCTCCCTCCCTCAGATCGGTGGGTGACAGGTATCTTACTCTCCAAACCCATTTCAAGGTTTGGTTTTTTATTTTACCGCCTATCTCACTTGTTTATATGACATTTGTGTGTGTGTGTGTGTTTTTTCTAACACAGTAGGCTCCCTCTTTCTCACATTCTCTATTAATCTCTCTCTCTCTCTATATATATATATATATGTATATGTGTGTTTATGTATTTTATTTTAATTTCTGTTTTGTTTTACAGATTTTTTTTTTATTTGGTGAAAAGTCTCTCAATCAAGTTTATATATATATATATATTTATTTTATATACATATTTCAATTTTCTTCTCTACTAATTTTGTGCTCTTTTTTGTGTGTGTGTGAACGGGGAAGACTTTAAGGGTTTGTTGTGTGCACACCTTAGGTCTCTCTCGGCATCCTAAATATTGTGATATCTATGTGTTTTTTTAATTTTTGTTTTGATTTATATTGTTTTTTTAGAATGTATGTATGTACGTTTATATGTTTAACCTTATATGACATATTATTTGTGGTTTGAGATTTCTCAAATAATTTGATGGTTAACATGGTTATGGAGGATTAACGGTTGACCTTTAATATGGTGGTTTTGGAAGTGATCATGGTTATTGAGTCAAGATTGTGGAAGAGGTCGTCACTATCAGAGGTTTGGTTATGGTATTATCTCTTTGAAATAATATATATATATATATACTTATATATGTTTGCGACATTTTCGATCTTTGATCATGTGCTTGGTAGTGATTATAGAAAAAAGCTTGGGATTATGTAACGCCCTAAATTCTCATAGATTACCGAGAACACAGTGTTGGGTCATAATCGTAAATATTGCTCTTTTATTTAATAAAAGCTTAAAAATAAATACATGGATCCATGATTTTATAAAAATAAAATACTTGTCTTTAACATAAAAATGAAACAAACTTTAAAATAAAATTTTAAATAAATAAATAATTTGGCCCGCTCAATCTTGCTCGACTATATGGTCCCCAACGAATACACTACGAAGCTCTTAGGTCCCCCTCGCCACTGGCCTTTCTATCCTTAATTTCCTGAAATAACAACATCATAAGGAGTGAGCTTCTAAGCCCAGTAAAGAAAATACAAACAAGTGTTAGTCATATAATCAAACATAACATAAATTCACAAAAGTCATACAAACACAAACATCTAGATCATACCATATCTTAAGTCATAATTCTAAATCATAAATCTAAGTCATAGATCACAGATCATACTCTAAGTCATAGGTCATAGGTCATAGATCATAAATCATAGGTCATATATCATAATTATAATCATAACTATGGGTCATAATAACAAGGCAGATATAATAAAAAGATAAATTAATATACAGGGGTGGCAATTAAGCCCCGAACAAAAGTCCGTCATACATCGGACAAGGGTCCGTCATAAAGTTTTGGCAACCGAGCCTATCGGACATAGGTCCGTCATAAATCATTGGACACCTTAGGTTCAGACACACTTACTCCTTTATTGTACCTGAAATGTTATATCATACAAACACAAATCATATAACTAGATCCTAATACTAAACTGCCTAATTTTCCTTACCTCAGAATTAAAGAACGAGCGTGAGAGATTGCAAAGTGTGGAACCCAAAGAATATGATTGAAACAACAAAAACCACTTTCTTCATCAGATAACCACTTGAACCCTAAAATCATTAAAACTCCATTAATTACTTAGAATATTATTTAAATCATAAAAAAGATAACAAAAGTGACACAAACTTACATTAACCAAACAATACCCGAACCTCCAAAAACTGAAGAGATCTACAACTTTCGACCACAAAGCCTTTCTCTTCTCTTCTTCTTAATTTATCAACTCAAAGCTTCTCCTTAATGCTCTTATTTATAGACTTATATGACCTAACAATAATTATTTAAAATTTGAAATACTAAACAAATATCTCTAGAATTTTTCAACTTAAAAACTAAACTTAGGCCAACTTCCAATTATTAATTTAACTTAAAAAATTTAAATTCCCTTATTCTAAGGAATATTTCCATAAGCTCTAATGATTTATTATGTAGATATTTCTATTCATAAATTAAAATAAAAAAAATCTTTAATATCTGCCATTACCAAAATATGAGATAAAATTATAAACAAATATATATATATATACTCCATATCGTCTAATTATCTAACAACTATGTAAGTAATATCTATAATATATATATATATATATTCCAACTATTTTAAATAGATTTAACATTCCTATCAGTGGCTTTTAGTTATGGGAATAAAATATCTAATCCCAAGATTTTTTTTAATAGATAAACAATAATATTCAAAACTTATCTTGTTATTTTTACATAACCGAATGACATAGTTCTAGGGAATATATATTTATTATTTATCTATTGACAAAATTCCTATTTTTTAAACTAAACCACTTAAAACTCCAACAATATCCTATCGTGATCCTCATATTCAAGGGACTTATATAATTAAACATACTATTTTCTAAACTTAAAGATAAATACCAATTTATCTAATAAGATAGTTCTATGGTAATCTATGCAATCATCTCACTTTTCTAAAATTAATTAAAATAATACCACAACTAAAAGTATTATTTTAAATTAACACTATTAATGAACATATCATAACTAAATAGCAAACAATTAAATAACTGAGCTACTTGGATATTACAATCTTCCCTCCTTAAAGAAATTTTGTCCTCGAAAATTTTACTCTCCAAATATCTCGGGATATCATTTCCTCATATCTGCCTGTAATTCCCATGTTGCCTCTCTTTCAGTGCTATTGCTCCACAAGATTTTAACTATAGGGATACTTTTGGACCTTAACTCCTTAGTTCCCTGCTCTAGAACGCGTACTGGCCGTTCTTCATAACTGAAATCTTGTTTTAACTCCAGAGCCTTGTAATCGAGCACATGGGATGGATTTGATATGTATTTTCTCAACATCGATACATGAAAAACATTATGTGTTTCAGCTAATGATGGCGGTAAAGCCAATTGATATGCTACATGCCGTACTTTGTCCAATATCTCAAAAGGACCTATAAACCTCGGGCTTAACTTTCCTTTCTTTCCAAAACGCATAATTCCCTTCATTGGAGAAACTTTGAGAAAGACTTAGTCGCCTACTAAAAACTCAACATTTCGTCTCTTAGCGTCGGCATAGCTTTTTTGGCGACTTTGAGCGGAAATCATTCATTGTTCTTATCTTTTCTACTGCCCCAGTTGCTTCTCTTACAGCCTCAGGTCCTAAATATTGTCTTTCACCAACCTCATCCCAATGAAGTGGTGATCGGCACTTCCTTCCATATAGCACCTCATAAGGCGTCATGCCTATCGTTGCCTGATAACTGTTGTTGTAAGAGAATTCTATTAATGGAAGACACTTGCTCCATGATCCTGAGAAGTCTAAAGCACACGCTCTCAGCATATCTTCTAATATTTGTATGGTGCGTTTTGACTGACCATCAGTTTGAGGGTGAAATGCCGAACTTAGTTTTAACTTAGTGCCCATTGCACGATGTAAATCTTCCCAGAACTTTGATGTGAAAATCGATCCTCTATCGGAGACTATCGTCTTTGGAACTCCATGTAGTCGTACTATCTCCGCCACGTAAAGCTCTGCATACTGCTCAGCATTATAAACTGTTCTTACTGGTAAGAAGTGAGCAGATTTTGTGAGT